>NC_073272.2:132013055-132328611 GCF_029289425.2 Pan paniscus
TGGAAAGAAACTCACACAGCTCCAAAACATCTTAAGAACTACAATACCTTCTAGCAATTCTCAAAATTGGGTCTTTTAAAGGATGTTTTGAACACAGAGATGGGGTGAGGGTTAATCAAAGGAACCTTATAAGGAAGTAGTGCTTTGGAGTGTGGGAGACCAAAGTCCTTATTTCAATGAAACAGCAGAGTCAATAGGAGGATTCTAGAGAGATTCATGCTGCTTCTACTTTTGTGATTGGATCTCTCTCCCGCTAGAATGTGGGCTCCTGTCAAGTCCATTTGTTTGGTTCATTGCTGACTTCCTCAGTATACAGTGCATAGTAAGTGCTCTGTAGATTCTTCTGACCTGTAATGCATCAGCACCAAAGAAGTTTGAGAAGGGCTAGGAGTCAGGAAATTTGTGCTGTGAGTGCCCTTGAGTAGTTCCTTTGTGACTCAAGGAAGGTGGAGGAGTGAGCCCAGTGATGGCCCCATATCAGTGGTTTCCAACCCTGTGTGCATACCTAAAATCACCCGAAAAGCTTTTAAAATGCAGATGCCAGGGCCTTACCCGCCCCTCAACACACACACTGGAAATCTGATTTAATTGCTCTGGAGTGGGGCTGGCCATAGGTGTATGTGTGTGTGTGTGTGTGTTTTAACTAAACCTCCAGTTGATTCTAGTGTATGGCCAAGGTTAAGAGCCACTGTACGATAGGCATATTTGAGGAATTCAATCCACTGATGATTGTGGGTCCTACATGTTGGTATACCAGAGAGTTATCTTTTTGTTTAAAATATGGTTTCTTTGGGCCCACGCCAAGAGATCCTGAATTGGTAGTTTGGCAATATGCATGAGCCAAGAATCTGCATTTGTAATAAGCACATGATTCTAATGCAATTGGTCTGAAGACCACACTATCAAAAACAATACCATAGAGCCACTACCTTTGCCATAAGAAAGCATTTGGGTAAATTTTGAGACAAGAAATCAGGTAAATGGCTTGGAAGTCTGTTCTTATAATGAAGTGGAACTGTTTCCTTCCTTAAGCCATTAAACACAGGAGGAGGATTGATTTCTCTAATAAGAAGTTCAAAGGTACCAAATTTTCACTGCCTGGGCATTGCTTATCTCAAAACTAATTTGAAATGCAGGCTGGAAACAACCACTTGTTCCTTCTGCAGTGCCATTGGTCCCATTAAGCCAATCATCTCACACATTTTTGATCCAGTGGACATTACAATAAACACGTTTTTTTCCTTCCCACCCAGTAGCCTTGCATGAAGTGCAAGAGAACGGTATTCTCATTTTGAAAGATGGAGAGATTGAAGCAGAAACTGACCCCAACGCAGTGTCTAGATTAGATTGGGAAAAATCAAAACCCTGATTTGATCTGTGTAAAAAGCACTTTAACATCCCTGACCTAATTTCATCCTTACTAATCCCTTTATGAGGCAAGGCAGGGGCAGGTGTCATTTTCTTCAGAGCTGACTTTATCCATGGGAGAAGCAGGCAAGCAACTATTGATGGGACCTGAAGGGCACCTGAAAACCCCACTGCCAATAGGCCTCCCCCATCTTTGATGGCTCAGGTTCCATCTTGAGCAGTGATTCCTTAGGGCTAAGTTTTGTCTTCCCTATGGGTCTTTCAACATGCAGATACTCTAGTAATGGGTTGCATGACATTGGATATATTTAGCAGGTTACCTCTTCTTTGCTAGGGGAGAGAAGAAGGAGGGGGAGAGCACTGAGAAACAAGGAAAAGGGGATCATTACTCAAAATGTCAAGAACCTGAAAAGAGGTAATTATGGGAGGAGGATGTTTTCAATCAGATTCACCTATTTTCCATGTTGCCTGGAGCAGGCCCTGGTCCCCAAGAGATAAGTGAAGTTGTTAAGGGACTTTGCCATGTTTCTTAGAGATGTATTCAGGAATATGTTCCTCATTAATCACAAAAATATCAACACTGAAGGGAAATAAATTGTCTTAGAATTAAGATATCATCTACCTAAATGATCTTCTCTTTTAAATGTTGACAATTGAAGAAGAATCTAGTATTTCAGTACTAAATCAGTCTGGGTGATATTGAATTACACTCCTAACATAGGGAAGAAGTCCTCTTATTTTCCTCTTTGGTAGAGGAAAACGTTTCTCTCTAACTTCTCCCCACCCTGGGTTAATTTGAAGATTCAGTCCATCTTTGCTTTACAGACTCTTTTCTCCTTATCTCTGTGGCTTGTATTAATACATTCTTTGAAATGAAGAGAAGGTGGTTAGGATCTAACTTTAAAGGTGGTAGACAGAAGTTGGATAGGACCCAACAGAAAAATCTAGACTTATAATCCAGAGCTCAGGCAGGCTCCAGAATGTGGAAAAATCGAAATATGGTTACCTCACTGTGGAATCTACTTTATGGGGGATGTTGACATGGAGATATGAGTCCACATGGCTAGTTCAAAGCAAACTACTAGGCAATGTGTGCTCTTCACAGAGTTCAATGTAGAGCCCAGGGCCCAAAAGTTACATGCAGGGTAACTGGGTGGTCAAGGTCAGACAAGAACTGTCCTTATAGATGAAAGGATGACACAGGCAGGCAAATGCCTTGCTGCGACCAACAGAGATAAGATTCAAAGCCAAAGATAAGTGGGTAAACAGTCATGTTAGCTGTCTATAGATATTAGTGGCTGGCACCTTGAACCTGAGACACAAATGACAAAAACACAGTGCTTGTGGAGTTGGGTCATAAGGGAACAGCGGGAAGCCACTGACTCAAGACTGATCCACAGGACCACTGAAGACCTGGGTTCTTGGTCCCAGCTGTGCCATGAGCTTATAGTGCAGATGCCAGGAAATTCACTCATTTATAAAATAAAGAGGCTAAGATACATCAGTTGTTTTAACCATGATATGGAACTGGTGTACTGCAATGATCTCTTATCATTTGTCACTCACAGTAAGGAAGTGTTCATGACCTTGGCCACACTCAGGGAAATGTGTCCTGCACAGAATTATCATCTAATGTGTGATTCTCAAGGGAAAAGTTTGATAATTACTAATCTAAAGCACTGTTTCTCCAATTTTAATGTGTGTACAAATCATCTGGGAATTTTGTTAAAAGGAAGATCCAGATTCCGTAGATCTGATAAGGAGCCTGAGGCTCTGCATTTCCAATGAGCTTCAGGTGATGTCGGTGCTGCTGGTCTATGGACCACGCTACAAGCATCAAGGTTCTTACAGCGTGTCTTATCAGCTCTGAAATTCTATGATCCCATGTGTAACTTCTCACTCTCTTCCAATCAGCCCCTCTCCCCACTCTAGGTCAAGATTGGCCCCAGATATGGGGCCTGTAGGAAAATCAGAGTCTCCTGATGAGGCCAAGTAGGAAAATCAGAAACTAAGAAGACTGTTGCCCCATTCTGAACCCATATGCTAACTTCAGTTGCTTGTGTGCTGTATGCCAGTAGTCCTGATCTGGGATCTATTATGCTACCAGCTCTTGGCTTTAGTAGAACTCTTTGCCACATCAAATTATGGGCAGGATTGGCAGCAAGATCCTCTCTAGGATTCCATGGCATCTTAGAGTGGGGTAATCCATTTTCATTGGTGAGGTAGGCCCATAAAGACAGAGAAAGAGACACTATTGGGAGGAAGATGTGGTTAATCCATGTGAGACAATTTCCCAAGACTTCTAGAATTAAAATATCCATCTCACTTTTACCTTTTTGCTTTCATGAATAACTACCTTCCACTTTAGATGGTGAATGCTCCTTGTTCATCACTATATACCTACGGCCTAGCACAGTATCTAGCGCAGAGCAGTGTTCAGTAAACATTTGTTGAATGAATGAATGACTGACTGACTGAATGAATGAATGAATGAATCAGTCAAGCAACTGGGGCTGCAGTTTGCTTAAAGGAGACTTCTTGGGGAATTCAGCCAGAGGAGCAACAGAAGTAGCAGGAGCCAGAGAGCGAGGAAGCATGCACTCATCCAGTCATAATTATCTAAAGTGCCCCTGCCCTTGCATTCCCCTTTGTTGTTCAGTAATACACAACAGGATGCACCTGCCCAGATATGGAAACTCTAGCAGGGTAGATAGGAAAGCTGATACAAAGCCCCTGTTAATTAAAAAGCATTTGCAACTGGAATTGTCTTCTGGCTAACACAAAGTGCCCTGCCTCCTGATGCATTTAATGTCTACATGCTTTGAGAATATACAATGAACAGTCTCAGGATTATCTCCTAATCCTGACCCCAGCAAAGGAAAAAAGATCTATCGAAAGTCACCCACTTTGTTATTTATGATGTCAAAGCCAAAAATTAAATTGATGAACAGCCAGATGGCCAAGGAAATAAAGTATGTTTTTCTATGGGTTTGCGAATGACAATGAAGTTTAAGGGTTTTTTTGTTGTTGTTGTTTGATTTTGTTTTGCTCTAATTTTATCTGATTTTTTTTCTCCTACTTTTGTCTGAATTTCTAGCCAAATAATAGCACCAATGTTTATGCTAGGACTTTTGGAATGATCTACTCAACCAATTTACATTAAGCTTTGCAAAGTTTAAGGGAATTTCCAATTCAAAAAGAGGATATTAATTATATCAATGGGATGATTGAAGAGAAGGTGAGTGAGGAAAAAGTAGCAGTGGGGAGAGAGTTCTCACCCCTCTTACCTAGAAGTCATCTAGGTAGGCCACCTTACCTATCTGCTATGCTTGTTAACTAGGACCTCTCTGGCCCCACTAAGCAGATTTACCACCAGGAGATTAAATACAATGTGTCACGGCCAATCCAAATCCATTCATTCTGCAGTTGCATTTTCAAATTAGCCTAGGAAAATCTCCCCTGTTGAAATATTGGGACAGATAAGAATTGGTCTGTTTGGCTTGAAGAAGGACTATTTAGTTGCCTCCTCATCACTCTAAATGACCTGGCCCTCAAATTGGGCAGACTGGGGTGCAAAAAGACCAGAGAAGCCAGCGAGTATTTTGTGAGCTTTCAATTGAGAGATCAGTTGTGCTCCCCTGTGACCAAAGACTGAACTGCCCCACAGAAGGGCAGACCCAGAGCAGAGGTTCTTCTTCTTGCTGTAGCCTCACCATAATTACTGTGTGGCTGCTTTGTTTTCCAGGGCAAAGGGGAAAGGCGAGGATATTTAGGAGAGATTTAGGGGAAAACTAAATTCTGCTTCCAGTATTCCTAATTTTCCCTTTGAAAATTAGCAACTCTTTAGTAAAACCCTTGCTAGGGCTCCATTAAGGTTTATGTGTGACAAAGAGTAGCTACTAATGGCCTTTAATGATGAGTAGGTGGATTGCTCAGAATATTACTTATTTAATGAAAAGTAATGGCTGTCTCACTGAAGCGAGGAGAGTAATGCTAAGTGGCCTCTTCACATGTATGTTCCTTTTAGCACTAGCCTTTGTCAGGGGATACACACTCGAGAGATTCTAAACAAAAAGGGCTCATCCCCACCTGGTAACAACCACAACAAAACACACCCAGAATTTGCTTTCAGTCCATTTTCCAAATGCTCCATGGTGCTTCCAACTAATTCTCAACCTCTTTGTGGTTCTAAAGATTGGAGACCACTGATCCAATGGAAACGGACCAGAGAGTAAGAAAGTCTAATTTTTTCCCCTCTGAGCCAAATCTCCACTAAGTAGCAAGATGATGTCAACGATGACATTTGTATCTTCATTTGGAAAATGAGAGGCTTGGGCTTGAGGGCCTTAAGGGCCAGTCCTTGCACCTCTGGTTTTCAGTGCTCCCGAGTTTCTGTTCAGTGTGAAAATGGAAAGGTGATATTACTGAAGCACACACTTGAAACATAATATTGGTTGGTTGATGAAAAGAAAAAACACTTTTCTGGCTTGCTGGCTTCTGGATTTATTCAGCTTGCCAGAGGGTGGGAATAGCACCCTATATCTCTCCTTGCCCAAAAAGCACTTGAGAGCTGCTACCTTTCCATTATCTTTTAACAGATTACTCTTTAATTCATAATACAATTTTTCCCATTTTGTGGTGTGTGGAGCCTTTGCCAGGATTTTTTAATTAGTTCATGTTATAATCAGTAAGTTACAACAGAACTAGCCTTTCTTAGACTTATGTCTCATCTTTTCAACCCAGTGACCACAATCACAACAACAACATGACGAGGACTTACTGAATGCCTGCCATGTGCCATGTGCTGTGCTAAATACTTTATACGCATTATCTAATTGAACACTAATGCTGTCTCATAGGGATAGGTATGATTAATCCCCATTTAACAGATGAGTAAGCAGCCTCTGAGAAAGCGGAAACATGAACAAGGTAATACAGTGTGTAAGGGGTTAAACCAGGACTTGAATCCAAAGTCTGACTGACTCCAAAGTCCATGCTCTTTCTACATTAATCCATGATCATGATAACCGGGCTCACGAGCCTGGGCCAGATAGCTTGGGAACTACTCTGCCACAATTCAAGGATAAGTGAATCCTTGTGAATTATAAAATTATAAAATAAATTTTAAAACCTAGTACTGCGACTAAACTGAATATGGATTTAGGAAGAAAGTATACTTGTCTTTTTTGGAAAGTCATTGTCAAAATGACTCTGTTTGCCTGGAGAGTTAACCTGGGAGAATCACTTTTCTTTCAGACATAGGTGATCATGCTCTCCTACAAACACCTTCACTCCTCAACTCAACATCACACTCTTTTCTCTTTTATCTTTCAGCAAATGGCGCTGTGGCATTATTGTATTTATTAGCTTTGCTTCATTGTGATACTAAGTTACCATAAATATTATAATACTATTAATTCTACTTTACAGTACAATAAAACAAACCAGTAATCCTACAAGAGAAACTATAGCAAGCAAACAAACATGTTAGGAATGCATGTAATAAATAAGGGAATGTAGATTCCAACAAAAAAACTAAAATAAGGTGCCCTTTCTCTATTTGGGAAACGCCTATGTATTCTGTAGGAACCAACTCACACAAGTCTGCCTACGTTCTAGGAAAACAGGTAAGCTCATCTATTGAATCCATTCCTCGTTTTTATTCCTATGGAAATGTATACTCACCTCTGTCATCACAGCACTTACCACATTCTTTTCTCCTTATCTACCCCAGGAGATTGTGAATTTCTCCTAGGCAGCGCCCATATTTTATTCATCTCAGTGTGTCCACAGCACCTAGCATGATGCCTAACTCATTAGGAGCTCAATAAACATATACTGAGTAAATGCACCATTTATGCACATTATTCAATAAAAATTAATTTTAGATTGCTGTGAAGGGAAACCCATCAGCTACTGGTGTCATTACATAATATAGTCCACCCTCCATATCTGTGGGGTCTGCATCCATAGATTGAACCAACTGCAGATACAAAATAAAATATTCAGAAAATGCTGGGTGCGGTGACTCACGCATGAAATCCCAGCACTTTGGGAGGCCAAGGCAGGTGGATCACTTGAGGTCAGGAGTTCGAGACCAGCCTGGCCAACATGGCAAAACCCTGTCTCTACTAAAAATACAAAAATTAGCCGGGCGTGATGGTGGGCACCTGTAATCCCAGCTACTCTGAGGGCTGAGGCATAAGAACAGCTTGAACCTGAGAGGCGGAGGTTGCAGTGAGCCAAGATCGCACCACTGCACTCCAGTCTGAGCGAGACTCCGTCAAAAAAAATTCAAAAAATTAAAAATAACAATACAACAATAAAAATAATACAAATTGAGAAGCAATACAGTATCACAATATTGGCCAGGAGCGGCAGCTCACACCTGTAATCTCGGCATTTTAGAAGGCTGAGATGGGCAAATTGCTTGAGCCCAGGAGTTCAAGACCAGCCTGGGTAACATGGTAAAAGCCCATCTCTACAAAAAATACAAAAATTAGCCAGGCATGGTGGTGCACACCTGTAGTTCCAGCTACTAGGAGGCTGAGGTAGGACGATAGCCTGAGTCTGGGAGGAAGAGGTTGCAGTGAGCTGTGATCATGCCACTGCACCCCAGACTGGAAACAGAGCAAGAACTTTTCTAAAAAAAAAAAAAAAAAGCTATTTACATAACATTTATAGTGTATTCGGTGTTATACGTAATCTAGAGAGGATTTAAAGTATACAACAGGGTGTGTGTATTTGTAGGTCACGTGCAAATACTGTGGCATTTCATATAAGGAGCTTGAGCATCTGCAGGTTTTGGTATTGACAGGTGGCCTGGAACCAATGCTCCTGCAGATACTGAGGGGCGACTGTACAATGGTATGACACTTTTAGGGCTCAACTTGTATCAAAATTCATCAAATGTTACCAGCCTCATACTCAGTAAACTCACCTCTATAAATTTATCTTCAGGCAATAATTCAAAAAAATGGATATAAGAACAAATACATCTATAATATTACAATGAGAAGAATATTGAAATCACTTAAAAAGTCCAACAATAGTGAAATTATCAAGCACATTATATCAGCTTGGTGGAATAGAAAGCCAACATTGAAATTCTAGACAAGAAATTTTGTAACAATGTGGAGTGTTTATGAAACACTGGAAGGTTTCAAAAGAAGAATGCAGCGTTGTCTATTTATTATGATTACAATGACAAATTTTCTAAGTATATAAATAATGTTTGGAAGAAGATGAAGGGAAAAGAAAATAGTTGTACTAAAGGTTAACAATATTGTCTTTTAAAAAATGTCCTTTAATGGGATTATAACATTATTTTAATACATTTCTTAAAACTAAGTTAAAAGTGAGCCCTATTTTAAAAACAGATTACATACCTGACATTCATCTATAAGTCAGATGTCTAGTACACCAAAATATTATGCAGGGTGGTTGTGCGATTTCAAAATATTCTACTGGAGTTAACCAAATTATAACTGCAACACTGTGAGTTTTCAGTATAAAAGTAGTATAAAACTACATTGTTGGAATAAAATTGAAAAAATGAGACTTTTATGCTTCTTTTGAATGTCTGTGGTACTTAAGGAAAAGCAGGTTTAATTAGAAGAAGATGAGAAAGGTAGGCAGGTACCTTTGTTGAGATTCTGAAGGGATCTCTGGACAGTTTCAAGGACTTCAGCAGATTAGGGCACTGGTTCATTGTCTAATTTCATGTTGTAATTTATGAATTTCTCCTTGATTTGAGTGCATTGCTAGCATTACTCTTAGGCATTTTTGATTAGGGTCATTATTTTTTTCTTCTTGACACACAAATGAGATGACTGTGGAGGGAGACAGAAAATAAACTTTACTGAGACAAAATTATAATTGAAGCAGAAAAAAAGGACTAAAAGATGGTTGAAGCAGATGCTCCGAAAAATGTAACAAAGAGGCTGAAATAAAATTGTATAAATGAAGACAAGAGTGAAACTCTGTGTAAAAAAAATTGAAGACAAAGCCAAGTTTACTGCTGGTAACACAGCAGAGTAAGTATCTTGACTGACCCTTCTGCCTTAAAAAAAAATGTTGAATGAAATCTTCAAAAGATCTTAAGAGCTGCAAAGAGCAAGCAAAAGAGTTAGTAATTTCCAGGCCAAAATGTAAGTCAAAACTGAAACCCAGGGATTTAGCGGAGCATTAATAGTACTTCTGAACTAAAGGTATTTACTATATATTCAAAGTAAAAAGTCTAATATTGATTATATAATTATCATGCCTTGTAGGCCTAAAAGAACAGAATACAAACAAAAATCATCGCAAGTATATCTATCTCTCTATCACAGGAGAAGAGCAAATGTATTTGGTGTTCTAAGATTTAATAGTTCTCCAGGAGAGTAAGAATATGATCAAAATATTTTTGATAAGTTAAGCATGCATGTTGCCATTTCAAAAATACCCATTAAAAGATTAGACACAAAGTCCATAACTTCCAAATTAGGAGAGAGGAAAATGGAATGATAAAATAAATTAAATCCTTCTAAAATAATGAAGAAACATGGAACAGAGTACAAATTGAAACAGAATGGCTGAGACAAATGAAAAGCAAAAAATAATTTGATAGATATAAATCCAAATAGATCATTAGTTATATCAAATGTAAGTGGACTAAAAGCTCCAGGTAATAAGAAAGATGTTCTGACTAGATTAGTAAAAAGACCAACTAAATGTTGTTTATAAGAGCTACATCATAAAGATAAAAATACAGAAAGATTGAAAGTAAAAATACGGAAATAATGCATGCCATGAACATGCTAAAGAAAAATTGAAATTACCTAGGTTAACATCTCTTAAAATAAACGTTGAGACACAAATGATTTCTAAAGATGAAGGCAATCACTTTGAAATAACAATAAGCTTAAATCACAAAAATGATATGATGATTTTAAGTTTTTATCTCCCAACACTATAGCCTCAAAAAAGGTATAAGCAAATGGCCTATAAAAAGAAATAAAGGCCGAGCGTGGTGGTTCATGCCTGTAATCCCAGCATTTTGGGAAGCTGACAGGGGAGGCCAGGAGTTCAAGACCAGCCCGGGCAACATAGCCAGACCTTGTCTCTACTAAAATTACTAAAAATTAGCTGGACATGGTGGCACACACTGTAGTCCCAGCTACTTGGGAGGCTGAGGTGGAAAGATTACTTGAGCCTGGGAGATCAACACTGCAGTGAGCTGTGATCATGCCACTGCACTCCAGTCTGGGCAACAGAGCAAGACTCTGTCTCAAAAAAAAAAAAAAAGTTCACAGTAGTCGAAGATTTTTAATATACCCCTCTCAATAAGCCATAGAACAAACAGGAAAGAAAAGAATATAAAAAATTATACATATAATAATACATATACAAAAATAATACATATAACAAGTCTCATGATACATATACAAAAAAGAATAAATATAACAACTGTCATAAGGACAAATAAAGATCTTGATACCCAGCAACTGCAAAATACACATGTTTTCCAAGCATTCATAGAACAGTTTTATGAAACTAAAGCTTCAACAAATTTTCAATTTTCAGAGCCACAAAGTTTACTTTATGTTACAGCAATGAAATAAAGTTAGAAATGAATAACTGAAAGTGACATGGAAAATAGATTTGGAAATAGAGAAACACAATTTTAAGTGGGAGAAATAATAAATTACAATGAAAACTAGAAAGGAATTTGAGCTGAATGATAATGAAAACCATAATGAGAGACTACTACATACCCATGGCATTGACAAGAATTCAGTTGTCTGGCAATACCAAAGGTTGGTGAGTCTGTAGAGCAAAGAGAATGCCCCTGTGCTGCTGATTGAAACGTAAATTGGTACAACAAAGTAAAAATCCGAGTAACCTACATGAACATATGCATACTTTATGACCCAGCAATTTCACTCCTAGCTATATACCCTAGACACTTTTGCACATGTGTCCCAGCTGTGCACAGGACTGCTCATCGCACTGTCATTTGAAATAGCTTAAACCATTAAGTAGCCCAAATATTGATGATGAAAATGCTGATGAAAATAACAACAACGTGAATGAATACGTTGTGAAATAATGCTGATAATGCTGACGATGATGTAGATGAATAAGTTGTGAAATATTCTTACAACAATTTTTTTTTCAAAACAGGCTCTTGCTCTGTCATAGAGACTGGAGTGCAGTGGCACGACCATAGCTCACTGCAGCCTTGACCTCCTGGGCTCAAGCGATCCTCCCACCTCAGCCTCCCAAGTAGCTGGGACTACAGGCAAGCACCACCATGCCCAGCTAATTTTTGTATTTTTTGCAGAGACAGGGTTTTGCCATGTTGCCCAGGCTAGTCTTGAACTCCTAAGCTCAAGTGATCCTCCTGCCTTGGCTTCTCAAAGTGATGGTATTACAGGCATCAGCCCCCGCACCCAGCCACAACAGAATATTTTATCACACAGCAGTGAAAGTGAATGAACTACAGGTACATGAAGCAATATGGAGCAATCTCACAAATATAATGTTGAGTGAAATATGCCATTCATAAAAGTATACTGGATCGTTCTATTTATATGAAGTTTTTTAAAAGCAGACAAACTAAACTTTAGATATGCACATCCAGGTGGTACTACTATAAAGATGAGCAAAAGAATTATTAACACAAAATCAGCACTGTGGGTCTCTCTGTGAGGAAGAGTGAGGCGGGGACATGAATGGGGAAGAAATAAAGGGAGCCTCAAAGACTTTGGCATCATTCTACTTTTAACTGGGGTGAAAGTTACATAGGTGTTCTCTTTAATATGATTTTTGAAAAATATGACTATGCTTTATATATTTCTCTATATGTCATATACTTCACAAAATTAAATCTAAACAATTATATAATTTTTTAAAACAGCAAAAAATTGATCATTTTCTCTTTAACTTCCTTTTTTCACTCATCAAGAATTCACTAAAGAAATATCGAGTGCCTACTACGTGTCAGGTGTTGTTTTAGAGAAGACACTGGAGACACAGCGTATAAGACAAAGTCCTTGTCTGAAACCTTTTGCGTTACAAGTGACAGGAGACCTAGCACAAAGTGGATCATGTAACTGAAATGTCTAGATTTAGTCTCAGATGAGGTTTGATCTAGCAACTCCATGATGTCACCAAGATTCTTTCTGTCCTTCTGTCCTGTTCTCTGCAGTGTTACCATTATCTTTAGGTTTCACACGATGCCCCTAAGCAGTGTCAAGTGCCTCTTGATCATAAATGGCTGTAGCAGCTAAATGTCACACATCCTCACACCCATGGAAAAGGAGGTCTGTGTCTCAGCATTTACAGCAAATGTCCTGAGGTTTACCTTAATTCAACCAGCTTACCACTGAGTATATTTCCATCTGTGAAGCAATCAGTAGAACTTTAAGAGGGTGAATCAATTATGTGGCTGGGCTTGGAGTAGGTCATGGCGTCAACATATCCACTCCAAGCACATGGCTGAAACTTATACTTGGTACATTTCACCAATTATGAATCTGGGGCTGTTGCTAGGAGAAAGGAGAATGAAAGTTAGAAGGCAACTAAAATCACTTTTACCGTCCCTGTTGTCGTGGAGCATATTTTCTTGGGAGGGGTGGGGGACTTGACAATAATCAAGTAAACAAATAAATAAGCAAGATAGAAATAGTAGTAAGTGCTATGATGATAATAGAATGAAATGCAAGATCCATGAAAACCAGGATTTTTTATCGTTTTGCTCAATGCAATACTCCACCTGCCTAGTCCAATGCCTACCTAGCACATAGTAGGTCCTCACTAAGTATTTGTTGAGTTGAATTGTACCGAATCATAAACAGGGTGAATTGAGAAGCATTGTCTTCCACACACCTTTGTTTATTCCTCCCACCTGAGACATCCTCCACTTTCTTTCTGTTTATCCAGGTCTGGTACATCTTTCCACACTTGTTGAAATTCCGTCTTCTTCAGGAGGCTTCCATGACATCTCTACTTCTCTTTAACCTCTCTCCTTTCTGATCATTCCCTGCCTCCACCATGGCATTGATCAGCAATGTGCACTTTAGCCTGGGGTTTTATTACATTTTGTAATTTGACAAATACTCATTTGTAATGTAAGTTAAAATTATTTTCTATTTACATGTTTTTTTTCAATCCCAAACAGAACATGATTCACCTATGGAAAGGTAGCGTCTCCTTTCCTAGCTTAGCTGTTTACTACCTGCATGTGATATCGGGTAAATTATTTGGCTGCTCTAAGAGTCAGTTTCCTAGTCTGTAATATGGGGAGAGTACCTCTCTTGTAATGCTTCATCTCTGAGTACTGAGATTTGTATGTCAGTGCCTGGCACATGGTAGGTACATGATAAACAGTAGTGGTGATGATGATAACAATAAGGAATTTCCTTTTTTTTCTCCCCCACTCCCTTCAGCACTTAGCCCAGTTAAGAATACATAATTTCAAATGGCTAATAAAGACCCACTGAATTGCCCAAAGATCCTCACTCCCTAGAAATGCCTTGAACTCCATCCCAATTCTGAGCCTCAGTATCTTGAACCTCTTGAATGCATGAGCCAGAGCCCTTCAGCAAGAAAGCTGCAGGTTTGACCCCTCTTGCTTGTTTGCCACTGATGTAGAGACCCAGTTGCTGGCCCATTTTGACTTCAGTGTCGACAGGAAATTCCCTGAAGCAAAACCTGTTTACTAACCATACTGCCGAAATGAAGCAGCTGGGATGGGAGAAAGCAGCAGGAGTAACAGCAGCAAGCACCCTAACCATCAGGGTTTAACTGATCGGTGTATGTAACTGATAGACACAGCCATTAGTTACATCCACGGTGCTAATACTGAACTAATGAGCACCTGTCATCAGCGTGGGCAGAGTGGCTGAAGAGACACTCGGTAGCTTCCTAATTGACTCAAATGACGGTCTGCGGGTTCCTGGGTGCTAGCTGAGCTGCCACCGGGGGTGGAGGTGGTGCTATTATGCTAATTCTTGTGCATCCCATGGGTCATAAAAGAACAGATACTTCATCTGCCAGAGGAGGAATGACAGCAATTAAGGCCATCACGATGCCATGAAGTATTAACACAACAAATGAGGACTCTCTCTCGGTAGAATCACCCTGGACTTTTGGGGGCAGAAAAAGCCCTGCCTAAATCATTTCTCTTTACTTTTTGTGCTTATAGCCCATGATTGCTCCATTAGATCATTCATGAGCATGGTGTCCCAAATGGAAAGAGTGAGATGCACGGGCTTTCCTGTAATCCCAGCTCCTCTGCCAGCTGGCTTTTCAGGATTAGAGCACACCTGCTGTCTTCTCAGCTGCAAACTTCCCTACACGATAATTTGGACACAACCCCTTACCCAAGTCCACCCCATCCAGCACCACTTCCCATCCTGGAGTGAGAGTCAGGGCTGGTGAAGGTCAAAGTCACTGCCTAGCAAGCAGGTTGAGTAAATAAAGCCTGAGGTCCTCACGTAGACATATCACTGGCAGGAAAAGCTGCCGTGAGTCTGTTCCTGGTGTGATTATTCTAGTAATTCAGAGGAAAAGTTGTGAATTAAATTAACTCGTTTTTGTTTTTGTTTTTGTTTTTTGACAGAGTCTTGCTCTGTCGCCAGGCTGGAGTGCAGTGGCACGATCTCGGCTCACTGCAACCTCTGCCTCCCGGGTTTAAACGATTCTCCTGCCTCAGCTTCCCGAGTAGCTGGGACTATAGGTGTGCGCCACCATGCCTAGCTAATTTTTTGTATTTTTAGTAGAAGTGGGGTTTCACCATGTTGGCCAGGATGGTCTCGATCTCCTGACCTCGTGATGTGCCCAGCTCGGCCTCCCAAAGTGCTGGGATTACAGACATGAGTCACTGTGCCCAGCCGACTTGACTTTAAATGTTGCTATTAGTTATGTGACCTTCAACAAATACCTAACTTCCCTGGGGTGAAAAAATAGGACCTACTTCATAGAGTAGTTATGAGAATGAAATAAAATAATCTATACGTGGTGTTTGGCACAAATTGTGTGTTCAATAAATGTTAGCTCTTATTATAATTATTGGCAGGGACTGTGGTGATATTTGAGAGTAATGACTTTGACCAAAGAGCTGGAAAGACTGATGCTATCTAACATCAGGGTCAGCATGTAGCTGTTTAATCAGGCTGGCCTTCAGGTAAAATTGGCTAATTTCATAGACTATAGTGAGCTAGGACATCTGCAATTTGAAAATGAAAAATATTTCCTATGAAGCCTTAGTTGTCAGTATCCAAAAGGTACATTTGGTTCCTGCCAGCCCCTGGGGTTCAGCTGGACCAAATGGCTTCAAAAAGGTATAGATGGCAGTTCAGGGTCATTATGGACTAGCTTCCTGGTCTGATGGCTAAATAGTAACCTGCAATGCGACATGTACAGTAGGCCTCTGACCCCAGCCCCAATTTACTCCCTTGTTAATCAGTGCGTTAGTTTGGGACCTGCAAGAAGTAGATACAGAGACCGGATTAAGTGTTCAATGATTTCACTGGGGGAAACGTGTGAGAGAAAATGGGACTAGAGCCAGAGAGGCCCAGAGTGGCCTCAGACTGCAATGTAAGTCTGACCTTGAAAAATCAAACAGAGAGAGATCAAACAGCAGAGTACGGCAGCTGGAGCCCTTGATCAAGGATGTTCTCTGTAGTTGGAACAGCAATGCACATTACCATGGCCGCCACAATCAATGACATGGAAGAAATATCTAAAAGACAAAATGATCAAGTTTGCAGATGACACTGGGATGCAATGCTTAGAATCCGGTCTTGCAAGGTTTTGAATGTGTTCTTTTTCAAAGCTGAACATATACAAGAGCTCCTTATATGATCCCATTAGCTTCTTGGGATGCCTCCCCCTATTCTTTCATTGCAGTTGTATAATCAGAATTATATTTTGACAGGTATGAGAAATTATGCTGCGGAGAAATACTTGACAGCAGGTATTAAAAGGTATTCAAGTTATATTTTGAATTTAAAGAAAACAGGTTAAAAACTGTCTTTACAGCATGATTTTCATTTTCTTAAAAATTACACATGCATAGGAAAAAATAAAGAAACAGATAAACATAAAAATATCAAAAGTGGATATATTTAATGTCTTTTAAGCTTCTTTTTGTGTCTCTGCGGTTTCTATTTTTCCACAGTGTATTACTTCTGAGATATTCCCAATGCTGTGGAGTGATCTTCCCTTTCAAAATCCCCTGTACTTGTATAAGTGGACCTTCCAAGGGCTGGGTATGCCTCTCACTGGCTCAGCCTTTCTGAGAAAGGATGAAATGAAAAAGTGGTTTATCTCAAGTCTTGTCACCATTTCAACTACCTTTTTAGCTTTTTGCCTCTTGATTTGCTTCTGACCACTGAGAATTGCTAACTCCCTGCCTAGGTCACCATGTCCCCCTGCTGTCCAGACACTCAGCTTTACTTAACTTGAAGCTGCTATGGGATTAGTCCCCTTTGGACCTATTAGCAGTAATAATATCATTCATACATTTCCCTCACTCCTCTGTTTCCTAGAAACAATAATAATGTCTAACATTTAATTGAGTGCTCACCACATGCCAGACACTGTGCTAAATACTTTAAATGTATTGACTCATTAAATTCTCTCTATAACTCTGTAGTGTTGGTACTATTATTACCCATATTTTACAGATAAGGAAACTGAGACAATGGAGAGTGAATTAAGTGGGCCAAACTCACTCAGCCAGTGAGTGGCAGGGCCAGGATGCTTGCCTACCTTTGCCTGGGGGATTTTTTTTTTTTTTTACTTGCACTCACAAATAAGATTTATCACAGCTAAAGGATACAATGCAAAACCTGCAAAGGGAAAAGGCATGAGAAGGGAGGTCTTGGAGGAAGCCATGTACAAGCTTCCAAGAGTCCTCTCCCTGTGGAGACACATAGGACGTGCTTCATTTTCAGCATTAAATTTAGAAAACATACATGAAATGTTGTTTACCTGCCTGGAGGATTGATTGCCTGTTGTTTCTTGATACTGCCTCAAAATGGTCCTATCAACTGCCACTGGCCCACATCCAAGTGTGAAAGATCTATATGCAACATTTCTTCAGGCAAGGTACCCCAAGAAGCATCCAGCTGTGACTTTGAGAAAGTTATCTACATCCTCTGAGTCTCAGTTTTCCCATCTGTAAACAGGATTAATATTCCTTTGCAGAGTTCTGAAGATGATTGAATGGAAAAAGGTATGAGAGACAAGAATTCCCAACACAGGACAGTACTCATTGAGGAGAAAGCTGAAGAAGACATGGAAATAGTCACCTTTAGTTAATGGAAGAGGGGACTCACCTATGAGCACTTTGAAACATTCATTTTCAGAATTCGAAAAAGCACGAGACTGTTCAGAATGGATTTTCAGAGCAGCAGCTTTCAAGGTTTGGGCATTTGAAATTTTAAACAGTGGATTCTGGATATTAGCCCTTGTCATTCTCAGCAAACTAACACAGGAACAGAAAACCAAACACTGCAGGTTCTCACTCATAAGTGGGAGTTGAACAGTGAGAACACATGGACACAGGGAGAGGAATGTCACACACCAGGGCCTGTTGGGGGGCGGGGGACTAGGGGAGGGTTAGCATGAGGGGAAATACCTAATGTAGGTGACGGGTTGATGGGTGCAGCAAACCAACATGGCACGTGTATACCTACGTAACAAACCAGCACATTCTGCACATGTATCCCAAAACTTAAAGTATAATTTAAAAAAAAAGAAATTTTAAACAGTGAAGGAACCACATGACTAACACCTTGTTGGGAAATGTACTGTCATTCAGGTCAATGCAGAGTGCGATGGAAGCATGAAGAAGCTTCCATAAATGAGGAGACCAGAGAAAGGGCCTAAGAAAATTCCCTGGAGGATGTTCACATTGAATTGTGAAGGGTGAGGAGAGCTGATCAAGAAAGGGGGTTAAGGCATTCCAGATACAGGAAACCACATGCACAAAGGCCCAGAGACAAAAATGGCATCGTCATTGTCATTGTCATCATCATCATTGTTCCTATCTTTTGAGTACCTTCTATGTGCTAGACACTATAGTAGGTACTTTCTATGTTATTTGAAATCCCCACATAACGTTATAAAGTAAGCATCCTTCTACACATCTTACAGATAAGGATACTGCGATCTTAAGAGGTTCAGGTGAGCCATGTAAGTGGTAAAGCTGGAACTGGAGAGCCCAGGCATGCAGACTCCAAATCCCAAACTCATTCTGCTGTATGGAGACCCTCCTTTGGAACATGAAAAGCCATGATGAATTTGAGGAACTGTAGAATACCCAGTGCAGCTGAGATGTATCCAAGGAGTTAAGGGAAACTAGGCTAGAAGAATAAGCAGGGTTTAAGTCCCACAAGGCTTTGAAGGACATGCTCAGGCATTTCGACTGTATCCTGAGGGACTGGGAATTTTGGAAGCAAAACAGCAAAATGGTGGTGGAGTGACACGATCAGTTTTGTGTCTTTGGTAGCAGTATGCGAATTGAATTAGAAGATCAAGATTGAATGTAAGAAGACCAGCAGCTCAGTGCTTAAGCCCAAGAACAAGGGGCATCAATTATTCAAGTATCTGCTACTTTGGTAAGTGGATTTATCAGAAAAATGTCAGAGGTCTCAGTCACTTGTTTCCAGAATCTTCACAAAGGCTTTGCTGCTTCCATTATCCTTCTTCCTACCTCCCTGCTTCTATTCCTCAGTATGATTACAGACTCCTAAAACAGGGTGCTGTCTAGGAGGGAAATCACGCAACAGTGGAAAGCTATTACTCACTCTTTTTGGAAGCCTGTTCCCTCAATACTGTGGCAATAAAGAAAATTCTGAGTTTAACGATGGTGGGGATAGAATAGAGGAGTGGTGGAAGCAAGCAGTAATTCTGCCAGTAACACCAATGAAGCCATGTGGTCTTTTCAACCAGGGTACAAGGAACACCTCTCAGCTCTGGATATATTACTCAGATTCTTGCATGAATCAAATAGTGAAAATTCAGGCACACTTTCAGACACCTATGGAAATCTTGGCCATGCTTAACCAGAACTTTATAGAAGTTCACATTCTTTGATCCAATACTTTCATTTCCATGAAATCATTCAAAATACAGCAAAGTTTCATGCATAAAAACTTTAAATACAGTGATATTTATAACAATGAAAACAAAAACAGGCTAAATGCTAAATCACTTGGAAAAGGCTAAACTATATACTTGATCAATTGATTACTATGTAGGCTTTAAAAAATTACATAGCAGGGAAAATGTTTATGCTAAGATATAATTTTAAAAGATAAAATTGTGAAACTTCACAAAGTTACATGTATTCTTATGATCATGTAAAACAAACAAATCATAAGAAAAATTATGCATAAAAGAAAGACTGGAAGGAAATATAACAAAATGGTGAGACTTGGTATAAATTTTCTACCAACTTTTAAAATACGAATCTATATTTCTTTTATAATAGAAATAATACTGTGGGCTGGGTGCAGTGGCTCACACCTGTAATCCTGGCACTTTGGGAGGCTGAGGCAGGTGGATCACCTGAGGTCAGGAGTTCAAGACAAGCCTGACCAACATGGTGAAAACCGGTCTCTACTAAAAATACAAAATTAGCCAGGCATGGTGGCGGGTGCCTGTAATCCCAGCTACTCGGGAGGCTGAGGCAGGAGAATCTCATGAACCCGGGAGGTGGAGGTTGCTGTGAACCAAGATGGCACCACTGTACTCCAGCCTGGACAACAAGAGTGAAACTCCGAAAAAAAAAAAGAAAAAGAAAAGAAAAGAAAAGAAAGAAAGAAAAAGAAGAAAGAAAGAAAGAAAGAAAGAGAAAGAAAGAAAGAGAAAGAAGGAAAGAAAGAAAGAAAGAAAGAAAGAAAGAAAGAAAGAAAGAAAGAAAGAAAGAAAGGAAAGAGAAAGAAAGGGAAAGGAAAGAAAGGGAAAGGAAAGGAAAGGAAAACAGTTTATTTAAAATTCTGTTTAAAAGTATCTAGAATGCCGTGAATTATAAGATGGATTCTGACTTCATGGACAATAAAATGTCCAAAAAACTTATGTGAGACCCTAGGACTGCCCAACTCTAGCCCTACAAAACAGTGGCCAACTCTGCCACTCTTTATCCATCTGATTATGGGCAAGTCACTTAAACTCTCTGAACTTCCATTTATGCCAGGTATAAAATAGAAGTTAATTCCACAAAACAGCTTAGCACCAAGCCTGAAACTTGCACTCAATAAAAGTTAGTTATTATTGCTTGTAATAGTATTGCAATGTCTTCCCTCTAATTCTGATAGAAAGCAAAGATGATTAGAGAAAATTTCCAGCAAGAAGTTTTCCTTTTGTATGTGAAAATGTGAGGATGGGTTTGGTAGGTCTGCATCCACAAAATGACTTCTCTAATGTTTACATTTTACTAACATTAATTAACACAGAGTCATGACACAGGCAAGGGAGGCATCTAAACAGCAAAGGTCAGAGAACAGGTTTCTTTTATATATTTATTTCAAAAGACTCATTGCACTATGTAGAGAAAGAGCATGGGGTTTATGAAACTGCAGGTTACTCATTTAAACTCTGGGTGCCACACCTCACTGTAGGATTAGAAGGGGGCTCTCTCAGGCATTAGCCTACTCCCCCAGCACTACTTCCAGGAGCAAACAATTGCAGTCCTTGGCATAAGTGGACTGTGACAGATCTACCTGGTGAACATTCAGAAAGTGGGTTTATTTATTAATACCTTTCTCTTGCCCACAATAGATTTGAGACAGCTACATTTAAAAAGAAAATGGGGAGAGCCAAAGCAAGGAATAAGTTCCTACTAGGAACAGATGTATGGGAAAGTATTCTTTATTGCATGGAAGGAAGGGGAAATAATGTGGGTCTTTGTGTTGGACTGTGTGGGAAGGTAGTTCAAACCATGACACTAAAGTAAAAGGAAATTTTAATGTACATACACACACACACACACACACACACACACTAGCCATCACAGCAGGCAGCCACGAGCTGCCTAACTCTCCATATGCACAGAATTCATATTGAGCAATGCCAATTGATACTGAACATTCCAAACTGTCTTGCAGGACTTTCATCCTAAAGTGTGCAAAGAATGCATCTTGATCCTTTGAAGAATTACAGAGATGTCTCATCTTTGGAAATTCTTGGAAACCGGAGCTCCTGGAGATTAGAAAAAGCCAACTAAAAAATATCTACCTTTTCAGAAAGGATAGAGAGTCAACATAGAGATGAAAGATTGAATAACCCAATTTTACTCACAGGATAATATGTTTTTAAAATTCCTCAATGAAAATAAAAAGAACGATAAGAATAGCACAGAGTACTGAGTAACAATCAGCACTACATTATGAAGAAAATAGTCATGCTGACCCAATCTAATTTTTGTTGGGTAACAGATGACAAGCCTAATGGATTTGGGGCAGCAAACAACGTAATATGTATTAACCTTGGAAAGGCTTTTGATTCTGCTCCTAGCCGTGACCTACTCATTAACTAGCTTGAAAAATATTGTTCACACCACATACAAGTGGCACTAGTGGATGATAGTGACCAGCTGGGTTTTGATAGCTCAGTAAGAACCAGAGATAGGGAATCACAGTGCATATTGTTTCTCAGGGAACTGACCTAAGTCTGATACAATTTAATATTTTCATCAAAACTTCAGTGGGTGGAAGAGAAAACATGCCTGTTAATTACAGGAAAATAAAGGAATGAAGATTTTTAAACCCAGAGATAAGAAAATACATGATAAATGGTAACTATTTTATCCTCTACCTCTAACAGCAAAACGAAAACAGATTTGGAAGAATATAGGAATGAAGGGAAGAAGGGAGATAAGAAACTAATCTTTGACACGTAGCACCTTCTAGAATAAGACAAAAAGGAGGTCAAAGAGCGTGAAGATGAGAGAGTAAGTAAATGATGGGGATCTCAGAGAAGGAGTTCTTTATAAGTGTACAGATAAGGGGAGCCAGTGGAGAAAGCTGAAAAGTCACTTACAAATATAACTGCAGGTCAGGATCTGACGGTGTTATGTGACTAGCAATCCATAGGCCTGTTGGAAAAAAGTACACCAGGCCACAAATTGCCAAATATGCCTTAGGAATATGTTTAAGGCAACAACTCAGCAAAAGGTAAAATACTCAGCTAAAATGGATGGCATTCGTCATGGCATTTTTTTTCTGTGAGGGTAAATAGTCAAGGGGTTGAATGTGGACAGAATCTTGATGGAATGTTACCATGGTGCAAGAACATACAGGTCACTCAGAAATCACAAGCATTCAAGAAAATGCAGAATAGGAAGGCAAATGCTTTCAACAAGCCGAAAACCCGGATAGAAGTTTCCAGGTGGTCATAAGGGAAGTGTGGGGGCAATTCTACAGGTCCAGGAATGGATTTGTCATTATTAGTCCAGGGGAAGAAAGAAGAGGAGGGAGAATAAGAGATAGAGTTGGCTGAAGCAAGAATTCCCCAGAGCCCCAGAAAGCAAATTGGAATGCTTTATACCAAAGGCCAATCTAGCCAGATCACAAAACTCTGATGACAAGTACTAAAAAGTACATGATTGTGTGTTAAGTGACTTAGAAAGCCCTAAAGTGAGACAGGACACAAAAAGTCAAGAGAAAAACATTCTTCAATTAGTTAAGGCAACAAAGGAGGCTGAAGGTAAGAAAAACATGATTTTCCAGTCATCTCTCTTGTTCCTCCCCCCAGACCCTCACATCGTCCCTCGGAGAGCTACTGCCAGATGACAACCAGGAAACACTCATAATACAAGTGAATTGTGTGGGCCTGAAAAGAACAAAATTAAGGGGTATTAGGAGCATGTAGTTGTTAATCTCCATCTCATGCAGGTCTTAGCTTTTTGATTTGTTATTGAGGATTATTTGGGTACCTGTGAAGCTTTGAGAAGAGAAATAATAACTCTTATAATCCTGGTAATGTCTTTTCAAAGAAATTTATTTTTAAATTTCATAATATGTTAATACCTGCTCATTATTAAAAACATAGAGAGAAGTATATAAGGCAAAATATGATAATGTTCCTTCACATTGGCAATTCAAATTCTCTCCGCAGAGCTAGAACTAATTAGTATTATCAGTT
Source organism: Pan paniscus (assembly GCF_029289425.2). Taxonomy (NCBI): domain Eukaryota; kingdom Metazoa; phylum Chordata; class Mammalia; order Primates; family Hominidae; genus Pan; species Pan paniscus. The sequence continues at coordinate 132,036,567 of NC_073272.2, forward strand.
TGGAGTGTGTTCTACCAGGTCTGTTTCTGTATATTTACGCACACACTTCTTTAAGTACGTAGACACACACACACAGTTCTTTAAGTACATAGACCAGAGATTGGCCCATGTCAGCACATGCAGTTCTGCCTCACTCCTTTTAACAACTGCATATCCTATGGTATTGATAGTTTATTTATTACTGGCCTAATTGATAGACAATTAGATTTATTCTCATTTTCTCCATTTTGTTCTAGTATAATTAATGTTGTGATGAAAGGCTTTGTATACACAAATTTGGGCACATACTGAATATTACTATAGGAGAGGAGACATTCCTCAGAGTCTAATTTCTTGGCATATGCATTCGAATTTTTGATAGAAACTGCCAAACTGCCATCCAGAATTGCTATTCCAATTTACTCTCAAGGATATATGACAGTATCTCTCGATACTATCAAAACCTCTGGATATTATTTTTTATTTTTATTTTTGCCTGTCTGAGAGGCAAAAATAATGCTTTTTGTTTGGACCTGCATTTCCCCATTATCAATACCTACACTATCCAGTGAGATTAAGCACCTTTTCAAATGTTAGTTTATATTTTTTCTGTGAATTGCTTGTTTAATGACTTATACTTATTTGGTATGTTTATCTCTTTCTTATGGGTTTATATAAGTTCTTTGTACATTATGGATGTGAATCCTTTGTCATATGTGGTATAGTTATTTTCTTGCAGACTATCATTTGTCTTCCATGTATTGTAACATCTTAAAACAATCTTTATCCCTAGTGCTATGGCTCATGCCTGTAATCCCAGCACTTTGGGAGGCCAAGGCGGGAGAATCAATTGAGGCCAGGAGTTTGAGACCAGCCTAGGCAACATAGGGAGACCTCATTTCTATAAAAAATAACAAAAAATTAGCCTGGAGTGGTAGGGCACACTTGTAGCCCTTAGCTACTCGGGAGGAAGGCTGAAGTGGGAGGATTGTTTGAGCCTAGGAGATTGAGGCTGCAGTGAATTGAGACTCATAAGCCATCTTGTACTGATATTTCTTTCACCACCCTGTACAGGATTTATGTGGCATAATGTAAAGAACCTCATAATCCAGCCTTGAGAGAAAAGTCTGTAGTAAGAAGGATAAAAAAAATCTGTGTCCCATCCCACCCATAGCCCACCACGCATGTCCAATGGGAACAGAATCTGTCATATAAAAAGTGCCAATATGCACCACAGTTTAGTAGCTTGCTGCATAACTGACAAAACCGAGCTTATAATTAGCTGACAGATTTACAGATTGCATACCCAGTCCCCTTCACCAGGATTTCAGTGCCAAGGATGGGTGTAAATAGATTTTCTTTATTCTCAAACACTGTGGATGATATTTGGTAAAACACTTACATTTCCTGGCTCTCTTCCATGTTTGCTATCTTCCCCATGTTTAGGTCCCATATGGAAAAACAAGAACAAGAACGCTGAATATTTAGAGGGCCTTGATTTCCCTCCTGGTGCCATACACCATCTGCACAGTCACTGCACCATCCTGTGGCCATGCCTGGAAACTGCACACTCCCTGCTCGTAGGCAGCCTGCCAAGGTCCCCTCTGCTGAAACCTTGCAACCGGTCTATCACCATCTTATCTCCTCTTTGCCTCTTTCCAACCACCAAATTAGAAAGGAAAGGCAATGCTAGCGAAGCTTATCCATGGTATTTTCTTATCTTTCTCTCTTTTAGAGGGTGTGTGTGTGTGTGTGTGTGCATGTGTGTGTGTATGTGCCTACACACCCTGTCAGGACTGCCTCAATGCCTCAACCGGCTTTAAAGGCTGAATCAGAAATCCTGAAATTCAGATAATGGGACTTCCAGAATAAATACTGCACAAAGGTCCTATTCCCTTCAATCATCGATATCATCTTCCCCAAATAGCAGCTCTGTATTTGATTTTTAAAAGAATTCCCCTGCAATACTACATAGCTTCTGAAGTGATTTTGACAGAAACAGACATATTTTGCTTCAGCAGTAAAAATGACCCAAAGTAATGCCCTCATTAAAAGCAATAGCAACAAATAAACAAACAAAAATCAGCTTAAACACTACAGAAGGAAATCACCTTACGAAGTCAGTAAAATGGTATGTCTCTGAGGTGTATGATGATGTGACATATTTAACAGAGTTTCCATCAAAGTAGACTGAGGCTGGATCAGTGAAACAAGAAATATATGACACACTCAGGCAGTGTTGACGAAAACAGGTCACTGCCTTCTTTTGTAAGGGAGTATGGAGCATTTGACAACTCACAAGCTCTAAAGAGTAAGGGCTGAGTCAAGGCCATTGCCTTGGCTTTGTAATGTGTCAACTTGGGTAGGCTTGACCACATTTCCCAGCATTCTCTCTCCTGTATGTTTTCTTTTGGTTGTTGTTTGTTTGTTTTTGAGACGGAGTCTCACTCTATCACCCAGGCTGGAGAGCAGTGGTGCAATCTCAGCTCACTGTAACCTTCACCTCCTGGGTTCAAGCAATTCTCCTGTCTCAGCCTCCTGAGTAGCTGGGATTACAGGCGCGTGTCACCACACTTGACTAATTTTTGTATTTTTAGTAGAGGTGAGGTTTCACCATGTTGGCCAGGCTGGTCTCGAACTCCTGACCTCAAGTGATCCGCCTGCCTCAGCCTCCAAAAGTGCTGGGATTACAGGCCTGAGCCATGGTGCCTGGCCCTTCTCCTGTACATTTTGATTAGAGTGTCCACACTCTAATCATCTGTCCACAAGACAGATTATTGGGGGCCATTCAGAAGGTAGAGGGGAAGCAGCAACAATTTTGCAGCTCACACACCTTGTTGCTTATGTTCTGGCTCCCTCTGTTGGTGTCAGGGCATGGCTGGGCCTGCAACTGCTCCATCTCTCCCTGTATCCTCTTTCTCCTTCTCCAACTTTTGGGCCAGGTGTGTGTGTGTGCTGGTCTCTGTAACAGTGTCCTAGTCTCTGCTGGCCGCCTGTGACATCAAGGTCAAGGCAGCAAGTATTAACACACGTTTCAGTCAATCCTCGCAGCTTCCATTGGGTTCCTGCTTTCCCCAACTTTACATCCATCTTCACTTCCCAACTGCCCATCCTGTAGATGTCAAGCTTCAACATCAGACACCAAAAACTACCTTACAAAGATGGTTTAACCAGCTCCTACAATTACGTGATTTCAAATTCCTGAAACAAATCTCTTTATAGTTAAGCGCGCATACTTGTAGTTCTGTTTCTCTCATTGAACCCTGATGGATACAGCCACATTATGGAAGGGCCTCAGACAAAGAAAACCCACCACACCATGAGCTGCCCTTGAAGTTAGAGAAGCTTTTCCAAGAATATAAATTCAATGAAGCAAGGCCTCATAAATTTCCTCTCGGAAAAAATTTAATCCAAATATATGTCTTGAGTGTCTGCTATGGGCAAGTCAATAAGGGGAGATGGATAGTGTCTAAAAAGCACATTCTTACCCTAAAGAATATATCTACAGTTCAGTAAGGGAGATAAGTTAGGCACACAAAAATAAAATGTAAGGCAAAATGTGATAAGCTTTGTAAGAGAGGTTCAAAGTGTTGCCAGATAATCTTCCTGACCAAGGATCTAATATCTAACTGTGTATAGAAAGAACCACAAACACTCTACTTTATCACCTCCAAGGACATGACTACTTGCTTTCAAGTTTTTCAAAGTGTACATAAATCAGGTAGGACAACATCCTAATTAGTCACATGAAAGGCTGTTTATTGCTTGAAGAGGGCTCCTCAGGAGGAGTTGCTAAGTTGGGAGGCTGCCCAAGACCAGGGGTCAGTATGCTGGATCATGTGCACTGGGGCCTGTTAGGAAGTGAGCTGCGTGGATGACTGAGATAGAGCGCCCCCTGCTGAAAATGCCTCCATAACCTCAAGAACCACCAGCCGGAGGATTGATATGGGCCTGCTGATAGCCCAGGGCCACTGCAGAGGAAACTCAAGATAGAAAACGTGGAGATCAGGGATGACTAATTCTATTACGAGTGATCCTTCATGACAAAAGCCTTTGCAACAGAATTCATTTCAATCTCCATCACTCATTGATTAATTCATTCAATAAACATGGTATAGTAGTCCCACTTTATTTGTGGTTTCCTTTTCCATGGTTTCAGTTACTGTGACCAACTGCAGTCTGAAACTATTAAGTGGAAAATTCTAGAAATAAACAACTCATAAGTTTTAGATTGCACACTGCTTTGAGGAGTGTGATGAAATCTCATGCCTTCCTGCCCCATCCTGCCTAAGATATGATGCATCCTTTTGTGCAGTGGATCCATGCTGTAGACACTACCTGCCCATTAGTCACTTTAGTAGCCATCTCAGTTATCAGATGGAAAAAGCATAGTATATACAGGGTTTGGTACTATCCATGGTTTCATGCATCCACAGGGAGTCTGAGAACATGTACCTCATGGATAAGGGGCCACTACTGTATTGGGTATCTAAAACATTCTTCCTCTCCTGTGACAGCATGCCTTTTTGCATGGCCAGCTCCTTCTCATCCTTCATGTCTCCATTTAAATGTTACCTCCTGGAGTAGCCTTCCTCCATTAACCTAAATGTACTCTCTCTGTTACCCTTTATCACTTTCTTCTATATATTTCATTCATGGCACTTAGCATGGTTTGGCATTCTAATTGGCTTGGAAGATGTTTTGATTAACATCAGTCTCCAATGCTAGACTATTAGCTCCACAGGAGCAGATACTGCATCTCTTTTATTCATGTCTGAATACCCGGCATGAGCAGACCGTGGCATGTAGTAGGTTAGGGACTCAGTAAATATTTGTGAAATAAGTGAATAAATGAATGAATGACTACCAAGGCACAGAACAAGGTGTGGCTCTATGAAGGTGACTGGCATAGTCCACCTCTCTGCCTTCCCCAAGCCAACAATCTAGTAAAGGAGACAAATGAGTGGCCATGAGAATGAGCGACGGAAATGGCCACAGGCAGTCTTACTTATTACCTCCCAAAACTACACACACACCTACCAAGTTTTGGAAAATGTACTTAAGTCAAGGCAGATAGGATCCTAATTCATCACACAAAATACTATTCCTTACCTTACTGGAATGAGTGCTGGGATGGCAGCTGACACAGTGAGAGCGGGGCACAGAGGAGAGAAAACTAAATTCGGTTTCAGGAAGGTCAGGGAAGACTTGCTAGAAGTGGTAACATCTGATCAGGGTCTGAGGAGAAGTAGGGATTAACTAGGCTAAGATGGTGTATCTGCATGCATGCATGTTTGTGTATGTGTGCATGTGTGTGAGGGGGGTGTGTGTGTATTATTGAGTGGAGGAGCATTCAGTGATAATGGAGAATAATAGAGTGAAACAGATAAGGAATAGCATGGAAGGCAGAGATTACCACATGCAAAATGTCTAGAGGTGAAATGAGAGATGATGGCAAGAGAGGAGAACTCAAAGAGCTCCTCATGGCTCATACCTGGAGTGTGAGAGGCAAGTGTTAAGCGATGGGACAGGCAAGTCAACAGAGGCCAGATCATGAAAGGCCTTGAATGCCAGACTAAATAATTAGGAATGATGCTTGAAGATATTCACTGGGTGTGCTTTATTTACAAAGATGCCATTTCATTGATTATGCATCGCCAGGGATTAAAATGAAATACACAAAAAAATTAACATTTAGTACTAATACTACAGATTTCCCTAGTTTTTCAGGACAAATACTGAAGCATGTAGATACACAGTGGAATAAAATGATAGAAACTGTGATTGCTATGGAAAATGCAGAGCATGTGGTTGATGTATATATTGCCAATGCTGTATGCAACACACAAGGAATCCGAAGGACAGAGATGAGGACACCGTATGCATCCATTAACTAGTAGGCATTGTTAGGAATCAACATTGACATTGTTCTTATCCACCAGAAAAAAAGACATCTGCCAACTTCAGGCAGATGTTACTCTGTCCAAAAAAGTGCCCACTATGTGTAAAATGCAGCACAAGACTCCATGAGAAGAGAATGAGAGAAAATGTCCAGCAAAAAAGAAATCTAGTCTCTTCAGGGATTTCAGGTAGAAGCATTTCCTTTTAGCTATGGTGAATTCAATTACTGGGTAACCTATCAGAACACAATGAATGGGGAAAATAATGTAAAACCCTACTGAGAAAAACAGTGTAGGTGTTCCATAAAAATGTACTGAATGAATAAATCATGTTAGTCAAAAACAATAATCAATTGCTTTAGTGCTGGAAATGTTTGCCACTATTGATCCAATTAAATTGCCACGCAACAGAACTCTGCTCTAAAATACGGTGCATGCTTTAATTCATTTAATCATTCCCACAAATCTATGGGGTGAATACTGTTATAAATTCAACTTTAGAAATGAGGAAAGTAAGGCTCAGAAAGATGATGTGACTTACCTCAGGTTACACAGCTAATATGTGGTGGAGCCAGGACTATGGACCCCCAAAATTTGGCTCCAGAGACTGTGTTCTTGACCACTATACTATTGTAATAGAAATCCATTCCATTAGGAAATGGAACAGAGTGTGCAAAAGAAAAGTAAGATAGAAATCCTTTAAAAAATATTTTGTTAAAACATTAGTGTAGTGCTGTGAACACTAGCCACAGAGAAACCTGAGATTTAGTCTCAGCTCTGCCACTAATTCCCTGTGTGACCTTAGGCGAGTCAATTGTTCTCTCTGGACCTCAAGGTAAAATGGAAAAAGAGGGGTGGAAACTTGACATGGGTTTGTATGATGGTGTCGGAGTTGAAAGAAGCTTTAAAAATGCTTTTTGATGATTTCAAAAGAAATTTTGCTGCTTCAGATGTATCCCACCCACGAAGTGTGGAGATCACATTCTCTCTTCGATTTACAAAAGTACAGTGTAGAGACTGTGTATAGTGATGGTTTTTAATAAGAAATGCAATATATAAAGCACAGAGGGCCCAATTCAGACCAGAGAGACCAAACTATTTTGTTGAACATTAAAAATATTATCTAATGCCCTCCAGTTGGACCAGGAATTAGGCCTGTGGAAAGCAAAACACAGAATTATTGGTAAAAAACCCTGACACCAAGGGCCAAGCTTGTCCGCTTTCATTTACGAACACTTGAAGAATATTTGTGGGTGTAGTAACACTGTGTTCAAGGACCAGGGGCTCCCAAGCTGCCTCTCCAAGGATAAGGTACCAGGCAATTCCCTCCCAAAAAATGTGAACTGGCTATCTTCAGGTCCAGGGCCAAGTACTGAGCAGGGAAAGAACCAATGTCCAAAGAACCTGAAAGAAGGCAGTTGCTTTGTGAATATTCCTCATTGGAAAAGAACCCACTGTTAATTATTAATGAAGCCAGGAATGGTTTCCTAGCTTGGCAGTATCAGGAGCTCAAGGCCCTCCATTCCCCAGTGCTGTCCTGGAAGAAGTTTTTGCTATAGAAGAAAGCTCCAGTTTTAGCAAAGAAAACACCAGCAAAGCAAAGGCTTTGGAGGTAGACAAACCTGGGTGTGACACTCAGACCTGCTGCTTGCTAGTTATGTGGCTTGAGACACTCCTCCCTGAACCTCGATTTACTTTTCTGTATAATGGGGAGATAATAAAGTTTACCTGCAAGTGTTTTTAGAAAAATGAAATAAAGCTTCTTTCAGAGATACATACATAACAAAATATATACAGATGATGTCCGGGAGTTGCTTTAATATATTACAGATTGTAGGGAAATTAGTGAGGACACAGATTAAATTAGATTGGCTGAGTTGATAATTACTGAAGTTGAGTGATTGGGAAAGGAGGTTCATGATGCTGTTCTCCCTAGTTTTGCAGATAGAATCTTTCCATAATAAAATGTTTTAAATCATGAATAAGGTGAAGATACTGCACTCTGGATTTAGAACTAGGCTTGATTCTAAAGTATTAGGCAAGTTAATGAAGCTCTCCTGAGTCTCAGCATATTCCTCTGTAAAATGTGGGAAAGAATTTTTCCTGCCTCACTGCGTTGTTGTGAAGATTAAGTGAGGTGATGCAGACCAGGCACAGTGGCTCATGCCTGTAATCCTAGCACTTTGGGAGGCTAAGGCAGGAGGATTGCTTGAGCTCAGGAGTTTGAGACCAGCCTGGGCAACATGGTGAGACCCTCGTCTCTCCAAAAAAAAAAAAAAAACAAACAAACAAAAAACAAAATGAGGTGATGCATAAAAAGGCTTAGTACACTGTCTGAACTATAATGTAATTTCCACAAATATTAACTGCCACTGCTGCTGTTATATGAAGGGCCAAGAAGAGCACCTGGCATACAGTATGCACTTAATAAATGGTATAGATCATCATCATTATAATTAGCATCAAGAGTCAGACTCTTCACACCTGGTCAGGATGGGCATATATTGGCATTGAAGTCTCCTGGCTGAATAAGAACTGTCTTCCCTTAGTGGTGTGGGGCTGTAATAACTGTTTCAGTGCCTGAAGTTCAGAAATTTCCATCCAAGAATAGGACCAACTAAGTAGCTTCAAGTTAAACTGTCAAAACCATCCTCCACAGAGCTTCTGGAGCAGGAGACAACTGGACATTCAAGAAGGCAGATTCAAGATTCAAGAAGGCAGGAGACAGCTGGAGATTCAACACCAGGTTGTTTCATTCATGGAGGGAGGGGGGGTTAGAGCAGGGCTCTTGGCCCCAGGAAAGGGATACAGCTGGGAATCACTTCCTTAATAAGTATTCTCTGACCTCCCTCCTGGCTTCCTGTTTCACTGGCCCTAACTCACAGTAAAGTGCTCAACACAGGTTTGTCAAATGAATGGGCTACAAGACAGAAATCAAGTTACCAGAAGCTGGACGCTAGATCAGCAAGCTAGAGCTAGGTAAATAAATGCTTCCAGGCCAGGGTTGGCAGCTCATGCCTGTAATCCCAGCACGTTGGGAAGCCAAGGTGGGAGGATCACTTGAGCCCGGGATTTCGAGACCAGCTTGGCCAACATAGTAAGACCCTGTCTCAACACAAAATAAAATTATCCAGGTGTGGTGGCTTGCCCCTGTGGTCCCAGCTACTTGGGAGGCTGAGGTGGGAGATTCTGATTCAAAACATCTGCAGTGCGGCCTAGAGAATCTGCATTTCTGAACCACATCAGGGAGGATTCTGAAGCCACAGGCTCATAGCTTCTGTTCTGAGAAAGTTTTAGGAAGATGAGCCCGGTGATCAAGAAAGAGGCTGAAGACAGAAGGATAGTTAAGAAGACATTGGGACCATCCAGGTGGGCTACATACAAACCTGCCTTAGAGTGGGAGTGCTGGGAATATGCCAAGGTCCTGGGAGTTTGGAGAAAGCATGTGGACACTGGGAAGGGATGGGAAACTGGACAACTTACTGATGCTTGTTAGTGCTCCTTAGGTCAAGCCATTTTTTTTTTTTTTGAGACAGGGTCTCAGTCTCTCTTTGTCACCCAGGCTGGAGTGCAGTGGCACAATCACAGCTCACTGCAACCTTGACCTCCCAGGCTTACATAATCCTCCTGACTCGGCCTCCTGAGTAGCTGAGACTACAGGCACACAATACCATGCCCAGCTAATTTTTATCTATATTGTAGAGAGAGGTTTCGCCATGTTACCTGGGCTGGTCTCGAACTCCTGGGTTCAAGTGATCCTCCCCACTCAGCCTCCCAAAGTATTGGAATTACAGGGATTACAGGCATGAGCCACAGTGCCCAGCCTTCAAGCTCATCCTTGATAAATGCTATTCATCTTAACTAATCAGTGTTCAGGCTCCTTATTTCAACTTCCTTCCTATGTGTTCAGCCTTGTGAAGCCAGAATCCATCTTTTTGACCGAATTCATAATGTCTTTGCCATATGGTCTCAAGGGCCTTGATGAACATGTAATCCTACTCTAGGTAGTTTCAGGGACAGAAGACCTCCTTCAGGACTGAGGAAAAAAAAAACAATCTTGTGTTTTGGATGAATCCATGAAAAGGCTGATTAAGATTGGCTCTAGTTGGCTGGTTAGGTCCTATCAAGCTATGGTGTAGCACTCTCTTTTAAGACTTGACTGTTCTTCTCAGGTCCTTATAAGTCACATGAAATCCAGTAGAGCATTTTTAAGTCACAAAAACTGTTAAACTTTTCTTAGGCCCAGTTAGGCATCATTAAATCTTACTAATATTAGTGAAGTCACAAGATTGAACCAGGCATAATGAAAATAGAATTTGTACAACTTAATGAGATTTGATGAAGATTATTGAAACTTATTCTGTCCTTAAGGCAATAGGACTAAAATTTAAAAATTCAAATTGGATAAATGCAGAAGTTCATTTTTCTTCTTGTTTTTTTTTTGTTTGTTTGTTTAAGTAAAGTGAGCTAGCTGAATTTACAAGCCCTGTGTGTCCCATTCCCTGAGGGCCCTCTGTGACTGCTAATTTGAAAACTAATATATGCTAACTTTTAATGGGTTACTCTCTCTCCTCCCTCCTAGGTGGCATAAATGCATCTTAATAGGGTCTTCTGGACATGCTCCTTTCACCCACAGAAGAGAACCTTGGAGTGTAGGCATTCCAGGCACCAAGCTAGGCCCATAAGGGAAGCAGTTAGACCTTTGGGGTCCTCGCAGATCTCATCAGGCAGACAAGCCCATACTCCAGCAATATTGGGTGGAGAGATGAGTGGGAAACGGGCGGGGCTGGAAGTGAGTCATCCTTGGCTAAGTGTGATAAAGTAGGTCCCCAGTCAGCCAGAGACACCAGATAATGCCTTTTCATTGCTGGAGAGAGAATCTGTGACTCACTTGGCATTTTGTGGGTTACATCTTTCAGAATGTTTCTGTCACTGGCTGCATTCGAAGCTCAGAAGTAAACTTTAAGATAAGTCTTTATACATTTGATTATGTTACATTTGAAACACATTTGTTTTATTTTTTAGAAAGGTTTCCTTAAATTAGTCACAACAGGAAATATACTCTTTTTCTTGCAAATATTTTTAATTCTTGATCTCAGAGTCAGTCTTTAGCTACTGAAGATATAGGAATTCAGCAGACATCTAGTCCTTATGCTAATAACAGTAATAATGATAACTATAATACTATCAAACACATATAAAGTTTATTTTATCATGCCTGTAATCTCGGAACTTTGGGAGGCCATGGTGGGAGGACTGAGCTCAGGAGTTCCAGATCAGCCTGGGCAACATAATGAGACCTTATCTCTACTAAAATTGTAAAAAATTAGCTGGCAGTGGTAGCGTGCACCTGTAGTCCCAGCTACTCGAGAGGCTGAGGCTGAAGGATCAGTTGAGCTCAAGAGGTTGAGGCTGCTATGAACTATGATCACACCACTGCACTCTGACCTCAGTGACAGAGTGAGAGTCTGTCTCTAAAAAAATAAAAATGAAAAGTAAAGTTTATTCTATATCAGGCACAGTGTTAAGTGCTTTACAGATACTAACTCATTTAATCCTCACAACAACTCTCTGAAGTTACAGCTTTTATTTTCTCCATTTATAGGTGAAGAAACTGAGGCATGGAGAGATTAGAGACTTTCTCAAGGTCACAGAGCTGGTAAATGGTGGAGCTGGGATTCAAACCCAGGCAGCATGCATATAGAGTCTATACTCTCAACCTATAACATCAGCAGTAATCAATTTTGTTGGGATAAACCATCCACTATATTCCTGTTTTGGAAGGGAATCCATGATACACTGCTGAACTTTTTCATAAAAAAAAAAAAGAAATCAGGTAACAATGAGAACAATATGGTTTTATCCTTTTAAATAAATATATGTGTTTGTGTGTGTGGTTGGGTTGGAGGAAGAGCAGGAGGGAAGGGGGAGGGGGAGAGATAGCAGATTTGAATGTGGCTAGGACAAGGAGGTCTGGAGGAGATCATAATCACAGTAGTTATTTTGGGGAAGTGGGAGTTGTATAGGTAATTTCACTTTTTACTTTACATACTTATATATTGTTTTAATTTTTAAAAGCATGTGATAAAACACATACACACACGCACACACTCCAAGGAACTGGCAGGCATCAGCTATGTAAGACTAATGAAGAACTAATTAAGCTCTCACCTATAATTACTGACACAGCATGTGGCTGGGATTTCTGCAATCCTGAGAGAAAAGACCAGGTTCTCCCGTGCTTTCAGGCCTAAAAGCAGTGACTCTCACATAGTAGGTACTCAGTAAATGTTGTTTGTGGTGATATGGTATTGGAAAGTATGTTGTTTGAATCACATCCTTTTATTCTCTCAGACTCTGGGGTCATTATAAACTCCGCCAAGTTTTCAATACTTAGGAAATTTTGATCTGCTCTCTAGTTCCAGGGCTGACCAACTTTTTCTTTGGGGGGCAAGAAAATAAGTATTTTAGGCTTTTGGGGCCCTAAGATCTCTGTTGCAACCACTCCTGCCACTGTTGCATGAGAGCAGCCAGGGAAAATATGCAAAGAAATGGGCGTGCTGTGTTCCAATAATACTATATTTACAAAAGCAGGCAGAGGGCTGCATTTGGCCCCAGGACAGTAGTTTTTGGACCCTGCTCTAGCTGCTCAGAACAGTGCCATTTGCGCTGAGAAACAGCTCATTTGCTTTGTTTTCAGGATAGTTTTCTCCTGAAGTTCTGAGGGCTTTGCCCATTTGTGAAGGTCTGAGGGATGTACCTTGGAAATTGTGAGGTGTTCATCAAATTCCTTGGACAGTTAAAACTGTCAGGCGGCCTCATTCTTGCCAAGTGAGAGATTTGAGTTGCCTTATTCCACAGTCCCAGAGGGTTACGTTCAGAGTCAGCATACTCTGTGTTTTTGCTAGAACTTTCTACAAAGTACTCGGCTTTTCTTTCTTTGCTTGGTTCAATCTCTAGAGAAGACAGGAGAGAAGAAACTTCCAGTCCACCTCTGATGGCCATTTGTGCAAAAGGAATATGCTGTCTCCCCTTTCCCAACTTTCAGTGTCAAAAGCAGTGTCTTCAGGTCAATGAATGCAAGAAAGCTGTGGGTTGCACATCGCCAACCTGGAATATTCTGTGGTTCTCTTCTGTGACTCAGACCCAGCATGCAAGTTTTGTGCTTCTTTTTACCCCCCGTACTCCACCCATGGAAGGAAACTATCCTTCCCATTGTGACAGCTTTATTAGACCCATCACCCAAAGGTAGTTCTAGTTGTACTTGGTTATCACCCCTATTGAGAATCCTAATTAAGTCCTGAGGAACTGAGCCAATTCGTTGTTTCTTCATTTTAGCTCCTCCCTGGGCTGCCTCAATAGCTCATTTCCTTAGCAGGTTTCCTATCTTTTCTCCACTACAGTTAGAGCGCCCTGCTCTCCATGAGTACCTACCCTCCTCAGGGGAAAAGGGAACCAAACTTTATTTCTGAAATATTTCAAGTTCTTGGATTTTATGTTCCTGTTCACAGATCCTCCCAAGGGGGTGTAGGATCTTTATACAGTCAGGCCCTTTGGCAGCCCAAATATTGATCAAGAAGCAGTTGACAGGCAAAACCACGTAAGCTGATATGGTTAGACTTTTTGTCCCCACCCAAATCTCATCTTGAATTGTAATCCCCATAATCCCCATGTGTCAAGGGAGAGACCAGGTGGAGGTGATTGAATCATGAGGGTGGTTTCCCCTTTGCTGTTCTTGTGATAGTGAGTTCTCACGAGATCTGATGGTTTTATAAGGGGCTCTTCCCCCTTCACTCAGCACTTCTCCTTCCTGCCACCTTGTGAAGAAGATGCCTTGCTTTTCCTTCACTTTCTGCCATGATTGTGAGTTTCCTGAGGCCTCCTCAACCATGCAGAACTGTGAGTCAATTAAACCTCTTTCCTTTATAAATTACCCAGTCTCAGGCAGTTCTTTATAGCAGTATGAAAATGGACTTATACAATACATATGAATAGTTTACAAGCTAAGGCTACTTAACTACATCTCCAACCAAATTTGTAGCTTTCTTCCTCTAACCCCTTGGGACTGACATTTAAAGTCTCTTTGGAAAAGCGCAAGGACAAATCATACCCCACTCCCCCATAGTGCTAACTATGAGAGTTTGTTTGAAAAAATGTGCACATTTTGTGTTTGGGACTTTAAAAACCAATACATTAATGCTTGCATTTAAACTCTACCCTGTGGATAGAAGGGAGAATGAAGAGCACCATTGTGGGTTGGACACGCTTGTACAAAAAACATGGACTCCCAGAAGGAATCACCCCAAATTAAGGCCATTTTAGTGTGAGGGATTAGAATGGGCCATCTAATTTTCATACCTGGCTGCCAAGAGGATAAAAGGAAATGTCTTGTTGAAAAAAATTCTGTTCTGGTTTGTGAGATCACAATGTCTAGTGGCTGCAAATCTTGAAATTATGAGATTACTCAGAGCCTGTAATTTAAACTTTATTTCATATCTATTGTTAAATTACACAAAATCAGTGAATGGTTTGTAAAGCTACACCAATGGACAGATGTTTACAGTTGAAATCATGGGATTTACATAATGGCAAAAATGTATATTTATAACATCCTCTATATACAATAATCAGTATAGATGGAGAAAATGCACTTAATCTTTGCAAATCATGCACACCACAGCAATAACACAAAATGTTTTTTCTGTAACAAGCTTTTCCACTGGCTCAGGCTTCATCCTGCTTTCCAACAATATCTATCAGTTTTAAAAGCAAACATTTTCAATTAAAACTAAAGAAAATTGAAATACCATAGTGATCTACTAACTATTTTAAAAACACAATTGTACACAAAATAGTTTTACTCTAAAACACTGTGACTTCAAGGTGTGGAAAAATTCCTTTCAGTTTTTTAGCTCTCAGGATTTTCAGGACTGCAATACTGTCAGACAAAACAAAAGCTAGAAATACTGATACAAGCTCAGAGTCAAGAAAATCTATTTTAAACCCAAATACCCAGCTTCTTGTCCAGTTTGTGGCTATATTACTACAGATGAAACACAAGAGCAGATTGTACAAGATGTGACTTTATGGTCACACTTCTAAGCATGTCCCTTGTGAAAACATAAATGCCACTTTCAGTCACCTTGTTTGATTTACAGCCAGGAGGTTAGTGTAAGTCCTTGCATAAGTATAGCAAAATCCATAGTAAAATGAAAACTGCCCAGAATCATGATGCTTGACAGCACAGTGGGTTACATACTTCTTTTTATCTTGGTCAGCTTGTAATAGATACCATAGAAGTATTTTTGCATTGACTTACACTACCAAATTACTCTGCTCAACTCATATGTTCCTGATATGTAACCTCACTACAGAACACTTTTTACTTTTGCTCTTTTCAAAACAAAAACTTTGTAGAAGGGTTTGCCCACATTATCAAGGTGCTATTGAATAACTGGCTAGCCTTCCTAATACTTATTTTATCCTTTTTTGGCTTTTGTAATTGTCTACAAATCTGTCAACACGAAAAAGAACTAAAGGGCTAGAAATAGTTGGCCCAACTGGAAACATTACAATAGAGATGTACAAAAAGTAAGTAAGAGTTCACATTTTAGGTTAAATTCTATCTGATCAAGAATAACTTCAGCAATATTTTTAGACACATTATCCTGTTCAAGTTTCTTGATTAGGACCTCACTACACAGATATTGATAAAATAATTCTATAGAAAGAAAGTCCTGACTTTAATCCAGGATTATATACCACAATAACTTCAGCAACACACCATTTAGATGATGAAGAAAGATTCTATACATGGGTTAATTTGGAATGAGCACAATTCAGAGAAGCCTTAAAATGAATGAGAAGCAGCGCCAAAATGATTCCAGTATTGTTGAAATTACAGTGCCCTGAAAGCGCCTGGAAATTAGATCTTTACATTGGTATTTCATTTTGAAAAAAAGGTGTTTTGTTTAATGTGAGATACACCCTGTGTAAAACCTTTAAACAGTAGAAGGTAGAAAAAGTTTAAAATTTTAAACATCTCTTAAATATCAAGATATGAGTCCTGTTCTTGAAAAGCCAATATTTTGACATAAAACTACCCATGTTTGGAGAGGAATTTTTTATTTTCTACAGCTCGGTAAGATTCACCATCAGTTGTTATTCTATTTAAATAGATTCCTTGTTAAAATCAGAAGAAAATAAAAGGTTTTATGTTTCATTTTAGTTGCTTTATGTTTATACTTATTCTCACCCCTGGAAAAAATGTTTGATTCCAAGATTGGGTTTTAACAGTGTATCATGAATAATTTAAAGTCCATTTCTTAGCCATAAGTTAAATGGTCACATTTTATGTTTTCACTTTGTCTCCATAACTAATTTAAGAACTTCTTAAAATATCTAAACAGCAATTTCTGGTGAGTCTGGTTTGGCTTTCGGATTTCATATTTAGTCCAACCCCAAAAAGACCATTTAATTCCATATTGAGATTTGTTTTACCTACACACAGTATAACACTGAATTGAAAGGCAACTGTAAAGGCAACATCTAAACTTTTTTTTAAAACTTCCCCAATGAAGGAAGCAGGATGTGTTTGGACACTTTCATCTTTTAAGCTATGCCATCTTTTCAGTGGCGCTTTGGGAGAAGTATGTACAGGCCTTTTTGAGCCATTTAACGCCATTTCTCTACACTGCCTATGTAGTCGTTGGTGCCATTGCTGGTGTTATCATTCTGCTCCTTGCCTGAGTTCTGCTTCGGGCTTTCCAGGTTCTCCTTCTGGCTCAAACTCTGAGTCAGATTCTGCATCAGATTCTGAGTCAGGTTCTGATTGGCATTCGGATTTGGGTTCTGACTCTGATTCTGATTCGGATTCTGGCTCTGGCCCTGACCCTGGCTCTGGAAATGGGTCTGAAGGAGCCTTCCCTTCAGAAATTTGCGTTGTTCCTGACGCTTTCGCCTGGCCTCCTGATGCTCTTTCTGCCTCATAAACTGATACCTCTGCAAAAAAAGGTCTTTGGCATAGCTGTACAACTCCATATCCAGAAAATTCAGTCCCTCAATACGCTTTTGAATTTCCTCATTGATCTCTACACTAGAGGCTCTAGTGGTATTATACTGGGTAAATGGCGAAATAAAGTTCATGTTGAAGGTTTTCTCAAACAGATATTGGGTCTTCCGCTGAAACTCAGTGAGGCCGAAGAACGCCATGTGCTTCAGATTTGACTTGGCACTTTCCAGAAGGACCTTGTTTCTTTGCTTTTCAGGCATGACAGAGAGGTTGTAGCAGCCTACCAGGGTCAGGTCGGAGAGCATGCGCACCTGGCGGTTGTTGGCTAGATTGTAGGGACAGTCCATAAACTCTTTGAGGGGGCAGCCAGACCAGTCATCGCCAGTGTAGCAGCTGGGCAGCTCTTCGGAGGTTGGAGGCCTTCCATCGCAGACATGCAGGGATGCTTTCCATGTTGCCCCTCTCTGGACATGCCTCCACTCACTCAAGTACCGGGACACTGGGTCTCGGAGGATGGTGATGTAGTGGAAGTTCCTATGGATGAAGCACAAAAACCAACAGTCAGAGATATGGGCGAAATAAGTGGAGTCATGGAGATACATGGCATATGTGGTGTTCACTGGCCAAAAAGGAAGGCAAAGCAAAAATGACAGGGATCTGATGGCATTTGTCCTGTAAACTGTACTGCAGTCCCCTCTCTGAGTCTCACTAGCCTAGAGATAGCTAATTTTTTCAACCAATTTGCTGATACTTCAGCTAAAACAGGTATGAAAAGGTTAGATTCCAGACATCGACCTTGTCATGCTTCACTCCCGTTCGTTCCCCCTTCCCCTCTTTTTCTCCCTCTCTAACCAAAGACAAAATCTTCCCAATGACACCATTGGCTAACTAGGCAACCACTTTATTTCATGCCCCCCACTCTAAACCATTTAGTGATCATGAAATGGAGACTCATTGGAAGCACATACTTTATTGGAGTGAAATGGAGTTCACAAGTGGGTTCAAATTCGAATCTTATTAAATATGCAATAGCATTTTTTCTAATATCCAGTCTAATCTGCATATCTTTTTGTTTTTAAAAAACTCATTAAAAGAGTGTATGATATGATACTCTTGATTCTGGCTGTTGTCATATTATGGCTCATACATTATGGAAGTGGAATGTAGAGATAGGCAGAGTAGCCCAGGGCCTCCAGCAATAAACACTGTGGTTAGTCACTGACTGAAACAGACATGGTAGCTGCCAATGGCATGTATGCAAGCTTGGTTTCTACCTTTGCTCCTATGATAATATTCCCAGGATAGGAAACTTAACTCTATCAGCAGCTTCAAAATGTCCCTTTTCCTTATCTACTAAAAGGGCACGTGGATGTCAGCAAGTGTGGAGGCTTTGCTGTATGGCTGTCTTCTCTTTAGGGCTTCAAACAAAGTTCTTTGCTCAAATAGCAGACTAGCAAACATTTAAACCACATGTTAACACACTCACACCATACATGGTAGGCACACGCCCCAGAAACATCAAGTCCATGATACAATCAGGCATACTTAAGGAGAGAACCGTGTCATTGTGCTTTTCATGAGAAATGGGTTACCACTCAGGTACAGAAGATGAAGGACGAGGCCACAGAAGGGCATATTGTGGAAAGAAAGCAACAATAAACATTGAATATTCGCATTTAGCTTCTTAAAGGAAACCCGGAGAATGGCTTGCAACTTTTCTGAAATATTCATTCCCGTCTGAGGGAGTGGTTGTTCTCTACACATGCATGAGGAGCCACAGGGAACCTGCTCAGCCACCTGCTTAACTGAATATTGGCTGATGTTCATTGAGGAAACGTTTCTCCCAACTGGGGCTTCCATCACCTCAGGCATCCTGAAATCTATCTCCTATGCCTCTATCCTGTACATGGTGCTTGCTCTGCCTGCCATGATCTTCCCTCTTTGGCTGGAAAATTCTACTCATCCTTCAATACCAGTTCAAGTACCATCTCTTTTGTGAAAAAATGTACCCCACTCTATGTTGCCAGTTATCATTTCTTCCTCTGTGTTGCCATAGCACTTCTATACTTAGCCTTTGTTAAAATATTTGTGATACTGGGGCTGGGCACGGTGGCTCATGCCTGTAATCCCAGCAGTTTGGGAGGCTGAGGTGGGTGGGTTGCTTGAGGTAAGGAGTTTGAGACCAGCCTGGACAACATGGTGAAACCCCATCTGTTAAAAATACAAAAATTAGCCAGGTGTGGTTGTGCTCTCCTGTAATCCTAGCTACTCAGGAGGCTGAGGCACGAGAATCACTTGAACCCAGGAGACGGAGTTTGCAGTGAGCTGTGGTTGTGCCACTGCATTTCAGCCTGGGCAATAGAGTGAGACCCTACCCCTCCACCCCACTGCCCCCCCAAAAATTTGTGATACTGAATTACAATTAATTGTTTATATTTCCACTTAAACTATGTTTTCAAGGACAGGGGCTCTGTCCTATTCTTCTATATAGCCCTCATCCCATCCATTCCAGCTTTGTACATTGGCCTTCATCCCTGGCATAAAGCAGAATCTCAGTAACTTCTTTAACTGCTTACTTGATGAACTATCCTGGGGAAGAGGAAGGAGAGAGCTAGGGACATGCCTTATGACATAAAAACTCTGGATAATCTTCTAAGTGCCTTGCAAAAAATCACAGGAAGGTTTTTCTTAAAATAAATCACTTTATATATTTTTTCAGGAAGAAACAAGCATTGGGCACAGGAGAAGCATCTGGGAGTGAGGATGGAAAAGGGGCCAAGAGCACTTTCACTTGTCTCACTACTTTCCCTAGGACCTGATCTTGTTGGTGCCACTAAAATTCATCTCTATGAGAAGCCACTGCTAAAGAGTAGCAGCTTTTGTTCTCCAGTAGCCTTTACCAACAAAGATGACTACTAAAGCCCTGGGTTCCCTCCTTCCACTCCTAGCTTTAGTACTCATCCATTCAGTGCATACTTATTGAGCCTTTATGCTAGCCCTGAGGCAACAGTTTAGTGGCAATTAGTCTGATTATTTGGAAAAAAAAAAGAAATTTATTAAGGTCTGTGACACATTTGGATTAACCTTTCAACCAGCTTTTCCAGGCATGCATTGTAATGGGGGCTGCTTGGTGTTCTAACCCCCCAAAATGGAGTCACCTTCATGCTTAGCTGGAAGTCTTCTTGCCCTAACTTCTTGTATTGGTTTAAGCCTACAGTGACATCTTCTGGTAAATATTAAGAGTGCACCACAGTGGAAGTCTGCAGCTCTCCTTCCTAAACATTGTTCCTAGCCTTTCAGAGCAAATACATCCCAACCACCAGGGTTAATGACACAATCAATGTTTCATAAGCACCACCCCTA
This sequence comes from Pan paniscus, assembly GCF_029289425.2. Taxonomy (NCBI): domain Eukaryota; kingdom Metazoa; phylum Chordata; class Mammalia; order Primates; family Hominidae; genus Pan; species Pan paniscus. The sequence goes on from NC_073272.2 coordinate 132,056,820, forward strand.
CCCCAACATGGATAGAGAGAAGGCAACACAGAGACAGACTTTCAGAGAGGGTCTCTCATGTTGTGGGTGTGTGGATCCAGTATGCATTCAACTTGAAGGTCACCTAGTGCCCTTAAGAAATACGGACAGCCCAACGTAGGCAGCCTCAGTGTCTACACTGTAGGGATTTTCACTGCAGCAGAGAAGTTAGAGGGGCACACACATACACACACTGCTGCCTTGGTGATAACAGCCACCTAGACTCAGATGACAAAACCTGCAGAGATTCAGTGAGTGTCAACAGCCCCCTTCTTCCAGGGCAAATAGCCTTGGGGACCCAGAATGCCTCAACTGAAAGCACTTGATGCTGCTTAGAAATATTCCACGTGTAGAAAGAAAGAAAGATCTGCTGAAGGGTAGGTGTCCAGTGTCCAGGGGTCTCCTGAATTGCATGGAAGTAGGAAGGCAGGTAAAGATAACACCTTGGAGGTTATGTCAGAAAAAGAATCCAGGATGCTCATTATATCCAAGGAAGAGCTTTTAGGGCAATATCAGAGAAGCACGCTGGGGAATGCAGCTGGGGTCGGGGGCAAACAGAGACATGGCCAGTTTTCCCTCAGTGGTCAGGTCAGGTCAAGACTTGCTTAGTCTTGGCACCTAATGTGTGCCTGGCACTATGGCAGGCACTGGGGATACAGACAGGGATAAGACATGGAAACCCGGGGAAAGTGTTTCAATTTTGTGTGCCATGAATGCTTGGAGCAAGTGCAGGGTATGATTTAAAAAAAAACACCTCACACTGATTTCTAACCTAGCCTAAAGATAAGACAAGGGTTTCTGCAGCTTTATTTTGAAAAACAAGAATTAGATGAGGCAACTGGGCATGGTGGCTCACACCTGTAATTCCAGCACTTTGGGAGGCCAAGGTGGGCAGATCACTTGAACCCAATAGTTCAAGACCAGCCTGAACAACATGGTGAAACCCTGTCTCTGCAAAAAATAGAAAAATTAGTGGGCGTGGTGGTGCACACCTGTAGTCTCAGCTACTTGGGAGGCTGAGGCGAGAGGATCACTTGAGCCTAGGAGGTAGAAGCTGCAGTGCACCATGGTATCACCACTGCACTCCAGCCTGGGTGACAGAGTGTGAGACTCCATCTCAAAAAAAAAAATGAGTCAAGGAGAGAGGAAAGGAGTATGAGACAGAAGGATCAGCATGAGCAGAGGCACAGAGGCATAAACCAGCCTATTGTGCAAGAGAAATGTGCATCAAAAAACCTCCCGGGGAATGAAGGAGTAGTGGCAGGAATTGAAGATGGAGAGGGAGCCCAGGACCTGGTTGTGAAAGGACACAGATGCCATATTAAAGCATTCAAAGTTAATTCTGCAGGCAACAGAGAGGCTTTGAAGGGCTTTAAGCAGGGGAATGACATGATGAGGTCTGTGTTTTAGAAAGATCATTATGTATATGAAGATGAAATTCGTGAAGTTAGTTAAGAGGCCACTGCAGAAGACAAGGCAAAAGAGAAGGAGGAGCAGACTAGAGAAATATTTAGCGGGTAAAAGTGACAAAAGGGATTCAGGGGAGAAAGAGGAGGAGGACTTAAGGATGCCTCCTAGAGCTCTGGAGGAAGGACTGAGGTGCCTGCGGGACATCTGAGTAGAGTTGAATGAACAGATCTGGCACTCAGAGAGCAACCTGGGCTGAAGATAAGGTACGGAGTGGTCAGCACAAAGTGGTAATTTCCAGACCATCATGGTCTATTTAGGGACCTTTTTAAAATTCCACTTGTGTGGCTTCAGATATTCGAAGACAGCATTTACCCCAAGGCTTCTCTTCTTTATGCTAAAAATGGTTTTCAACTATTCTCTATATAGCTTCAAGGCCCCGCTATCCTGTTGTCTGCCTGCAAGTGCATTCCACTTTATTGGAACATGGCCTGCTAAGCACGATCTGACAAGCAACAAGAAGGGACAGCCTATCACCTTCCTCATTCTTGACACCATTTCTCTTAATGTGGCCTCAGATCACATGGACCATTTTGGCGGCCACACCACACCACTGATACACAGTAAGCTCAATTGTTTCATACTTTCACATATATGCCACGCTGGAACTCAATCTATATTGTCAGGAACTGATGCAGTGTATTTGTGGCCCTGTTTAATCTCTTCTTGATGGAGGAAATCTAAGCCTGTCAAAAGACATCTACATTCTGATTATATCCCCCAATATCTTCACCATACTTTCCTGTTCCTGTTGGCAATGCCTGGATTCAGGCATTGATCAAAAAAGAGCAAGATGCAGGTGAGAGCAAGTCTCTGATAGTTGCTGGAAATCTTTCTTCAGGTTGACATGAAACTGAAGGGTGCTGCTGAATGGACTGACTGAATTTTAACTGAATGAGGCCAGTTCAGCCCCAGGAAAATCATACGTCGCCTGTTTCACTTAGTAGTAATTGGACAGGACTTTCTTGTGACCAAATGTATCACCTAATTAAAATGACAAGGTGTCACATTTTTAAATTGGAGCCATGACTCCCCATTGGGTTACATGGGTTAATTGAATGGCTGATTGGTGCTTCTGTATGCCCATCGTGCCTTTACAGGCACTACACAGTTAAAGGTTTACCACCTTCTACTGAAGGACAGTTCTCTGGGTGGCCTTGGACCAACACAATACTCCCCTCGTTCTTGCTTGTCATTCTTAAGAATAACTGTAGAATGTGCTGGGAGTGCAGCATCCTGAGATAGGGAGGAACTGCCTGAAACAGCAAAAGCCTTGTTCCAGTCCTTCCTGGAGAATCTAACATCTTGAGATAGGGAGGAACTGCCTGGGACAGCCCAGCCTTTGTTCCTCTCTCTCGGAAGCAGGATGTCCTTCAAAGCTTTGCTAAATGAGTCACATGGCCCCTGAGGTATATAACTCAGGAAAGGCTGCCTTTTGGGGTCCCTCAGCTATGGTGCAAGTGAGGCATGCTTAATCGAGACTCATTCACCCAGGCAGCTTTCTTGAGTCTTGGGAAACCATCTCACAGTGGATCCTAGGCTTCTTTTGTCCCTTGCTGCCTATCTGTAAGTAATAAACCCACTTCATGTAACTTGTTGCTTATGAGTGTGTTCTATCTCACCAAACCCATATAAGTTTATAAACAATGCACAGTGAACCTGCTTTGTGTCTACAAGTTTAGGCCAACTTTTTCCTGTCACTGATAAGCAATTGTCGAAATAATAGCAACAAATGAAAGAGTTGTCCAAGCAAGAAACCAAAGGGCCATCCTTGACTCCTCTAATCTCCCCTCACTACTAAGAGCTAAACATTCGCTTAAGTCCTTTCCAGTTTCTAATAGCTCTGAAATCCATCCTTTGCACCACTGCCTGGGGTCAGGCCTTCATCACTTCTCTACTAAAACATTGCAGTAGCATCCTGTCCTACTCTTCAGGTCTCCAGTCCCATGCCACTTCCACACCCCCAGATGGCACATACCTGACCTGTCATTCCCTAATTAAGCCCTCCCAGTGGCTCCCTATCAACTATGACATGAAGCCAAGCTCCTCCACATGCTACAGACAGCCTTGTGGAATCCAGCAACCACCTTTCTTTCTGTCCAGCCTTCTCAAGTGAGCTCCCTCTATACAAGTCTTTCTCAATTGTGAGTGATCTTCCATCTCCACTCCCCAAACCCCCAACTCTGGGCCACTTGGCAATATCTGGGGATATTTTGGTTGTAATGACTTGGGGAGGGGGTTGGTACTGGCATCTAGTAAGTCAAGTCCAGGGATGCTGCTAAATATCCTATCATGCACAGTCCCCCTACAACAAAGAAATACCCTGCCTCAGATGCCAATAATGCCAAGGTTGAGGAACCTTGCTCTATACCCTATATGCTGAATTTTCCAAATCAAAGTCCCAGGCAGTGACTCCACAGGTGCTTTGCCTCTGTATATGGAGTGCCCACTCTTTTGAATGGCTTCTATTTATCCTTTGTAGGTTACCTGGCAAAGTCTTTCAAAACTCAACTCAAAGACTGTCTCCTCCGCGAAACCTTCCTTGACCTCCCTGGATGGAGTTAAGCACCCCCTTCTCTGCTCCAGACGCCCTGGTGTTCTCCCATTGTAACATGTATCACAATGTGCTGGGATTGTCAAGCGATTTTTCTGCCTCTTCTGCTGGACTATGAGCTCTGGGAGGGTAAGAACCATGTATCTATCCTCAGGGCCTAGCACAATGTTTGACATAAAGTAAGCAATTAATAAAAGATTGTTGAATGAATTTCTGCAGGAGAAGCAGCAGAGCTTATGATGAGCAAATAGGAAAATGCGTATCTTATTCTTTGATAAGGAAAAGCCACTAGATGTCACTATGAAATAACAGATATACCATTTTATACCTGTAATGGAGCATTTTAAGGAGATGTAGCTGTGAAGGAGATTGTTATATTTAGCTGTTGTCCCTGACTTTTTGTGCAGTATCCCAGTTTAAAAGAAGGCTGGAAAGTTTAAGGACATTAAAAATAACTAAACGGTTAAAAACAAGAATCTTATTTTTTATTCTCCTTTTAATAGATCATTCTGAAATAAGTGCCCAAGTTCTAAGTCACAGAATCCTACACTCGTCAGAACAGGAGGAAACCTTTGAGACAGTAAATCATTTAGGTCAAACCCTTCACTTTAAAGGTGGGGATACTGAGGCCCAGAGAGAGACAGGCAAGGACTTGTCCCCAAATCACACCTTGCCAGTAGCCCTTGAGAATCGATCTACCTGAGAGAACTATTTCTGGGCCGAAGTCCTGTTATTTTAGCAGACCCTCTTTGTGTCTGCTAGTTACCTAGGATGGCACACTCAACCAGGCCTGAAAGAACTCACTAACCCCCATGAAGGGTAAACATTTGGCTGCTCAAAGAGGACACTTTCTTACACCAACTACATAGCCAGGAGCTGGGGGTGCTCTGTGCCTGACACTTATACATTAACTCCCAACAATCCTGTGAATCATATATTATTATTCCCTTTTCCAGAATGAAGAAACTGAGACTCAGAGATGATGGGACTCTGGGTCACGCCTCAAGTTAAGTAGGTGTGTTCAGGCTTCAATCCAGGTCTCTCTCACTCTAGAAATGGTATTCTTTCCATCCTGGTGCTAGGGCACAAGCCCAGGACTTCTGATTCTATGAGTTAACTAAAAAAGTGGTTCCTAAAGTGTGAGCCCAGAGCCATCAGCATCAGCATCATTTAGGAACTTGTTAGAAATGCACACTCTCAGGTCCACTCACTGAATCTGAAACTCAGAGGCTGGGGCTTGCCAATCTGCATTTTGGGAAGCCCATCCAGAAATTCTCATATACACACAGTTGAGTTTGAGAATCACTGTCCTAGGCATGTGGCTTCAGAGATCAGAAGTCTCTCAGAAATCCCAGGTGGTATCTAGAGTGTAGACAAGCCAACTGTGCCCCCAAGTGCAAGCCCTATCTTCTCTCTACCCCTTGGAGAAACCCTGGCGGCACCCATTTCCATCAAGGGAAAGTCCAGGGAATGTTACTTGAGCAAAGTTCTGAGGATCATGCTGTAAACATTTACTTTCCTTTGAGGCTACTGGTTCACGAAAGGCCATGATAAGGTTTTCCCTGCACTACTCAAAGGGGAAATAAATATCAAAGACATTTTTTAATAGAAGAAGGCCAGAAAACCTGTAGCAGTTAAGGTCATAGGAGTGATCAATAAAAAGTTAATTTAAGAAAGGAAACAAATTCTTATCCCAAATCAATAGAAGTGAACATTCTATTATACCTGTAGCATATATATATGATATATATATACAAATATATATGATATTTTATATATATAAAATAATTTATATATATAATATTTTATATATATATTTTATATATATTTTATTTATATATATAAAATATATATATAAAATATTATATATATATATTTTATATATAAAATATATATAAAATATTATATATATATATTTTATATATAAAATATATATAAATTATTTTATATATATATTTTATATATAAAATATATATATAAAATAATTTATATATATATATATATAAAAGTTCAGCCTTTGCACATCTTGTTCTTGGAGAAACAATGAGTGGTAGAAAAAGAACTGTGGTTGGTGGTCCTAAGTAACTCTGCCAATAGTTGGGGGGGTTGTATATGACACTGAGTCATTAATGTTGAAGGTCTGGTCTCCTTCCTTGGCTAATGAAGTCTAAAGCAACCACATGGATCCTCCCATTGCATGTAAATGACTGGGTCAAAGCAAGGAGGAAGGCGTTCAAATCAAACAACATTAATATGTGAGCACAAACTAAATAAAAGTATGGTAAATTGAATCAAAGGCAAACATGCTTCTGATGGAGCTGGACCCCTTAAGCCCTGGAGGTGCTGTTTTAAGTGCTTTTCTTGTGTAGCTCATATTAGTAGTCCCCAAATAGGAGTTTAATAAATGCTGTTATCAGCAGTGGCAGCAGTCTCATAAAAGAAGTGTGGGACTTCACAAGGGGACTACTTTGAAGCAGACAGACATGCCTGTAGATGTGTTGTTTTTGGCACATTTGTCACAAGTTTTGTGGCTTAGTAGTCATGCTTTACCTAGTGAGAAGAGTGAGCTGTTGCATTTGCAGACAGTGGGTTACATAGAGCAGTGTGACACATGACTTCATTTAATTGTCTTCACAACACTAGAAAGACCTAAATGATCTGGATGCTGAACCTCTTCCTTTCCCCTTCAAGTTCATGCTGTGGGCTGCTGACTTAGCCAGACTTTCTGGGCTACCCACAGGAGGTGGGGAGCAAGGTGAACTCTTGGGAGCACAGTGATCTATGAGACAAACAAGACTTATTAGACAAAAGATCTACCAGACACAAAACCAAATCTGAAGAGGCTGAAGGTCTTGCACCCACCAAACATGCTATCAGTTCTCCTTGCAGGAGTTTTCTGCTCTTCATACCTCACCCAAAGGAACAGTTCTGTGTATATAAAGTAACACCTTCATTCATTGATTCTTTTCCTCTGATTAACTAAAAGTAAACCCATCTGTGTGTATTGTGGGGAGTGCTCAAAGGAGCACAAATGGGCTTTCATTAAACAGAAGGATGTTTTTCTATGCGATTCTTTTTCTTTAACAAAGCAGAAATTTTTTTTCCTTTGTTGAAAATAAAGAAGATTTCTAATGCCTTTGAATTCAAACTCAAGGTGGAATTCTTCACACAATCAGTCCTGGTGATATTTACTTCTTTTTAAAAGAAATCACTCTCCTTTTTCCCAAAGCCCAGTAGGTTTCAAAGTACATAACTCTAAGGGCTTTTGCAAATAGTGAGAAAGCTGAGTTCTTTAACAAGATGTGAAATTCCAAACTTTATGACCCATAGTTGCAGGCCTTTACCCAGAATCCATCCAATTGCTTGACATCATGAAAAATTTTGTAGATTACACTGCCTTTCTCCCAATTTTTTGCATTCTAAAATTATTTTGTGAGTCTTGGTTCATTAATAGTCAGTGTATTTTTGAGGTGGAAGAAACTTTTATGAAAATACCCTACAGCATGCAGATTAGGGGACCGGAGTCCCATGAAGGGATATGATCTGCCCAAGTCACATGGAGACCAGATCTGCCACTGATTAACACACTCAAGCTTCCTGCCTGACTTTCCTTCTAGGAACTCCTCCCTCCACATATGGAACTTCTCAGCTTACTGAGTGTTTCTATGTGACATCTTCTGTCAAATTGCCATCCCTTGAGGATTGGCATCTGGAACTGCCAGAGCTAGGGGTTGGTTCTCTTCCTTCTCCCAACCCTGAAACAAGAGTGCACAGAGGGGAAGAATCATAAGCTCCACGCCACAGTGGATGGGAGGAGGTTGGGGAAATTGCTAAGTGTCCCCTCTGGGACTATCATGGTTTGCTCTTCAGATAAACATCCCTAGTGCCCCTTGTCCCAGGAATCCATTGCTTTGGTCCTGCCTTTTGATTGATTAGTACATCCACATAAAACCCTGCATGTTTCAGGTCTTAACTAAAAAGTAATAAAACTGGTACTTTCATGAAACTCAGTCCAGAAACAGGCATGTGCAAAGAGGGTACACATAGTGCCCTTTTAGCCCTGGAGGTGAGAGGCTTGGCCTTGGGTTGCAAGACAGAAGTTTAATCAATGAACAACGTATCAACTCTGACCTAGAAGTTGCCATAATTAGAGCTGTAGGCATGGTGAGGAAGTTGCATGTATACGGGTGCCAGCTTTCAACGGGCTTAGAATTGGAGGGGAGGGGGCAGATAGAGGCACAGTATATTTCAGTGCTAATTGTGTCATACAGAGATTAAGTGAGAAATGAGTGGGGAGAAGAGAGTTGACTGTATTATGGTCATCAAGGAAGGCTTCATAGAAGAGGAGGAATATGATGGATTCTGAAGGACAAAAAGGATTTGACTAGGTGCGCGTATGGTAGTGGGGTGGGTGGACGGCATTCTGAAATCAGCAAAGAGCAAAACAGACAGGAAACTAATAGATGTTTTGATTTAACAGGTGCCTACAGTATGTCAGACACTAGGCTAGAAGCTTTTTCGGAAAACCTATCAAATAGGTGTTAATGCCTTCATTTTAGTCACAGTGTATATCATGAAAAGGGCTTGTTCTAGAGCTGCACTGTCCAATATGGCAGCCATCAGCAACATGTGACTACTGAGCTCTTGAAATGTGGCTAGTCTGAACTAAGAAGTGATTTAAGTTTTCAAGCATACTAAGATTTCCAAGACTTAGAGGTAGAGAAAATATCTCATGAATTAATTATTGTTTATACTGATTACATGTTGAAATAATAATGTGGATATATTGGGTTAAATAAAATGTATTATTAAAATTAATTTCATCTGTATCCCCATTTTTAACGTGGATACTATAAAATTTAAAATTACATAGGTGACTTGCATCACATTTCTTTTTTTGAATTTCAACTTTTATTTCAAATACAGGGGTACATGTGCAGGCCTGTTATATGGATATATTGCACGATGCTGAGGTTTAGGGTATGGATCCCATCACTCAGGTGGTGAGCACAGTTCCCAATTGGTAGTTTTTCAACCCACAACCCCTTCCTCACCCAACCAAGTAGTCCATGGTGTCTATTGTTTCCCTGTTTGTGTTCATGTGTGCTCAATGTTTAGCTCCCACTTATAAGCGAGAACATGAAATACTTGGATTTTTGTTTTTGTTTGTTTGTTTTTGGAGATGCAGTCTCGCTCTGTCTCCTAGGCTGGAGTGAAGTGGTGCCATCTCAGCTCACTGCAGCCTCCACCTCCCAGGTTTAAGTGATTCTCCTGCCTTAGCCTCCCGAGTAGCTGAGATTACAGGCATGCACCACAATGCCCAGCTGATTTTTGTATTTTTAGTAGAGATGAGGTTTCACCATGTTGGCCAGGCTGGTCTCAAACTCCTGACCATCTCAAGTGATCTGCCTGCCTCGACCTCCCAAAGTGTTGGGATTACAGGCATGAGCCACCACACCCAGCAATATTTGGTTTTCTGTTCCTGCATTAATTCGCTTACGTTTATCGCCTCCAGGTGCATCCATTGCATTGTATTTCTATTTGACAATGCTGATCTACAGCCAGACTGCCTGTGTTCAAATTCCAGTTCTGGCAGTTACTAGCTGCGTCATCTTGGGCAAATAACCTCTCTGTGCTTCTACTTTTCTCATTTACAATGCATGAAAACCATAGAGTCTTTATGAAGATAAAATTTGGTCTTTATATTTGGTCTTTGTGTCCTCACTGACAGATGTGTCTGAGCCTCCAATGTGTGTGCTCTCACCCACTGGGCTGTTCATTCTCATTTGTGCCTGAGCACAGCCTCAGGAGTCACAGGCCAGGAGCACAACTGGCCTGAATGCAGCAGGACATTTGAGTAGGAGGCAGTTGGATATGCTGGGATGTGAAATGAGGGATCCAATTCTGTGGTTTTTGTGGGCCCCTTACAGAACTGCAGGGCTGGGATCTGAGCATTTTAGAGCTGAGGGGCCCGGGGGCAGGGGTATAGCTGGACACCATTTTAGACCATACTTCGTATTCTACGGATCCCGAAACCAGATAGCCAGCTCCCTTTCCATGTCTCTAGATTGTGAGAAATCCAGAGACACACAGAATCATTTCTTTAGGGACCTCCACAGAGACAAGAAATCAAGTAAGAGGCCTTTTTCACATGGTAGGCCGTCAATAAATATTAAGGCAATTTTGAGCTAGTGATAGCCAGTCCCACACATTCACCTGGGCCTGCTGGACATGTGCTGTCTGGGAGGCAGGTACCCTAACTGTGCTTTGGAGAAATCGTTAGAGGAAACCTAGTCAGGAAAAATGCCTGCTCTCAGCATTGTGCTATTTTCCAGAGCAGCACAGGGGAAAAGTTTTCCCCCTAAATGAAGGCTTCCCTTCTTGAGCCCTGGGTTGATTTTAATGAGCTCTAATATTGCCTCAAGGTGGTGAGAGATATGAAGTGCAAACCCTGGCTTTTTCTGGGGGGTGTGGGGGAACAGAACTTTTTAACCATTTGAACTGTAAAGAATTGGAGCCATTCAGAATTTCAAGGGCTGGCAGGGTCATGACTCCTTTCACCTGGGAAAGTTTTTCCTTCAGATATTCAAGCTGCAAAAGGCATAATTACTGAATAACATGGCTGGGCTACATGTGTGGGGAAATAAGCATTCTATACAGTAACAGGCACAGCCTTGTTTCTTTACAATGATAATACTGGGTGGTGAAAAAAACTCATCCATCCCCCATTCCACCTCTCTAGCTAAGGAATGTGATGTCACACTGGGGCAAGTACAGGAAGGAGGACTGAAGACATGAAGATCCTGATTGAGCAGAAGGAATTATTTTGAAGGTTATGTTAGTGCTGAAACTGACAAGCGTTCTATAAGTTTCGTGCATCAGAGGTTTCTTTTTGATGGCATAGAGACTTTAGACAACTGTGTTTCCCCTTTAAGGCAAAAAGGAGACCTTCCCTGAAATCAGTGGCCTAGTATTGGGGAGTCACGGGGCAGTTGCCCTCATCATCCCTTCTCCACGCACAGTATATTCCTCCAGATTGCAATTTTACATCACACTGCAATGTCCTGAATCCTAGAGAAAAGACATTTTTGTCCAAAATGTGACAGAATAGAAAAACAGTGTGTGAAATTAGACAGCTATGCATGTTGTAAAATATAAGCCATGGCTCTACTTTGATGAAAGCATGAACATTCCATAATTTTTGACAGAATAGAATCTTTTTTTTTTTTAAAGTGGCACTTTACAAACCTCATCTTGTGCAAAACGGGATCTTACTTCACTGAAAGTGGGTGAGGCCATTTTACTCATCATGGTTGGGGGCAGTTCAACCAAGGGGGAGCCTGAGAGTGTTCCACACCTCCCTCCATGCATACAATGAGCTCTGGATTACTCTCTCGTTGAGTAAGAGCCATGTCCCATGTGTGGAAACTGGCCAACCGATGAAGGGCAAGGTTCCTGTGAATGGAACCAATGAGAGCCACTCACAGATGAAAGATGAAAGTGACAAACTCATATTTTTTCATAGAGTAGATGGTTTGGTAGACCTCTCAGAGGTTACCTGCTCCAATCACTTTAGCAATGAGAATGCTAAAGCCCAGAGGTGAAGGATAGGGACTCATCCAGGGTCATTTGGCCAGTTTATGGCACAGAAGGGACCCAAAACCAAGTCTCTGACTCCTTGTTCACTTTCCTGAATATCACCCTTAAGATGACCAACGAACAGGAATCAGCTTTAGGCAAAGGCAACCCCTCTATTTGGTTGACTTTCACTTTTCTTTACTGCAAGACTTTAAATCCATAAAAAAGGACTCAAAGTCAATTCTCACATTAAGACAGATGCCTGACCCTGACTTTCCAACTAAGGCAAATGCTAGAGGGTAGAACCTCCCTCAGATTCTTCAAGTCATCATTTACTGTGAGGACATGTCAATGAGAAGAGAGATCTGCTTGCGTGCTGCGTGAGCCACCTACAGAGCTTTCCCTCCTGGCTTGGGCTTTTTTGTCTGGAATTGAGCTTAATTCTCAGAAATAGTGACTCACTGCAAAGTGGATTTAAGGCCAGAGATAATTACTCTAAACGACATTGCCCTTCTCAAAATAGTTTTTCAGAAAAGTCATCTGAAGAAAATTCATTGATATCAGTGCCTGAGAGAAGGAAGGAAGGAAAGAAGGAAGATGGGAAGGAGCAAGGGAGAGAGAAAGGACAGAAAGAGGGAAGGAAGGGAGGAAGAAAGGGGGGAGGGAGGGAAGGAGGGAAGGACAGAAAAAGGGAAAGTGGGAAGATAGGAGTGAGGGAGGGAGGGCTGATTAATCACAATCAGAAATTTGAAAAGGTTTCCACTGTTTTTATAACGTTAGTTTCTCACTCAATCCTATGAAGTATACAGGACAAGATATAAAATTCCCATTTTGCAGCTGAGGAAACTGAACCTCAAACAAAGGAGGCAACTTTCCCAAGGATATATAGTTGGTCAGCAATGGGTCTAGGACCAGAACCCAGGTCTCCTAACTCCCAATTCAGTGTTTCCCCATGTTTTCTCTGTTGCACATTAAGCCTCAAATAAATGGCTGCATACTCCATTTCTCTTATTTTGTCTTGCAAACCAGGCTAGACATTTCTTAAGAGCCAAACTATTTGATATCTCTCCCGTCTCTCAACACAGGGCCCAGCACCTTATGGGAACTCAGACTGGTGGGTTAATTGATGAGCCTTCTAGCATGAAGCCTTGAAATCACCCAGGATGCTCCATTTTATCTTCTCCCATCTCACTGCACATCAGTTCCTCCTCCCACCAATCAGAAACAAAGGGCATTGTCCCCTAAACTACACAGGCCCTGAAACGAGTCCCAAAGTGACTCCACCTCTGGCTGGTGCAGTGCCTCAGGTCCCCAGGTTGGCATTTCCCCAGTCAGGAGAGACTGCTGCACCCACAATACAACTTGTAAGGGTAAAGGAGGCCCCTTCTCCTCCAAATGTCCCCCACTGAGGCCTGAAATCCCACCCTTAGTTACTATTTCTTTGGTCCTTTGTTGTAGCTGGGAGACCTCGGCCCTCCAAGTTTCTCCATTCCTCCTCCTACACCTCCCGCTTCTTCCAGCCTTTCCCCCACTGGACTCTCTCTCTGGGCTTAGTCTGTTCAAAATCTGAGACCTAGAAGGAAAGTCATTAGAAAAACTCATTTCGTCAAAGTGTCATGTACTTAGCACCACCAGAAGCATTTCCATTTTAAAGGGGCAGCCCCTAAGGGGCAATGCTATGCCCTCTTATGGTAGAATTTCAGGCAGCAGTAGGGCAAGTTCTATGGGGCAGGAGGCCATCCAAAAATCACAGAATATAGGAGACCAGCTATTATGCACAGGTAAAGGCTGCTTCAATAGTCATAATCAGGATACCTATTCCTTTCTGCTCAAAGAAAGTAGAGGAATTTTAAATGAGGTCTTTTGGTGACAGTTTTGATCAAACACTTTTTCCTTTTCAGAGCCATGAATCAGTCATGAACACACTAAGTTAAAGCAAGATTTGATTTCCCCAAGGCTATTTTTGAAGTCCTGTTGTTCCCCTATCCCACCTCCTTCCATTTAATATTCATGAGTTAAGGTGTTACTAGAAATGCACACAGGGAGAACATGTCGACCTTCACCTTCTACGTGGTGGAAAGAATGTGCTGACAGTTGAAATATGGGCAGGTACATTTTTGGGAGACTGGCATTGCTGCATTTCAGCATACCAAGCACAGTTCAGGTGATGAGCAGGTCACCTTTGAGGTTTTTAAATAATCAGAAGTATTTATATTTCTCAGTTCATTTTCAAGGATTAAAGAGCTATTATTCCAAATCTTTTGAAAGGAATAGCACCCTCTTTCTCTTCTACTTCTAAAAAGTTCTTTATAGCAAATATATATTTATTTTTAACAAAACACATCTTCTTCTTCATAGAGCCTTACACCATGACTGAGAATTAGACAGTTCCAGTCCATTTCATAGACACTGATATTAGTGCACAGAGAGGTGAAAGGTCACACAGCCAGTAAGTCATCAAGTTACATATGTTTTAAACCCAAGTCTAGATATCCAGACTCATTTTGCTACCCCATGCCACTTTGTTCATTTTATTTTAAAAGGTATTTTGCATGACAGCGAAGAGCTTTCTGCAACACCATAATGGGACAGGCAACCAGGGCCAGCCTTGTGGGGTGGCATAAGTTCAGGAGTGCTGGGAAGCACAGCCCCTCCCCAACACAGTTGGCCAGCAATCCACAATGTAAAGTTTATTCCTTTGGTTTAAGAATCTGCCTCCTGTGTGTAGGGGATGATAGGAGATAAGGAGTACGGGGTCAAAAGCAATGAAGACTTATTGGTCATTTGCATGGGGGAGGGACTAAATGACCTCTAAGATATCCCTCCTGCTAGGTGTGGTGGCATGTGCCTGTAGTCCCTGATACTTGGGACGCTGAAGTGGGAGGACTACTTGAGCCCAGGAGGTTGAGGCTGCAGTGAGCCATGATAGCAGCTCTGCACTCTAGTCTGAATAACAGAGCAAGACCCTGTCTCTTAAAAAAAAAAAAAAAAAAAAAGTCATGTGTCCAAATTCAGGACAAGAAGACAGGCCTCAACTCTAAGTGTACCTGGAGCTCACAGAAGGAAAAGAGCAAGGCCATCTAGTTGGAACACCGTGCAACGTAAGAGCCTTTCAGTGGTGCCCAGCAGGCAGTCAAGGAAGACTACTGGTGGTGAGGAGAGTGTATTAGTCCATTCCCATGCTGCTGATAAAGACATACCCGAGACTGGGTAATTTATAAAGAAAAGAGGTTTAATGGACTCACAGTTCCACATGTCTGAGGAGGCCTCACAGTCATGGCGGAAGGCAAAGGAGGAGCAAAGGCATGTTTTCCATGGCAGCAGGCAAGACAGTGTGTGCAGGGGGACTGCCCTTTATAAAACCATCAGATCTTGTGAGATTTATTCACTATCACAAGAACAGCATGGAAAACCCACCCCTGTGATTAAATTACCTCCTGCCGGGTCCCTCCCATGACATATGGGGATTTTGGGAGCTACAATTCAAGATGAGATTTGAGTGGGGATACAGCCAAACCATATCAGACTGCCCATATGGACAGGACTGAGATCATAGAAGTGAGGAGAGAGAACATCTCCATCTGCCTTTCCCCTCAGTTTCCTTCCTCTCTCAGTCTTCCCCACATCCCACCTCATGCTGTGTGCATCCCCTCTTCTTTTTCAGTGACTTCCTCCTCCTCCTGGTTGTTTTGCCATTCTCTCTTCATCTTTTTTTCCTGTCCTGACGCCATAACTCCCCTTTCTCCCCCTCTATCTTCTCCACCCCTCCAGCCTCTATGTCCCCTCATTGTATTCTGATGAGTCCTCTTTGCTCCACTGTCTCTTAGTTTCCCTTGTCAGTGGCCAGATCAGCTGAAATAAGGCCCAGAGGTGAGCAGCAGGAGAGAAAGCTGAATATGGGTACCCCCAAAGCTTCAGCCTAGGGACAAGCAAGTGAATCCTCAACATGCCTCTGGGAAATCACTTTTCCCCTTATTCCCCTGCTAGAGAGTCCCAAAACTCCTAGGCAGGCATGGTCTTTGCCCAAGTGTGTCTTTGGCATCCATCTCCTCTCCTCCCTATACCCATTGGCTTTATTCTTTCTCCTCTAGCATCTGTGCAAACACTGGTAGGAAATGAATGAAGCCAAGTTGTTGGATGCAAGAGGCTTAACCATGGGACAGGAGGAGAGTGAAGTTTGGCCAAGTGTTTCAAGAGGACAAGAAAGCCTTCCTACCATGGGCATGGGGCACTTGTGAGATAATCCAGGCAGCATGTCTGACAACAGAGGGCTTTTATAAAATTTCTTTATGCAAGGCAATATAATATAGATCATGAGCATGAGCTCTGCAGCCATTCTGTTGAGGATTTGAATCCAGCTCTACCTCTTATGAGATAGCAGTGTGACTTTGGGAGAGATGCTCAGACTCTGTGCTTCAGTTTCTTCATAAAGTGAAGATGATAATTCTATCACTTGCCTCATAGAGTGGCTGTAATAACTAAATGAATTAATACTTAGAATTGTGTTTGACACATAGTATAAGGTCAGTAAGCACTGGCAATAATTGTTTGCATAGGGTTGCGTGCAGGACTTCAATGACACCTCTAAAAACTGCTTGATTCATGAGTCAGACTTACACACTTTGGGCAGAATGTGTTCTCAGTGCCTGAAGAAGCTGTCCCAGGGCTGAATGGGGTTCACCCTAAGCCACTTCCAAAGTCAAAGGCAGTGGTACCTGTCATTTGCCTTGGAACCACAGACTTTGTGCACTTCCTGTGGGTCCCAATGCATGAGGACCAAGTGAAAAGTGCTCACAACCTGGCCAAATCTGACCCTGAATGGGCCACTTCCTCAGTATGCCAGTGGAAATCAACTACATCTCTCAGCTAAAACAACTGTATTTATCATTCTGAAATCAAATTTTGAACAAGTGGATAGTTCCGGAGCCCTAGGCTTTTGATGTCATTTAACACTGAAAATTGCATGTGGAAAGAGACAAAAAAAAAAAAGCTTGGGTGTAAAAATACAGAGAACAAGTTTAAATTGTAGGCAGACGTAGAACAGTCTAATTTCTCTTTTGTAAGCCTTCAGCTTCTAGTTCTACCTAACCTATACCTGCACTTTTTGTGGCTGGTTAACAATTCCAAAACGGGGTGGAATTCTTGATCTCTCTCTCTTTTTACTTTCTTTCATGCCTTTAACCTGGTGGTACGGGAAAGCCATCACTTTGTCTTACAGTCTGATTCTTGGTTGGGTCAATGGAGATATTATCCTTGTGAGTGGCAAACAAACAACTAATGGGGATAGCTATTCTAGTCCTGGAGCCCTGGGAGGAGGTTCTCAGAGCTAACTAATGTTTCTAAAAGATCCTGAAATGTGTGTGGGGTAACACATATTTTATCATAGTTATTCCGGCTCTGCAAGTGCAATGAAAATGTTAGCCTGGGCATATCAATCGTGTTTTACAGATGACTGTAATTTCCTGAATGTCAAAACTCCAAATTTTTCTACTAAGCAAACTTTTCAGTGGCAAAACAGATTGCCTCCATAATGTATCACTGTGGGCAGGAAAAATGAAATCTTTATGCACTGTATTATGAATCAATGAGGCATTGAGATTCTTGGAAGGATGAGTGGACTCTGGAAAATGAAAAACTGCCGCTATTCCATCTCTACAAACTGCTGCTCAGGGAGTGGAGGCTTTGGTGGCATTCAGCATGTGGGCCACAGAAATATCGAATTCAAGCTGAAAGCAGTTCCTGTCTTTCCCTGCATTTTGATGGGGTAAATGTCACTGTAGACATAGTGTGAGTCAGGGCATTTAGCAAACCCTTGCCCAAAAGCCCCCTAATGTGATTTCCTTCTGGAATAATGGCTCAGTTGGATTATTGCCACAGGGAGCCAGAGAAGACTGCACCTTTCCTTAAGGGAAAAATGGTATCAATAACAAATAATTGTGGAATGTATACCATGTGTCTTGCACCATGCTAAGCATTCTACATGGGTTATCTCATTGAAAAATCACAACTCCAGGCTGGGCACGGTGGCTCACGCCTGTAATCCCAGTATTTTGAGAGGCTGAAGCAGGTGGATCACCTGAGGTCAGGAGTTCGAGACCAGCCTGGCCAATATGGTGAAACCTTGTCTCTACTAAAAATACAAAAATTAGCTGGGCGCAGTGGCGGCCGCCTGTAATCCCAGCTACTTGGGAGGCTGAGGCAGGAGAATCTCTTGAACCCAGGAGGCGGAGGTTGCAGTAAACCTAGATCATGCCACTGCACTCCAGCCTGGGTGACAGAGCGAGACTCTATCTAAAAAAAAAAAAAAAAAAAAAAAAAAATCACAACTCCGAAGTAGGTGATTACAGATGAGGAAACCAAGACTTAGAGAGGTGAAGTAATAAACACAAGCTGAGGCTTGCTGCCAGAACTTCCTGACTCCAGAGTCTGAACTCTTAACTAGAAAGCATTTATCAGTGGTTGGCTATTTTTCAAGATTCTGGGCCAGCTCAGTCCATGGGAAGAGAGGAGTAAAGATATAAAGAGGACTCGCCCTCTTTCCAAGATGTCTGCAGCCTTGAAGGGAAGAGAAGACTTGGACATGAATATACATGATAAAGTCAGATGAACAGCGTCCCCTAAGAGAAGTCCAGAAAACCCATTCTGGAGGTTCAGAGGAAGGTATGGCTGCTTCAGCTGCTGAACATCAGGAGGAATGAAGTCTTGAGAAGTCAGTCCTATTTGGACAAAGAGGTAGAGCAGGAAATGTGTCTGGAGAGAACAGTATGAGCCAAGGTATGGGGTGGCAATGTGCGGCTCAGGAAGTTTGGTTTGCTTAGAGTATGGAGGTCACTGTGCAGGAGAACAGTGATAGGATGGAATATGAGCTTGGACCAATAACTTAGTGATAAATTGTGGACATCTTTCAACTAAAAATCAGTCTGCTCATTTTCTCTGTAAATCCTTGTGCTTTGCCTTTAATATCTTTGCTTTCATATTTATTTTTAAACCAGAGAGTCCTCAGCCCCAGCAAAATTCTAAGGCAGCCAAGTTTGCCTTTGGGGTCCTCAGTGATCCTTCTTGGCCTCTTTTTCTTTCCTTAAAACTCAGTCTTGGTGCCCATCTCTATAATATGGCTTTTATACCCCCTTTTCCACCTCAACCCACCCCTGCCCCAATGCAGGATATGATTATTAAATCCATAGGAGGGATCTCTCTCTCTCTCTCTGTCTTCTTTTTTGTTTTGTTTTAAGAGATGAGGTCTCACTCTATCGCCCAGGCTGGAGTGCAGTGGTGTGACCACAGCTCACTGCAGACTCAAACTCCTGATTCTTGCATCTTAGCTTCCCAAGTGGCTATGACTACAGGCACATGTCACCACACCTGACTAATTTAAAACAATTTTTTTTAGAGATAGGGGTCTCACTATGTTGCCCAGGCTTGTCTTGAACTCCTGGTCTCAAATTATCCTCCCACCTTGGCCTCCCAAAGTGTTGGAGTTCAGGCGTGAGCCACCATGCCCAGCTGGGATAAATGCTTAATGGCATTATTTCTGGCCTCAAATCTCTCTCCTACCATTGTAGGAATTCCTTTGAACATTAGAACAACTAACATATGTATTAAGCCTCTAGTACTCACTATTTCATATTTATTAGCAGAGTTTATTAGAAAGTAAATAAAGTTCCTTGCAGGTATGGAATACAAGACAGGGAAGTTTTGCTTCGAAGGACAGGCAATACTTGGAGAGTGCAGATGCTGGGAGAAGGAAGTAAAAGGACAACCAAGGGAAGACTGGAGCAAGTGCCCCAAATACTTCCCTCATTTAACCACTTCCCCAGAGTTGATCTATTGTATAAAGTGAGAGAGCCCCAATCTGTTTGTGTTTCCATATAATCATTCTCCTCTATTTATATGGTACACATGGATTCAACTTTCAGAAATAGTTCTTAAATACTCTTAGGCATGAGTAAGAAAGGCTTTGGAAGTCATCTCAAATCCTTTGTGGAAGTAGGCAGGATCTAAAAAAATATGTGGGGCAAAAACAGCCTTTCCTTCTTGTTTAACTTCAAGATGGCTTACAAATTGATTTAGAGGCCTTTATTACTCTGTGAGTCACACATTTGGCTTACAGCAGGTTTTGAAAACCAGACTCCATAAAAAGGGCCTAACAGATTGTGAGAAAATTCCAGAGGCACTTTCATCCTGATGGTTCCTGAGTTCACTGCTGGGCCTGCCTGCCTCCTGATACCACCCAAAAAATTGAGAGAACTGCTAGGGCATGGGAATCAGCAGCAGTAGATATTATTCAGTACCCTCCTCCTCCAGGGGGTGGCATATGACTGGCACACCAAGGGGCTGTTTTTAGGTAGTACTCTCACAACTTGTGTGGGTTGTTGAGAGTGGGAAGGATTTGAGAGATTCCAAACCTGTTATGCGCAGGCAAACGACAGGCACCCACAGTGCTCACCTAACAATGAAGTTGGGCTTTTCTTTTCAGTTCCTTCCTGCTTCAAACCTACACTGAAGAGGCCCATTTCTCATTTAGCAGTCAGTCCTCAGAACCTCAAGGAAGCAAGGCTTTTGGAGGGCTCTGCAGGCACAAGCCAGGCTTCCAGTAGTTTCGCGGCTGCTGTTTCCATCCTAGCCACCTCCACAAAGTTCTCCAGCTGTAATGATTCAATCTGTTACCCACTTAGCAATTTTCTTCATTTCTGTCCCTAGACAGTTTCTCTCACACCTCCCCCTATTGTTCTGTTTCTTCTATCTCCAAGATGATCGATGACCCAATAGGCATTTACATTTACAAAGCAATCACATTTACATAAGATAGCTCTTATCTACAGCTGAAAAAGGCACAACTATAATACATATATAATAGAGAGAGTGCCTATTCATCACCCACATTTACAGTGCCTTGTAACAGGATAGACTGTTCTAGGAATTGGTATACGGGGGAGAGAGCCCTATAAAATTTATCACTAAAGGTAATCAATGAGTTCCGACTAACATGCTCCACACCTTGAGGTGAAAGTATGCCAAAAATACAGGGAAAACATATTTACTCCTTAAAGTTTGCTGAATTTAATTTGAGCTTTCATTGATTTCATTTAATACAAAGATTATATAATCAGAAAGTCGGTAGCAATTGAAAATACCAAGTCTAGTGTTCACCCATCAGGGCATTTTGGTAATATCTAGTAATGCCAGGAGATTCTCATTTAATTGAATTGGAAATGCAATGTATATTAGCTTACAGAAGCTTAATCAGTGTGATCAAATTAAAACAGGCCACTAAGACATATCATCCTGATTAAGGCACTTGCAAACATGCCACAATTATCAGAGATTTGTGGTGTTAATGATTTAAACTCAGGTTTCTTCTCTGGGGATTCAGACTTAGATTTTTTTTTAACTAGACAATTAGAAAACGCCATCCTTTATTTTGAAAGATGTTGCAACAGTATTACTGACATTAATTTTCAAAGAATGCAGAACAGTAAATACCATGTGCTTGTAATTTCTTTTTTTCTTTTAGCGGTCACTGCCTTCTCTTTAAGATGAGGATCATTAATCTCGAAGCTTTAGCTCCTGGGAGTGGTAATGAAGTTTGGCAATGGTGAAGTGACCATTTTTTAAAGTATTAGGGGAAAACTCCACTTTTCTGCTTTCTGCAAAGCAGCTCTAGGTTTCACCGAAAGAGATTTGCTTATAGCCCTATTCAAAAAACGCTTTGACTGAACTGGCCTGCTGTCCTGGGTAAAACACTACAGAATTAGTCCATTTCTTTTCAATGTGTTCTTAATAGACCATTATAAACACTATCTTGGGAGATGTGAATTACTTTTTCCCTCCTTTAAAAACTCATCTTCTCGGCCCACCACTTTTAAAATGCAGCAGTATTAAATTACCTGGAAAGGATCTCGTGTTTCTAGCTCCATTATTTGTGTTGATAGTGGTGACGGGGGCTTGTCTAACGATTTGTTTGTACTTTAGTCAGCAAAGCCAGCCCTCTCATTTAACAGCAGAGAAAACAGATTCAGACAGGCTAGGTGACTTTCTCAAGGTGTCAGAGTTGCTTAGGGTTAGGTCTGGGGACAGATGTCCACAGTCATTTGACTCTCAGGGTTTTTTGCATCCAGCTTAGTCAATTAAGACAAACCCTAAGTCATTGGAATCTGCCTTAAAAGAACTGTGCACTATTGAATAAGCAACTCTGTTAATGAAAGGACTACTGTGGGTTGAAAGAGGGATGAAGATGAACAGGAGGAGGAGAATGTTGTGCTGAGATGGGGTAGGGGATGCAACTTTCAACGGACACTGCAGCAGTCTTATATGGCTGAAGCCAGGTCAAGGAAGATGGTTCTAACAGCCATCAAAAGCACAATCAGATCAAACTCACAGAAGCAGAAAGGAGAATGGTAGCTACCAGGGGCTGGGCAAGGGGGCGGTGATGGTTAAAGGGTACAAACTTTCAATTACACAAGATAAATAAGTTCTGGGAATCTACTACACAGCATAGTGCCTATGGCTAACAATACTTGATTTTATATGTAAAATTTGCTAAGAGGGTAGATCTTATGTTGTAAGTGTTCTTATCAAAAAACAAAACAATAATAATCATGGGGCAGGAGGAAACCTTTAGGGCATGATAGATATATTTATGTCCTTAATGATGGTGATGATTTCATAGATGTATATTTAACTCCAAAACTCAATGAGATATATACATTAAATATAAATAAATATTAAATATATGCAGCTTTTTATATGTCAATCATACTTCAATCAACTGGTTTTTAAAAAGTACTCTCAGGTATAATTTCTCAGATTCAGAAAGGCAGGGACAAGCAGTAGGTTCAAATAGAAGTGCCTGTAGGGTAAGTGTACCCCAGAAGTGCTCCTAGCCCCTCTCTATAACATCATGAGGTTCAGGGAAATGCAATGTGTACTATAGTTGGCTCAATACCAAAATCCTCAACAAAATGCTCTTTGTTTAAAATAAGCTCAAGAATCTTTAAAGTTCAAGGAGGAAGAATACTTCTTTATGTATCCATTTTTTTTTAGAACCTTTTCACATATCGAGTTGCAGTTCATGCACTTTTTATGAGATGCTATAAGACGGAATAAGAGAATAGGTGGTCTTTTCTGGCATGTGTTGCATACCTATTCTGTTTACTACAGATACTTTGCAGGTACTTTACTACAGATACTGCAGATACTTTACTCACATCAGCGCATACACTGAGAGCTCATTTTGTACTTTGGTAGGCTCTGTGGAAGATAAAGAAGTACTCCCACTCTTCCTCAAGGAGCCACAGCCAGAACTTTGCTGGAGAGATAAGCAAACAAAGGGAAAGTTAACAAGAAAGAAGACAGTTGACATTTCCAGAACTTTTTCTTTCAGTGGAGACAGTCCTCCAGCCGAGTCTCCAGCTGCACCTTTCTTACAAAGCACATAGCTTTGTTCCTTGTATTCTAGTTATTTTTGTATATGAATAACTTCTTTACTAGAAAATTAGGTGCTTAAGAGCAGTATCTGTTTCAGCCCTGCTGTCTCCACCTTCTCTCCTCCTTCTTTCACATCCACCTCTCTATGCCCACCCTGCCCCAGCATCTGGTAATGTGCCTATCACATTCTAAATGCACAATAAATAGTTGCTCATTTAATTAATAAACAAATGAATGGCACATCTTAGTGTCTGGTTCAATGCTAAATAGATGCTGTTCAGAGGAGGGAGAGATGCCCTCAGGTTGCATCAAGGGAGACATGATGGAGTAAGGGGCACAGTAATTGTTTTGAAATATTAAGTAATAACAACGATTCCATTTAATGAGTACCAGTATGTACCAGATCTGCCTAAGTCATCTCAGTGAACATTCAAGGAATTTCTAGCAGAGAGGGAGGTCCAGTTATTCTCCCCATTTTACAAATGAGAAAACTGAGGCTCAAAGAGATTAACTTGTCCAAGGTACTAGAGCTGGGATAGAAATACATATCTTATCTATTTCGAAAGAATGAGCTCTTTTCAATGAACTAGTATTTGGACATGGGTAGTTGAAGGACACAGGTTATTCAAGATAGGTGCAATGGTATGGAAAAGCAGACATTTTATAGACAAGAAGAAGACCAGTATAACCAAGGGGATGAAGGTTGGGCCTGATGATAACATTATATTGTTGGTGATAAGGTTGAATTTGTTAGTGAATATAATATAAAGAGACAATTTAAAATTTATTTTAAAAATTGTTTATAGGGTTATATAAAATAGCTACAATGTGTATGTATAGCATACAATAAATATGAGGAAAACTTATGGACCTCCTAATGACATTTAAATTAAAAACAAAGACTCCAGCCTAACCATCCGCCTATTTTTTGGGAGAGGATGGCTTAAGCAACTAAAATAATCCTTTCCCCAAGCAAATGGTCTTTCTTCCCCTACAGGTTTCATTACAGCCTAGCACAGAGGCCAGTTTAAGGAAATGGAGTGGAAATAGTGTGTGTTCATTTAGTCTTGAGAGCAGATGCCAGTCGGGGAGCATTACTCAAAACCTGTGGCATTTTTTTTTCCTCCAAGTGTTTCAGATTCAGCCTGGGTGTAGGCTGTAATCTTAGGGAACAATCACCTGTCAGTCTGGTCCCTTTCATCTGTTCAGAGCAATTTGGCCATATGAAAGGAAGCATTTCTTTTTTTCTTCTTTTTTTAAAAAAGCTTGCAGAATTGAGAAAGGGGACTGTGAGATTGTCCAATAGCCAGAACTGCTTTGCCTGTCACTGGGGAGCTGAGGCATGGTGGATAAAGGCGGTTTTCCAATAAAAACCTTGCTCCCTGAGTATTCTCTGGCTGGGTCTACACTGGTAGTTATCAGTTCCTTCTTAGCAACGGGGCTTTTGTATTTTTTACGTTTATTTATTTATTTTTATTTCAATAGCTTTTGGAGTACAAGTGGTTTTTTGTTATATGGATGAATTACACAGTGGTGAATTCTGAGATTTTAGTGCACCCATCACCCAAGCAGTGTACATTGTATCTAATGTGTAGATTTTTATCCCTGGCCTCTTGAGTCTCAAGGTCCATTATATTGCTCTGTATGCCTTTGCAAACTCATAGTTTAGCTCCCATGTATAAGTGTGAACATATGGTTTTTGGTTTTCCATTCTAGCAGCAGCAGGGCTTTAAAAAATGAAATCTAGGCAGATCCCAATATGTAAAACAGATTAAAATGGAGTCACTCAGGAAGAGGTAGAGTGAGGGCCTGGAGCCCCATCTATTTACCACTCCAGACTACCCCATCACTTTCACTCATGGCAGGCTTTGAGGTCCTCCCTCAGAACCCAAGGGCTGTACAGAACATAGACTGAAAAGCACTGGTCTACACAGAGGAAGGACATGGTAAGTGCATCACAATGGCTCTATGAACTCAGGCTCAATGGCCTGGGTGGCTTCTTTATACCTCTTTTCGTCCTTTTTCATCTGCTAGAAGCCAGAATTGGAATGAAGAATGGCTACTGGCAGGCAGAGATTCCCCACCAGGAGGCATTTGCAGGGGAGAGGGACAATATGCCTTTTCCTTGGTATTCCTGTTGACTAACACAAATGCCTTGTCCATTGTAGGCATTCAGTAATGAATGGTCGCACTGCCTCCCAAATTACAAGAAAGCAGAAAAAAATAACAACATTATGCATGTGTTTCCTCACCACCAAGTGGGGGAATAGAAACCCAGATAATCGGGTAAGGAAACTCGTGGCCTCCAGACTTGGTGTGTTTTTTAGGACAAAGCTGGGTATGTGTAGTTAGCCCCTGAAAATATGGCTGCCAATGGAGGGCAAGTGAGAAATGAATAGTCAGTGAGACACTAGGCATGTGGTTGGGAAAGGACATAACGATCTGTGGGAGAAAAGGGGCAACCTCTGCAAACCTGGCACATAGATGGCAAGAAGACATTCTCAGGGAAAGGGGTAAGAGTCTGTCAACTTTACTTATATGGAGATGCATTTTTTCCCCCCAAAGTTACTGAAAACCACCATGAAGTATGTTTTTGTAATTATTTATTTTTTGTAAGGTCTTTGGAGACATTATATTGCTTGTTTTCATATCCTCCTGGTGATGCCAGGAGGAGTGATGAGAATGATTACCTGCATTTCACAGAAGAAGGGGGAGCAGTACTAGGAGAGTGGGCAGTGGCAGCATACTATTAGGTTGGTGCAAAAGTAATTGTGGTGTTTGCCATTAAAAGTAATGGCAAAAACTGCAATTACTTTTGCACCAACCTAAGATTTTTTCTGACAAATATCACAACTGAACAACATACCCTGGTGCCTAGGGTGAAGGCACAAAATAGCTTGATCATCCTTGAAGGGTCCATAGGCACGTATTGGGGAAGTGAAGATAAACATGCAGACGTTGGGTACAGAACATCTCATTAAAGCCCGTGGAGCACAAATCTCCTCCCCAACCATGATGCGAAAGAAGGACACTCTTGAAGAGCCACTTGGAAGCAAGCCCAGCCTTCTTAATTCCATTAATTATGGTCTTTGATGCCAAAACAGCGAAACTCTTTAGACTCCAAAGCTGGGAGAATCATTACCTTGGCTCAGCTCCACAATCCAGCCATGCTGTGTCTGCTGAAAGCACCCAGACATCACCCCAAAGAGAACCTTCAATATTTGGGTATGGGCAACACCATCTAATCTACTGATGAACTCTCCCTGAATCAACGTCATGGAGTAGTTCTCAGGATTAAATGAAATAATGCATGCATTTAAAGCACTCCGAACAGGGCCTGGTGCATAGGAAGCACTCAATAAATGTTATTTCTTATTATTTAAAAATTCCAGGCCCTTGCTATATTTGGCAGTCTCTGGCATCTTTGTTGAAATTGAAGTCTGTAAGTTTCTCTACCTGCCTGTAAAGGTGTAAAATATGGTTTTTTTCTTTTTCTTTTTTTTGGTCAGGTATGTAAAATTATTTGACTCTAATATCAGAGCACGTTGTGCTTTGGCCAAAAAATACTTTAGGATTTAGAGTTAAAAGGGCCCTGTTTTGAATCATGGTTCTACCACTTACTATCTATGTGGCTTTGGGCAAAAATATGCTATTTCCCTCAGCCTTAGTTTTCCAATCTGTAAGATGTAGATATAATTCCTGCTTCCTAGGATGGTGGGTAAAATTAATTAAATGAAATAACAAAAGAGAAGGCTGTTTGCAAATTATAAAGTGCTTTACAAGCAAATTCTTTTTTAATTAGGAATTTTAGGCTTAGCCAGACTTGCCTCCCTTCTTCCTTATATCCCTGAATTCACTATGAGCTTTGCAGACAGTGATGGCCAAACATATTATTACGCCTACCATACTGCATGGGCCTAGCCAGTTGATCATTTTGATTAAATGATCCAGTCAACTCAAGAAAGCAGTTTTCTCAGTGTCCTCATCTCCTCCTCTACTCAACCCTACTCAGGTGATCCAAAACACTAGCTCCTGTGATTTCATATAAATGTATCCTTCAAGCAACATGATATTCCTCTCAGAACATCTTCACCATCCACAATCTTTCCAGGGATGCTAGGCACCCATGCACTGATGATTTGTGCTTCAAATGCATGTGACATCTTAATTATCCAGTGCAAATGCTACTTTAAGCAAGCACTAACAGATGGTGGCCTGAATTTTATAGCATTGCCAGCATTTTCCAAGCAAAATTTATAGTTCAGTCATCAGTGAGCTGAGTCCAGCCTCATTTTTCTTTTTTCGTTTAAACTTCAGCAAGCGACCATCCTGAAAACCCAAATCATCTTTTGTAATGGAGTAATAGCTATTGCCCAGTAACGTTGTTTTATTTCTGTCCTCCCCACTTCCCATTCTTAGGTTGCTTGCCCACAACATACATAGTAGTGAAAGTGTCAGAGCCAGGTGCTGGTATTGGAGTGCCAGGCAATATTGCCCTTATTCTCAAGTTGAAATACTAAAGATAAGGTGATATTTCACCACTCCCCACAGCCCTTGTAGAAGCTTTTAGCTACATAATCCTATCCCATCTAACTGAGGCCTCCAGCAGCAGGACCAGTCTTCTAATATTTGTGAATCAAAATCTAGTCTAATATAGTCCCTAAGCATGCAGGATGTCTTCAGAAGGGGTAGATGAACTTAGCCTCGTGAGACAAGCTCAGATGTGATCTGAGTATTGGCCCTATCACCTACTATGTGACCTTAGACAAGCCAATGTCTTGAGATTCCTCCTCAGTAGAAAGGGCTAATAACCCTTACTTTATAGGCCTATTATAATAATTAAACAAGATAATATGTAAAGCATCTTGCACAGTGTTGGACACACAGAAAGTACTCAATAAATTATAATTCATAAAAGTACTATATTTTTGCTGTATGTAAAGAACTATTCCCATTTCTTTACATGCATTAACTGATTTAATATAAATCAAACCCTTCCTCAAATGTCACCTTTAGTGATGTTTCCCTCAACTACTTTAAATTTACAAGTTTCTTGCCTCCACCATTCCTTATACCTCTCCCCTGCTTTTTCCAAATTATGACTTATTCCCTTTTAAAATAATACGTCTTTTACTTGTTTAATGACTGTATCCCTCTATTATAATGGGCATAAGGACAGGGAATTTTGCCTGTTTTGTTCTCTGCTGTATCCCCAGAGCCTAGAGTAGCATCTTGTACCTACTATGCACTCAGTAAAATTTTTGAATGAATAAAGAATTTAATCCTCAAGAAAACCCTATGAAGCATGCACTACTAATAGCTTCTTCTTATAAGTGAAGAAACTGATGCAGAGGGAGAGCCGGTAACCTTCCGAGGGCAATGCTAGGCTTTTAAGGCAGTAATTAGGCTCCAGCATTTGCTGTCTTAACCATTATACTATACTACCTCTTTCAAAGAAGAGAGAGAGAGAGAGAACATGAATGAAAGAATGAGAATAATGAGAAAAGTATATATGATTCTATGAACTTTAGGGTTTATTTTTCTTCTTGTTTTTCACTTTTTCTCCTCCACCTCCCCCTCCTCCCCATGAATAGGATCTACTTTTCTCTGATGAAATATATCTGTGCAGTGCTATGGGAATCTAGCTTTGGACATGCAATAAAGGCAGGGATCAACCATTTGTTCCCAAAATAGCATCTTCAGAGGACGCTTCCATTGTTCAACTATCTCTCCATTATTGTATGTGTCTTTTTCCAAACTTAAGTGGGTAGAAATTATTTACACACCAAAAAACTCATAGCTATTTGTATTAGTCCGTTCTCACACTGCCATAAAGAACTGCCAAAGACTGAGTAATTTAGAAAGGAAAGAGGTTTAATTGACTACTCACAGTTCTGTATGGCTGGAGAGGACTCAGGAAACTTACAGTCATGGTCTAAGGTGAAGGGGAAGCAAGGCACCTTCTTCACAACGTGGCAGGAGGAAGAAGTGCTGATCGAAGAGGTCAGAGCCCCTTATAAAACCATCAGTTGTTGTGAGAACTCACTATCACAAGAACAGCACGAGGAAACCGCCCCCATGATTCAATTACTTCCACCTTGTCTCTCCCTTGACACATGGGGATTATGGGGATTATAATTCAAGATGAGATTTGGGTGGGGACACATAGCCTAACCATATCACTATTCAACACTGTACTAAAGGCTTTAACCAGTGCAATAAGGCAAGAAGAAAAAGACATCCATATTGAAAAGGAAGAATAAATCTGTCTTTAGTCACAGATAACAATCATCTATGTTGAATATCCAATGAATATCCAGTGGAATCTACCAAAAAAAAAAGCTCCTAAAACTTAGTAAGTTTTGCAGAATACAAGATTAATCTACAAAAATCAATTATACTTCTGTTATCTATTAGAAATAATCAGAAATTAAAATAAAACAATACTATTTACCATAGCACCAAAAGTGTGAAATATTTAGGGATATATCTGACCAAAAAAATAGGAAAAGCGTGTATCCTGAAAACTATAAAACACTGATGAGTGAAATTAAAAAAACCCAAATAAATGGATAGATACCCTGAGTTCATGGTAACTCAATATTGTTAAGATGTCAGTTTTCTCCAAATTTGATATACAGATTCTAGGCAATCCTTGCCAAAATCCCAGCAGGCTTCTTTTTTCTTTTTGCAAAAATTTATAGACCGATTCTAAAATTCATATGGAAATGGAAAGGACGTACAATATCCAAAACAAGTTATAAAGGAAGAATGGTTGGGTGCATTGGCTCACACCTGTAATCCCACCACTTTAGGAGGCCAAGGCAGGAGGATTGTTTGAGACCAGCCTGGGCAACATAGTGAGACCCCATCTCTACAAAAAAATTAGCCATGCATGGTGGCATGTGCCTGTCATATCAGTTACTTGGGAGGTTGAAGTGGGCCATGATTGCACCACTGTACTCCAGCCTGGGTTGACAGTCTTATCTCAAAAAAAAAGAAAGAAAAAAGAATGAAGTTGGAGAGCTCACAACATCTAATTGCAATACTAGTATAAAGCTATAGTAATCAAGACAGTGTGGTGCTGGCATAAGGATAAACATATCAATCAATGGAATAACACTGAGTCCAGATATAGACCCAAATACATATGGACAAATGATCTTCAAGAAAGTTGCCAAGGTAGTTCAAAGAAAGCTCAGTTGAGAGCCAGAAAAATGGAGTGGAAGAATTAATAGATCAATGAACAAACAGATGAGGGAAGGAAGGAGGGAAAAGTGAAAGAGAAGGAGAGAGAGAGAGAGAGAGATTTGCTTTTTATTACGTGGAAAAAAATAGCATACTGTTTAACATCATTCTTCCTTGCATTCCTAGTCTTTCCCAATAGGGAGAGAGAAGAGTGGAATTCCAGACAGTACCTGGGAACTGGACAGAACCCTGAGCTCTGCTAGAGCAATATAAGTGAGAATTCTCAACCATGTATGACACAGAGGTAGAAAAAGAGTCACTGAGGACCCCTGTTCTAGAGAGCAGCAGCACACTGCCTCCCTGATTTTTGTATGGCAGTTGAGGGGAGAGAAAAATGGTTCCTGCTTTTCAAGGCTTGATTAACAGAACACTCTTCTTGACTAAGCTATAGAAGCATGACCAGCATGGAAAGTCATATATGTTGGGTTGGGGGAGTGGATTTATTATGTCACAAAGTGTACTGTATATCCTAACCATCACAGAGATGCAGGTGAACTTGCTAAGAAACATTTCCATGGCTGGACTCTTTCTTCCCGGATCTGTTACTCATTTCTTGTAGCATCTAATCTATGGGCACTGTTTATGTTATATTATTATGTTATATTGTTATTATGGTGCGGGGGCTTTTGCTTCCACATTTCAGTAACTGGCAAAAGCAGACAACCAGAAAAACTGAGCCAAACAGAGCTCATCAGAATCATACTGGCCAGGTCACACTGTCCCCCACTGCAATACGTTGGCAGCTGAAACAAGCATAATCACTAGTTGACATTTATTAAGTGCTTGTCACGAGCCAGGCACTATGAGAGCCTTACTTAGTTTATGACATTTAATCCTCACCAACAGCCCAATGAGGTAGGTACAAAGTTAAGGAATGGTAGAGTCAGGACTCAAATACAGGTCTATTTAACTCCAAAGCTGATGTTCTTTCAAATACACAAAAGGCTGCCTAATTTATTTAAAGATATCTTTGAACAGCCCTTTGCCACAGCTGATTAGCACTAGGTTAAATATCAAAGCATGTCCAGCCTATGTTATTTATCCCCGGTTATTGAAAGTCTTTTTCAAATAGCTTAGGCTACTTTCCTGCCTTATTAATAAATGCACTTTCTGGGATAAACTGGAATTTTTTGTTGTGATCAAAGATCTCACACTATTCTGGATGGGGGACTACTGAAGGAAAAGGTAGTTAGGCTATAAATGAATTAATCCTTGAGCACACTCCACTAAAAGCCATCTTTAGGAATACATTCTGACATCAGTTTATGCTTTTGTCATTCGTCTTTTTCTACAAAGGTGCAATTGCAAAAAAGAAAAAGAAAGTAAAAGAAAAAATAAGCAGTAATATTAATGCTTTCATTTGTCACAAGCTTTTGTGATATTAGACTTAGTCTAATAGCTAAACTAAGGAACTATTGACATTATCATCACATAAAACTACAGCAATTACTGGCAAAGTCAAATACTTGGCCAGTGGATTGCTATCTTCATGCAACATACAACCATTTTGAAGAGAACACTCACACACACATACTTTCATACACACACATACTTTCATAAACACACAGTGGCAAAATTAGTGGGGGTTAGCAACAGTCACAACCCAATGTCTTAGAAAAAATACATGGGTCTCAATTAGAGGAAAAAACATAATCACGATATAATATGCAGGACTCTGGTGCCAGCAATGGACATAGAAACAGCTGAAGTCAAACATGAAAATGCACCATGCTGAGTCCAAACAGAGCAAGCAAGACTTCATTTTATCTTTCATTTTTTTCTTTTCTTTTTTTTGAGACGGAGTCTCACTCTGTCACCCAGGCTAGAATGCAGTGGTGCAATCTCAGCTCACTGCAACCTCTGCCTCCTGGGTTCAAATGATTCACCTGCCTCAGCCTCCCGAGTAGCTGGGACTACAGGCGTGTGCCACCATGCCCAGCTAATTTTTTGTATTTTTGTAGAGATGGGGTTTCACTGTGTTAGACAGGGTGGTCTTGATCTCCTGACCTCATGGTCCGCCCACCTCGGCCTCCCAAAGTGCTGGGATTACAGGTGTGAGCCACCACGCCCAGCCTTCACTTTATTTTTCTAAAGCTGAAAAGTTTTTCATTTGACTCCTGCCAGCCAAAAGCAAAGGGGTGCTGGTATGTTTAGTTTATTTATGAAGCTATGTGCTCTTGACTACTCTTATCTGGATACTACTGAATAGATAAACAGGTTTGTTCACTATAAGGTACTTCTGGCAAAGGCAGGTTAGAGCCGGTCTTACCAGAGTCAGCTCCAAGTAGATTTGTGGAGTAAGCAGGGTTTGACTTGATCATCTCATATTCCCCTTCTGTACACCTTCTTTTTCTCCATTTTAATATCCCTCCTTCCCCTAGCTTAATTCATTTAACCCATCACTTATAGTGCTTAATTCAACATTTATAGTATCATTTGCCAGGCACTGTGCTTGGTTGCTCTGCCCTGGCCCCATATTTGTGGCCTTCACTAGTACTTGAAAACTGGACTTGGTCCTTGTTATTCCCTAGCCTGAGCCTATGTGAAAAACATCTCAGACTGAGAGGAGTGATCGAGTTCCATCATCATCTCAACTTTGGGCAATTTAATTTTTAAGTGGATGCCTCTGAATGTCATACGTAGATGTAGATATATGTGTGTCTGTTTGTCTATCTACCTATCTAATCTACATCTCCTTAGCTTTGGTTGGCTGATTCGAGAGAGAATAGCTATAGTGATATATGAGTTCTCTATTGCTTCATTGATGGAGTAGATTAGAGGCTTGAGATGGCTCAACAATACTGTTGAGGAAAGGTAGCTGTCCAAATAGAACCAGAAATACCATTATTTTAGAAGAAAAAATGAAGCAGTTGAGAAGTACATGCTTTTTCCTTTCATCACCGCTACTGCTACATTTTTTTTAAAGTAGGATGATTCTAATTTTTCCAAAAAGTCTCCATTTTCACAGTAGCTGGCAGAACCCACACAAAAAGAGGGAAGAGCACCTGGCTGGACATCCTGAGATCTGGCTCCTGGCCTCCCTTGGTGCAATTAGCTGAAGTATCTTGCTCTCTGGGAGAAGAACTGTAGCATACATTGCAGTGGAAAGATCATGGGACAAGTATGAGAAGACCAGGTGTCTAGGCTGCCCTCTGCTAGTAGCTAGGTGTGTGCCTCATGGAAAGTGACTTACCTTTCTTGAGTCTCAGTGTCCTTGTGTTCAGCAAAATAATTGGTCTCATGTAAAGTATGAAAATGTTCCAATACCAAATGAACATTATAAAGGCTCTTGGTGGCTACTACACATGCCCAGCTTTGACAGTTACTTGCTTTCTGGGGATAATCCAATGGGTCAGCAAATGGATTGACTGTGTTCTGCTGTGTTGGCCAGAATAACAGGTTCACATTACCAAAGGGAACCATATGTGAGGCTAAATGCAGTGGTCTGGCCTAATTGGTCATGGGTCAACCTCTGCAAAACCTATGCTTCCTGATCTCAGTGACACAGTTCTGCACTGAATTTTTTTTTTCTGTCTTGTCAATTTGGCTCACTGTTGGCATAGAAGAAACTGCTTGCACCTCCCTGAAAGTCATTTCCAGGGTAGTCTGGCTCTGCTGCTCAGACATATCCCATTCCATCTGTTCCTCCCTGAAACAGAGGGCTGGCTACCCAGCTTCACATCCAGGCAATGAAACAGAGCAAGCAGAACTGACGCAACATTCAAGCTGTAGGTTTCCTAAGCGACTCAGCATGCTACACTGAATCTCAGTAGGCTCCAAATGGATTGAAAGTTGGAAAAAGGTGGAATTAGACATTTCATTTTAGCTTTGACCTAATCCACAACTCCAACGTGTTCTGCCCCTCTGGAGTGACCGACTTGCATTTTCTTTCTCTGACCTAACCTTGCTACATGAAGGGTAAATGGATAAAATTAAAGAGCTCAGGGATTGCTTCTCAGGAGCCTTTATTGATATCCCCATATGACCTATTTCCCACCCCAACCCTGGCATCAGCTAGGGATTGTAGCACTTAAATACCACGTTGTCATCCTCTGTCCTCCCTACTAAGACTGTGAACTGCTTGGGGGCACCTATAGTATTTTATATTTATATGGCCCCAGAGTCTAGTGCAATGGCACAAAGTAAATGCTTAATATATTTTAATTACTACTACTATTATTAACATTGGTGCCAAAGAAGGTTTTTTACCAAAATTGTTCATTTGGATACCTCAGGTGGGCATATCATTATCCTCTTGGAGCCTCAATTTCCTCATGTGTGCAATAGAAATAATAGTGCCTGTTTCATGAGCTTTTGGTAGGCAAGGATTAATGAAACAAAATGTACCAAGTGCTTGGGACACAGGTTGGCCCGTAACACTCAGTCAACACATATTCCTTATTTTTAGCCATGATGCATATTTGGGGCAGCTTGACTTTTGCTTTTTTGTTTTCTTCAAAAACAGAGAAGACTGAATTTCTTTTCAGAGAAGAAAAGAACCCTCCTTCTATCTCCCAGCCTGTGTCTGGCCTCAAAATAACATAGGGAAATTCTTAAAAACTGCTCTATATCCTATTGTCATTAGGTCAAATAACATCAGAACATGGCATCCTCTGTGCTGGTTGTTGTAAAAATACACCATGGGGAAAAGCCTTGGGGTGGAGACATCTACCTATCCCCTCACCACCACACACACCAAAGCTAAGGAAATGCATAGACAGTGCAGCAGGAACTGGCAATCACAACTCTCTCTGAACTAGAACACAGTGCCTAAACATCCATAGGCACTGTTCTATAAAGTGTGAAAAATGCCCTTCATAGTCTCACCATATGCACAGAAGGTCAGTACTGCTCCTTTTGAAAATGATATCCCAAGAAGGAGAAAATGTACAGTAATGGAAAAAAAGAAAAATCTCCTGAAAACTGATGGGAGAGGACTAAGAGGAGGAGAACAGTGCAAGAAACCCTGGCACACATATCTAGGAAGAGGATGTCGGAGAACTTGTAATTTTTCACTAACAACCAATAAAAACAATGAAGAATTCAGAACTAGCTCAGTCTATGAGTCACTATACATGTCAAGTAAAAGTTACCTATCTCAAAATGTGCAAAGAGAGAGACCCTTCACCATGGCAGAAGCTTGGGATGTGACCAAGTATGGCAAGTGAGATATAGATCATTTTTTATCTCCTTAAGAATGTATTTATTCAGCCCTCCCACTGTTGAAAACCTGGGTATGGTATTAGGTATGCATTCTCTATGTCATCTTAACTCAGATTCTACCAATTGCTCCTTTTGTAGCTCAAATGGAGATTCTTCACTCAAAAAGTAAGACAGTGAACTCCTGCAAAGCCAAAAGAAACAAGGGAAGGCCCCTTTGGAAAGGCAACAGCAAATCACAAACATCCATAATTATACATCAGGGACTAATAAATGGAGATTGTGCCCTGTGGTTTTTGGTGTGACAGGTAGGTACAAGATGCCCAGGTAGGGTCTGCCATTGTTGTAAGCATGGAGTTAAAAGAAGTTCTGCAATGCCATCCCTGTTAACTAAGAGTGCGTGTTAACAATGAATTGGGACTAATTTGAAAACATTCAGCTGCCTGGGAATGTGTGCATCAATTCCCTTCCTTCATAATTTATACAGCATTTTGATTATGGTGCTCAGCAATAAATAACTGAAATGAGTTCTAACTGCTTGGAGATTTAGTTTTATGTCTTTAACACCATTTTTTATATTCTGCAAGATAACCCGCATTCAACTTTATATGCAAACCTGAAATGGTATTCAGAGGAAAAGAAGGAAAAAAAGGCAGCCAATAGATCTTTGACTTTGGGAATTGAATATAAGATCATATTCAAAGTGCAGCATTTATGGTCCAATGCTGAATACATAAAATATATGACCATTACAAATTCATCTTTCATTGCAAAGCTGTGCTCTTGTAGTGACATATCTTATTGCTAGATTAGAGCTTTTAGCATGATGAAGGTATCTTTCATTTTCTCCTAGATGCAGGCTGGGTGCTCTTTCTGGACTGAGTTTCTGCCTGTCACAATGCCCCACACCCTGGAGAGAGAGCTTACGGAGAACTCGAGCCATTCACCACAGGGTTGAAGCAACTTCCAAGGGGAAGTGTCTAATTAGAGGTATGTCATCTGCGTGGGATCACACTGCCTGAATTTGCCACACTTTGCTGAAGCCAAAGGGAGAGATCGGCTGGTGTTGTCTTCTGGAATAAGCCGAAAAAAGGTCAATCTAATATCGCAAATATTCAGCCCATACAAGTTTTGGTAATACCAAAAAAACAGCTTCGTGTAGGACTTGGTGCATGTTAGTTACTAGGAAAAGAATATACATATCATATAAATCAGTGATATGGTTAAAACATAAATGTACTTAAACCAGGAAATTTATGGAAAAGCTTACCAGATTCTTCTAACTCAAGCCTAAACTCAGTGTATGGATCAGGACAGGTTTTCATGGACTTTGTAAGTCATAAATCAGTGCTGCTGCTGCTGCTGCTGCTGCTTTAATTCTTAAAACTTGTAATCCAACTCTTACATTGCCCTTATGGACTTATGTCCTTGCCCTTCACAGTCAGCCCTAAGCTATCTTTCCAGAGTCATCTCTTGACTTTTCCATCCCTCTCCTCCCTCTTCCCTAGTTCTTCATGCACCCAATATTACTGACACATGCCTTGCTCGTTTCAATTCCCCAGTGACGAGCCCAGTGGGAGGCACACAGAAGACATTCCACAAATCTTTGTTGAATGAAT
Organism: Pan paniscus; assembly: GCF_029289425.2. NCBI lineage: Eukaryota > Metazoa > Chordata > Mammalia > Primates > Hominidae > Pan > Pan paniscus. The sequence goes on from NC_073272.2 coordinate 132,093,891, forward strand.
ATAAATAAATGACAAAAGGAGGACAGCACTTGACTTTTTGACAGCTATGTCAGATGTACAGGAGCACTTTTTCACTTACTTCCCACTCTTAGATGTGTTCCGGGTCTTTGTGGATGACGGAGAGTTGGCGCCTGCGTTAGTGTTTGGAGAACCCCGTTTATCCTTACTATACCCACAGAAAGAATAGAAAACATATACACAACAAGGACCACAGAGACAAAAAGCAATTAGTCACTTCATTTAAAGACTTTCAAGGCCAGCCTGCATATCCCCCCACCACCCCCTGGCCAATCTCTCTCTCTCTCTCTCTCCTGTCAAAGTATGATCTTATCCAGTTGTGCCCTTTAAAGGTAGAGAGTGGGAACCACTGGTCAAGTTCAAAGAAAGCTATCCTTTTGGCATTCAAAGCTTGAGCTCATGGATTCCATCAATGATAGCACCACAGCCCAGGCCCCAAGGGGGCCTCTAGTTTAAAAAAAAAAGTATAAAAATAACTAGTCTTTAAAATAAAATCCTTTCTTTCCAGGCACGGAATTCTCTTCATTACATGTTCAGTTCTGAAGCTGCTGACTTTTAGTGAAGTATGTGGATGCCAAATGACTTCTAAAAGTCTTTGGGAGATACTATCAGATGAATTAATAATTTTCACTCATAATGTTACATGGGAAGTCCGTGAATTCAGATATTCTTTCAGGAGAATCACCACCTGCTTCATGAGTAATTGAATTTAAATCTCCACCTTCAATAACTCCACAGCTTATGTCAAACCTTGGAAACAATTACGAAATAAATCACAAGGAAGGCCTGCTTAATCTCATCAGGTTAATAAACGCAGACGAATTAATCACCTAAAGGTAAACAAAAAGGAATAATTGATTGGAGTCTTCTTGATTACTTTATTCTATTTCCTTTATCAAACTATTTTACCATTATCTTCAGTTCAGCTGCTCTGCCTTGAAATTATTCCTTTACTTCATCTTCAGATTTCCATGGAAACCAATTCAAAGCCTTTCTCTCCACTTGAAGATGTGTGGAATTATTTATCCTGATTTCATCAGGAAGATTTTTTTTGTTGTTAGTAAGTTCTACGTCAGCATAACCTTTTATAAAAAGTGAAGGTAAGAAAGAAAAATATGTATCTTTGCTTTTAATGTGTATAATAGAACCTTCCAGTGGCAAAGAATATTGTCTCAGAAAATGTCAAACATCTTTTCAGATATTTATGAATCTTTTAAGTATCTCCAAAATAGGTGTCTGCAAGTAGCTGTATTTACATGTGGGGTGGGCTGGGGGTCACAAAAGATATTCTGCCATGCACCCATCAGCTTCAAATGACTTCATGGATATGATTGGAACAAGAGATAATGATGGGTTCCTGGTGATTGCAAAGGTAATAAAGATGTGTGTGGGCATGGAAAAAGGCTGATCAGGAAAAGTCAGAGAGACAGCAACTGTCCAAGCACTTAAGAGTCAGTGTCTAGGCTGGGCACGGTGGCTCATGCCTGTAATCCCAGCACTTTGGGAGGCCAAGTCAGGCGGATCACGAGGTCAGGAGTTCGAGACCAGCCTGGCCAATATAGCAAAACCCCATCTCTACTAAAAATACAAAAATAAAAAATAAAAAATTACCCGGGGCATGGTGGCGGGCGTCTGTAATCCCAGCTACTTGGGAGGCTGAGGCAGGAGAATAGCTTGAACCCAGGAGGTGGAGGTTGCAGTGAGCCAAAATTGTGCGATTGCACTCCAGCCCGGGCGACAGTGCGAGACTCCGTCTCAAGAATAAAACAAAACAAAAAACATCTAGGGGGTATGAAAAGCAGCTCTTAGAAGTGGGAGATACCCATGTGAGCTCTGGCTCTGCTGCTGGAGTGGATGGCTCTGGAGAGAGTGGACACACATTCTATCCCAGAGGAGGGGGCAGAAATCCACTGGAATGAAGTGCTGGGATTCCTGCACAGTGCAGGGACCATTACCCCGTACCACTCACAGACTCACCAGAATGTGGCCACATTCTGAGTGGGGACTGAAGAATTCATTTGTGCTGCCTCTATCCGTCCACGATGACTTCCTGGCAAAGGATTCCTTAGGGACCTGAGACCAGGGACCATCCTGGCTATCCTCCTCACAAATTCAAAATTGTCTCTTCCAGAAGTTTGGCATAGCCTGATGCAAAGAATGCAATATGCTAATATGCTCTGTGTCACTCTTGCACCCTGGTCACTGGCCACTGAGCCTTCCTCCTCCTAGCCCCTCACTTAAGCAGTAGGCAGTGGGAAACTTGGCTGGAAGCATTCAGATACAAGGGATGTTTTTGACGTGTCTCATGCACACTACTGGGCTCAGAGTAGGTGGTCATTTAAGTCATCACTAAATCACTAAGTGCTGAGTCACTAAGTTCATTCATTCACTTTTTTTTTTTTTTTTTTTTGATAAAGCAAAATCCCCCACTGCTAAATTCCCATGTCTGCGCCTTGGGCACTAGGGTCCTCTATAGTTTACATTATAATTGACCCTGTTTAAGCTCAATGCAGGACACAGTAGGACATCAGGGAAAGCTATCAGCTGGCAGCGCAGCCTCATTATTGTCAACTGGTGCTCTAGCGGGAGGTGGTCCTGGAGCAGTAATCCTTTAAAAGATAGGAATAAGGGCCCCTCTAACCTACTGCCAAATCCCCCAAGTGCAGATATTGGGGAAATGAAAACAAAAACATTCTCAGGAATAAATCACACAGGGAAGGCATTGCACCAAGAATAGGGGTAAAATTAATCAAGTAACTGGAAATGTTTGTTCTGTGCAAATAACAGATCCATTAACAGTGATGAAATGTATCTGAAAGGGGGATCAAGAAGAACTTGTGGCTGGCTTGGATCCTCGGAGCTTAATTTTGTAGATGTACTAATGACTGTGGTATAGAAAAGTTTACCTAACATTGACAGAAAAAGTCTTCATTCCCCCACCAAAATCCAGGTCAGTTAGATAAGCCTGGGCAAGATGCCATAATTCTGAAACTTTGAGAGAGAAGGAGATCTAAAGCAGTGATATCAAGGACACTGCAGTTTCTAGAAGGGTCCCATGAGAAATAAAGAGAAAATACTGCAGCTGCAGACTGTCTGGGAACTTCAAATATCTTTGGGGCAAAGACCTAAAGATTAAGATCCTGCCAAGAACTCTGGTCACTGAAACATCCCGCAATCGCAGGGATTTACAAGAATAAATCCAACCTGTTTCAAAGACACATAGATATAATTTTGGATATATGAGATTGGTGGGGGTGGGTGGGTGCTCCTTGATTTAGAGTTCCTAACTTACATAACCGAAACAGATCTACCCCAGTAGTTATTCTTTTGATTTGCCCATCTCTAGACTACTTGTCAGCCCTCATCACTTTCATCTTGTCTTTGAATTGTAATCTCAAACCTTATGTCCTACAATTTCCAAGGCTATGGATCCAGGCTTCCTCTACCTCACCTGAGTAGCTATCCTTTTCTATGGATAAGCTGCTTTCCTCTCTCTACTGCCTCACAACCAAGCCTCATTAAAGGCCTGTGAAAACAATTACAGGTGAGTTTCTGTTGGGAAAAGTTAATGAGTGCTAGCTCTCCTTCTGTCTGGTTGGCTGTCCATCTCCATCTATCAAGAAAACCCTTTCCCACAGGTTCCATAAATGTCTCCAGCACTACAAAAGTGAAAAAACAATTTGCAGTATTATGCACATTGTATTCAGGTGGGAAAATTGCAACTAACCCAACTCTTCAGCATTTTCAAAGTGTTTCTGATTGAATGATTTGATGCTGAAATGGTATCCAGTGTACTTAAACCAAAATGGCAATCAGACCCACTCCAATCTGAGTTTTGCTGTTTGGTCAAAGCTAATTGTGGGAGAAGAACCCCGTGGCTTAAAACACACCTGACTCACTTTTTTGATGGGTGGCATATAGAAACTTCTGCATCTCCTTTGTAAGCTCTTTTCGGAATTAATTCATCTCAGATCCCTGAAAAATAGTTGTGCTGATACAACTACAATAGTACTGAAATTTTAAGAATTAATTTTCAGGGTCCCAGGAAATTGAAATTGTATTTCAAGAGAACAGGTTTGGCTATGATATTTATTGTCTACATATCTTTTACTAGGCACTTAGCATGTGGTGCTCGTAGTGTTGCTTATATTTTATTATTTATCTGTCTCTCCAATTCACTTTTAAATGGGCAGTCAAGAGGTATTCATTGAACAAATAAATGAAAAAGCTGCATTTGGGCTCAATGGAAAGAAGTGTCATGATTGAGTATTAATGTCTTGCACCAGTTTGAGAGAAGGAAGTGGTGACACATGTCACATATCTTCCATCCCTGAAGAGGAATGGTCTGGGAGAATTGGACTCCAGTCACTGAAGGTTGGTCATCATGTGCATCACAAAAAAGGTGAGCTTAGAAAGGATTCTCAAGCAAGCTTGCTTGGATGGTTGCAGAGTGCCTCTGAAATAACACATCTGTTGCATTTGTATAGTCCTTAATGTTTTCCAATGTGTGTTCTTGTAAGTGATAACTGAGATGAAACCCACTTTATTGTTGAGGGTTTGTTTCAAGTCTCTCTGAGGGAAATACTGGCTATTCTTTACTCCCTAGAGATGCCTCTAGGCTCCTGAACACTCCCTGACTGAAAAAATGCACTTAAAACAGATAGACTCTCCCAGGGATAAAAGCTCATCTAGTCGGCCTCCCCAACAGGTGCTTCAGGCCCCTCTCCAACAGATACACCAAGTCGTCATCTTTTGAAAGGTTTTTCAATCGTGGTTGTTTCCCCATGAAAACTTGCTTTTCTCTTTTCTAAGAGACTCACATTTCTGAAGTATGTTTGCCCTTGTTCTATTGTTGAGCAAGACACCTCTTCAAATATTGATTTCCTTTAATTAAAGCTGATAATACTTTCGCATTTCATTTTTTTCTATCTTGTTAGGTTATGTCCTGAGTGGTTTTCTTTGTTCCAAACTTTTTCACTTCTTTTGCCCGAGGTGTCTAAATTAGAGTCCTTGCCCCTTTAAGTATCTTACGCTCATTATCTATATTTCTGATAATCACCTGGCAAAGATAGTTCAGTTCATTGAGATGTGCTTTTATTTAGCATCCTCTTCTAGTTTCCCTTTGCCTAACTATGGATAATAACAGGATTTCTGAGGGAAGGGAAAAGCTCATTTTTATTGCTATGAAGCCCAGTGTAACTATGGTCTCTCAGAAGCAGCCTCATAAGTTCAAAGCATTTATTCAGGAATCCCAGGTTCTAATCCTGGCTGCCAGCAAGGCATTTAACTTCTTGCTGTCTTAGTCTTCTTATCTACAAAGGAGAGGGAATTATACTGATCAGGTAAACCATTCACAATGAAGCTCACAGTTACTCTGGAATTGAAAAGCTCTTGGAAAAGGCAACCAGGGCGCTCACATTATCTTGCCCTCTCCCCTTCCATTAACTTTTCACTCTAGCAGCTCACCACAGGGCATCAGGGACTGCAGCAATGGGCTCATTTATTTTTGTTGCTATTTTGCTCTCTTCACCTCTTGGTACATGTTGTTTTTGCCCAGAGAGTGACAGTCACGTCCCTGAATGCCTCATTGGGATCAAGAAAGAACATGAGTCAGTTTCTAAATTATATTATTTTCTCATTTAAGCTGACTAATCCCATGTGTCTTTACCAACAGTATGGACCGTAGTTACAGACTATCAGAGGCCAATAGAATGGTATCTAACAATTTTAAGTGGTATTATAAAACTGTTGCGTTCGCATCTAACTCTGGGCTTCTCCATCACATCAGGGACTGAGGAGCAGAAACCATAGTTATGGAATTGGATGGTTTGGGGTAATTGAGATCTGAAATATAATGAGAGGCTGGGCTGGAATGGCAGTTATAGGGGTGGAAAATAACTATGCCTGGCATGGCAAAAGAAAATATGACAGAACTTGGGGATTGACTATGTTTGGGGAATGAGAATAAACCCTAAATGAAAGTCACTGAGAAGGTTTGCAAGTTGGATGACTGAGAACAAATTTACTCTGCCAGTGAAAGAGAGAGTAGTTGGGAGGGAGATCTGGACTAGAGGAGAAGATGACGGATTCAGTTTGGGGCCTATCGAGTTGGGGTATTGATGGACAGTGTCCCAGTAGGCAATTAGAGAAATGGAACTGGAGCTCAAGAAGAAAGACAAGGCAGATGTGCGGTCATTGCTCCAAAGTGGGACTCAAAGCCATGAGATAAACAGTGAGGCCTGATGAGACAGTGATCCACTATGATTAAGGAGTGTTTCAAGAAGCATCCTATGCCAGAATCTGTTTACTCCCACCCCACTCTATGAGGATTTACAACTGCGTTACAAAGACTTGTATGCCAGAGGTCCAAGTAAAAGCATCTAAATCAGGTAACTTAGTTATGTAGAGATTAATGCTAAGGTTAATGAGGGAAAGTGAAGGCCTCGTTCCTGGTGCAGGCCAGTGGCTTTCTTCATCCCATGCCCATAGCCTGCTTCTCCCCATTCTCCCAGCCCACCCAGATTGCTTACAGATGACAAGGCAAGCTGGGTACCAAGAGATTGGTGGCAATCATTGGCAGCCCATTCCTATAACAAATACCTCACAGAGTACATCCTATGCTGTTTTCACCTTGGTGTAAGAAGGACACCCTGGCAAATGAGCAAAATTGAGCTTTCTACCTTGGCTTCACTTGCAGTTCACATCTTTTCTCTTTACCACGGACTAACCGAGTACTAGAATTTATACCTCCAATAGTACTAAAATCTCCTTTTTTTTTTTTTTTTTTTTTTTTTTTTTACATGATTCCCTTCCCTCTTGATTCTCAGTCTCTGCAAGTGTCTCACTAACTGGCAACCTCAGCTACCCTCTCTTAGCAACCTTGGTTTTGGGGCAGAAAGCAACCTGTCTGGGAGTAAATCAAGGGCTTTGCCCTTGAAGAGCCAAAGTATCCCAAGCTTCCTGAGTGGAGTTTAGTGTATTAGGCCAGTTTTGAGGGACCTGTGGCCATCACCTTTCCCATACTGAGGTAAGCTTTTGTTGTTAGCCCTGCCTCTGCAACTTCTTACCAACTGAATCCTTTAATGTCTCTGGGTCTCAGTTTCCTATTCTGCCAGTCGTACTTCTTAAGGTCATTACCTAGTTTTGAAAATTATACAATGTTAACCCATTTAACCACTCAGAAAATATTGAATGTGTTTACTCTGTGCCCTTTAATGTGTGTTTACTATGTAGCCTTGGGGATACTATGATGAGTGTGACAAGGTTCCCGCCGGCAGGTGGCCCCAAGGCTAGTGGAGAAGGCAAGCATGTTAACAGCTACATAACAACGTAATGTACCAAGTGGAATAAACAAGTGTGAAAAAATGCTAGGGAAATAAAACAGGAAACAACTGCGTATGCTTGGGAAAGTTAGGGAAAGCAAAGGTAAATGTGAGTTTCCATTATGAAAATTAGGATTTTTGTTTTTGAAGAATTGTAAATCAGAAAAATGAGTTATGAGAATTTTCACAAAATAGAACGAAATTATGCTTATCCTTAGTTTGAAACAGTTCTCTCTCAATAGTGGGCTCATAGACTTAATCATACATCAGATAACCTAGAGTATTTTTTAAATGCAGGTGGCAGGGACCCCCAGAGTTTCTGATTCAGCAGGTCTAAGATGGGACCTGAGAATTTACAATTCTATCAGGTTCCCAGATGACGGTAATGTTTCCTGTCTATGGCCCACACTTTGAGAACTACTGCCTCACAGGAAGCATGAGACAATCACACTTGGTGGAAATTGAAAGAGAACAATCAGCTGTATCCATTGTCTCTACTTTCCAAACATCAAAATTCAAATCTGCTGGATAAAGTGCCCCGCTGTAGGGCTTCTGAGGAGGGCAGATGAGAATGCAAAGGGCTGCTGACATCCATCTCTGCAAAAGCTCCTCTTTCCTGGGGAAGTGGCAATTACTGCAAACACCACAGAGTGGAGCTCCATAGCAGGTGAGACAAAGATTGGATCTGACAGCATTAGTTGAGCCCGAAGTTCTATTTACTGAAAATGATCCGGCATAATTAAAAATTCACAACTGGAGCCTAGTTGGTGAACATTACACATTAGGGAGTCCCCAGAGTAGGCCAGAAAATTCTCAGTGAACTTTTTAGGAAAAGCCAAAGGAGCCAACTGCAATGGCAAGAATTAGCACACGGAGAACAAAGAGAAGTCAGTCAGCCTATTCATTTGGAGGTGAGATTCTGATTTTACACTACAGAATGATACGAACTAAGTGTTGGTGGAGAGGCTCATTTCCTCCTCCCTGGTGAATTACCACTTTGTTTCACTTTCTACTTAATATGTTCTTATGGGATTTTCAAGAATGTCCACTCTGCCTGCACATTACATATTAACTTCTTTAAGGACAAGGGCAAATTGTATTCACATCTGTTCACAATATCTCTGATCACACTTGCCACATACAAGGTTTTCAGCACCTGCTGACTGAAAACCATACCTGGTAAATTGGGCTTCTAACATGTTTACTGAATTGAATTGACTGACTGACGCAAACTAGGTTAGAGGTTTACTAAAGGAGTCATGTGGCTTTGGCTTTTTGTTCAAATTATATGTTAACTCACACTTTATGACTAAAAAGTGACAGCCTATTGCAGAAGTATTTCTTAGCTCTAGTGCCCACAGATAGGAAACCCAAGTAGAGTAAAACCAGTTAGAATTAGCAACTTTGGAGAATGGTGTTGCCATACTAACTGGAAGCAGCCCTGGTGTTGTGGAAAAAGTTTGGGCACTGAAATCAGGAAGAGCTGAGGTCATATTCTGTCTTTATAGCTAGAACTTGAACAAGTTGGGTCATTGAGGCAGGGTTGGTCCTACTTAACCAAGACTGCTGATTTTGACATTGGGGCATGGGGTACCCATTCTCTAGCTCCATGTTGTGCCCAAAGCCAAGAGTATTCAAATATTTCCTTGTTGCTGAACTTGGCATCTTGAGTACTTTCTAGGGGGCCAAATGCATCTAGTACCTAAAAGTGCATCTGGGCTAGGTGTGGTGGCTCATGTTTGTAATCCCAGCACTTTGGGTGGCTGAGGCAGGAGGATTGTTTGCGCTCAGGAGTCCAAGACCAGCTTGGGCAACATAGCAATACCCTGTCTCTACAAAAACAAAAACAAAATTAGCCGAGTGTGGTGGCACATGCCTGTCATCCTAGCTACTTGAGAGGCTGAGTTGGGAAAATGGCTGGAGCCTGGGAAGTCAAGGCTGCAGTGAGCTGTGATTGCACCACTGCACTCCAGGCTGGGCAACAGAGCGAGACCTTGTCTTAAAAGCAAACAGTGCATCTGGCTCCTTAGAAATCAAGTAGAAGGGCCATGCCAACAAGATATTGAAAATGCCTTCTGGGGTAGAAAGGAAAGTTCCCCTAAACTATGCGTTCATGTGTCTGTTAAAAACACTGACCCTTTAAACCAAAGGAATTTGTGCTTTTCTCTTCACATTTATTTACAGGGACAGATGAAACTATTTCAATTTTTAAACTACTTAGTTATCACACATTCAGGCATCATACCTTTGTTTGAATGCGTGTTATTTCTAAGTAGGGTCTCCTTTGCAAATATTATCTATTCTGTGATCTGTATTGACCACTTTTAATTTTCCTTTCCAAGTGAAACCCAATTGTCAGCCTCTTTGTATTGTGTTACAATTTGGAAAATTGAGCATTATTTTAGTGTGCATGAAAACAGAAGACTAAAATTCTGACAATTTATGGAAACAAAGCACATCTTTTTTATATCATCCACTAATCACTGTTAAACGCTAAACCTTGTATAACTTAAACCAATCTACTTCGCTTCATGCACATGAGTTTTTAATCACAGTCTGGTTAAACCCAAGATGCTTAACTGAGCCAAAGAGTGAGGCTCTTTATTGACCCCTCCCCAGACAAGGGAAAGATGCCTAGAAATATAGAGTTAGAGGAGTCCTTAGAAATAGAAAAGTAAGGTCCAGAGAGAAGGGATGTATTCAAGGCAAGTATCCAAGGATGCAGTACTGACTTGACAGAACTTAGCTAGCATATAGCAGACAGGGCCATAGCCACCACGGAGTACAGAACAAGGCCAGAAGGTGTGGGATCAAAGATGCTGTAACATGAATTAATTGTGGCTCCATTTGCCAATATCAGCCATACAAGAAGGGTTGGCCGTCTTATCAGGGAACCTGCCCCTATAGTCACGTAGGTTCTTTTCTATTTTCCCTAAGCGTCAGCCAGTTTGAGAAATAAAGGGACAGAGTACAAAAGAGAGAAATTTTAAGGCTGGGCATCCGGGGGAGACATCACATGTCAGTAGGTGCCGTGATGCCCCACAAGCTGAAAAACCAGCAAGTTTTTATTAGGGAGTTTCAAAAGGGGAGGGAGTGTACGAATAGGGTGTTGGTCACAAAGATCACATACTTCACAAGGTAATAGAATATCACAAGGCAAATGGAGGCAGGGCGAGATCACAGGACCACAGGACTGGGGCGAAATTAAAATTGCTAATGAAGTTTCGGGCACCATTGTCATTGATAACATCTTATCAGGAGACAGGGTTTTGAGAGCAACCGGTCTGACCAAAATTTATTAGGTGGGAATTTCCTCTTCCTATTAAGCCTGGGAGCGCTATGGGAGACTGGGGTCTATTTCACCCCTACAGCCTCGACCATAGAAGACAACCACGCCTGGGGGGGGCCAGTTCAGAGACCCACCCCCAGGCGCGTATTCTCTTTCCCAGGGATGTTCCTTACTGAGAAAAAGAATTCAGCGATATTTCTCCCATTTGCTTTTGAAAGAAGAGAAATATGGCTCTGTTCCACCTGGCTCACCAGCGGTCAGAGTTTAAGGTTATCTCTCTTGTTTCCTAAACATTGCTGTTATCCTGTTCTTTTTTCAAGGTGGCCAGATTTCATATTGTTCAAACACACATGCTCTACAATTAGTGCAGTTAACGCAATTATCACAGGGTCCTGAGGCGACATACATCCTCCTCGGCTTACGAGATGACGATTAAGAGATTAAAGTAAAGACAGGCATAGGAAATCACAAGTGTATTGATTGGGGAAGTGATAAGTGTCCATGAAATCTTCACAATTTATGTTTAGAGATTGCAGTAAAGACAGGCATAAGAAATTATAAAAGTATTAATTTGGGGAACTAATAAATGTCCATGAAATCTTCACAATCCACGTTCTTCTGCCATGGCTTCAGCCGGTCCCTCTGTTTGGGGTCCCTGACTTCCCGCAACACAGCCTTTTTTTTTTGTTGGGGAGAGTATGTGGAAGAAGATGACATGTTCAGTTTTGAGCTATGTTGAGTTTTGTGTGCCTGTTGGTACCTCTAGGTAAGATGTTTAGTTGGCAATTGGATAGACGGATGCAGAACTTAGCTGGATATAGAGATCTCAGCTGAAGAATGGTCTTTAGAGATTTGGGAGTCTATGGTAGTTCAAATCTTTAGAAGAGATTACATGAGGAGAGTGTGTAGCATGAGAAGAGAATAGCCTTGGAAGAAGATTAAGGAGGACAGGCCAGAGAAGGGAAAGTGGGCTCAAAGGAGAACAACACCAGAAGGCTTGGGATCAAAGGAGAAACTAGATCTGGGGGCATGAGTATTCCCATCATAATAGACTCATTTGCTGATGGCTGGGCATGGTGGCTCACACCTGTAATCCTAGCACTTTGGGAGGCTGAGTCAGTGGATCACCTGAGGTCAGGAGTTCAAGACCAGCCTGGCCAACATGGTGAAAACCCTGTCTCTACTAAAAATATAAAAAAATTAGCTGGGCATGGTGGTGGGTGCCTGTATTCCCAGCTACTTGGGAGGCTGAGGCAGGATAATCACTTAAACCTGGGAGGCAGAGGTTGCAGTGAGCCAAGATCAGATCGCACCATTGCATTCCAGCCTGGGCAACAAGAGCAAAACTCCGTCTTAAAAAAAAAAAAAAAAGTCTTGTGTTTTGGGTTTCCAGCCATTACATGTTGCTTTTTCCCTGGTGCACTTATCTGATTAGCTGTGGTATTTCGTCAGTCATCCTGTCCTTCATCCCACCAAGGAGCCTTTGTAATTACATGCAACCTGTTCTCAATTCCTGGCAAAGATGACCTGAGGTATGCTGAAGGAAGCAACATGTGCCAAACAAATATAGAATTATTGGCTTTGGATATATTTTTGTTAGTCTGGCCTTATTTATTGCAACAAAAGTTAATTAAAAAAAGAAACTGTTTTAGTACCTCAACTAGATGTCATAACTGTTTTAAAGTTTATGCAAATATGGTTATAACTTCTCAAAGAAACAACAAATCCACCTTTGATTATTGTTCCTGGTTTGTTTCCTTTATTATGTAGAAAATCAGAAATGGGTCGTTTTGCTCTCAACTTGGCTTCAAAACGTCAAGAAAGTCTTGGCTCTGATATAATCAGAATTTAAGGGCTGGGCATGGTGGCTCATGCCTATTATCCCAGCAATTCAGGAGGCCAAGGCAGGAGGATCAATTGAGGCCAGGAGTTTGAGACCAGCCTGAGCAACATGGGGAGACCCCTGTCTCTACAACAAATTAAAACATAAAAAAAAAATTTAAGTCAGCCTTATGCCACGACCCACTTGATGAACACTTCCAGAAGCCTGTGCTTCCTGAAAGTCATGATATCATCTCCGTCACCTCTTTGTAATATAGGTTGTCAGCTTTCAAACAATGGTCCTCTGGTTCTCTCCAGCCGCAAAACAATCAACTTCTTACTTAATAAAGTCTTTAAACCTATACAAACCTGGTGTCCACCCATTTCTCTATACTAAGCACTTTAATCACAGTGCAAGATGTCACTGTCTGGAGGCACTTCTTGGCTTAGAGCAGATGGAGGAGTGGAGAGGTAGAAAACTCCAGTGATAAAAACATGAAAGGTAGAAATCATGCTTATTATTTAAAATGTCTAATGTCTAAATGACATAAAGAGCAAACTCCTTGCAGAGAATGTTCTCAGTACTGGCGGAGCAGATGCTACTGTAGGAAGAACCTGCCCTATCCCTGACTTCCCTTAACGTAGGTGAGACAATAGCAGTCTTCACTCTGTTACTGACACTGTCAAGGAAGAGATGCCATAAATGTTAAACCATATTAAACAATTTTCAGACCCCCTCTCAATGGAGGATGTATGAGTCCAGACACCTCAGAAATATACGTTTTACAGAATGATTCTATGTGAGATGGGAAGATAATGTAAGCCGTGAAAGGCTAGAACCTTCACTGGGGCTCAAGAATGTCAGTCTATCATCATGCCTTGGGGAAGTAGACCAGACCTTCAGATCTGAAAGGAGAAGGCCTTGCAAGTAGCAAAGAAGTTTCCAACAGCAGAAAGTAGAGTTAGCATATAAGGGAACAAGATAGTATTTATCTCAGGGAATCCCAGAATTGGGAAGAGGGGCATCCAGCTAGCTGCCTCAAAAGGATATAAACAATCCTTTGTGGCTTGGGGGCAAAAGAAATGGCTTTAAAAAGCTGTTCAGTGCTTCTCCTGGGATTCTTAGAATTATGGATTTTTAGACTCCATCCACTCTAATGACGTTTACTTTTTTTTTTTTTCAGAGCAGTTTATTAGTTACCTTTGACATTCTCAGCTTTGTCTGTGGCTTGTGAGAGGCCAGTTCAGCATTAAAGTTTCAGAAGCCCAAGGGGGAAATAAAACCCCAGAAGGGGAGTAAGCCCCTCTTACTCTCAAAAAGTTCTGCTGTTTCTTTTTAAAAATTTCCCAGGCCAGGCACGGTGGCTCACACCTGTAATTCCAACACTTTGGGTGGCTGATGCAGGATGATCGCTTGAGCTCAGGTGTTCAAGACAAGTCTGGACAACATAGTGAGGGCTCGTCTCTAAATAATAATAATAATAATTAAAATGATCCGGGCATGGTGGCACTTGCCTGTAGGCCCAGCTACTCCAGAGGCTGAGATGAGAGGATCACTTGAGCCAGGTAGGTCAAGGCTGCAGTGAGCTATGACCACACCACTGCACTCCAGCCTGGGCGACAGGGTGAGACCCTGTCTCAATCAATCAATCAATCAATCAATCGAGGTAAACAATTAAAAATTCCTTAAGGACTCTTTCTCTACTCATCCTTTGTATGCCTAGGTGGGCATTTTATTTCAATTAAGGGGTCATGTCCTTTACAGCCTGCTTGCCAGGATGTATCCATGACCTATGGATAACAATGGGCTGTGGAGAACCAACTGCTTTCAGGCATGGGCCCTGACCTATCTAGTTTTAGTTTCTGAGCACAGTACAGAGCCTTTGTTTCCTGCTCATACTGTCTCTTCTGGAATAGGCTGTCCCCTTCAAGAAATTAGCAGATAGAACAGAGGCAATTTTTAATCCTGTCAAGTGATGGTCACAAACTGAAAGTCAAGTAAGACACCAAGTAAAACAATCCTAGCATCCGTAATTGCTACAGGTCAGCACTCCTAGTGCTGGAAGGTTCTGGTTTAAGTGGAAATTTTCTTCTTGACAGCTTTATACAACGAGCTCCAGAGATAAGAATAAATATTAGAGAAATGCATGCCGCTATTTGCCTCCCCATCCCCACTTGTCCTGATATTTGGGGGCATACAGAAATTATAATTCATGACTAACATAGGAAAAAAGCATCAACTCTAGTGTAAAAATAGGGGCTGTAACTAACAGAAATCCATTTTATTTCAAGGAGCACCAGGTCAGAGCAAGTAGCATGGGCCAGGAAGAACACAGGTTGGTGTGTTCGGACCATCACAGACTAGGGTCAGAGCACTATTTTTTATAGTTTATAACCCATCTAGTACCCCAATTTTGAGAAAGCTTATCCTAAAGCATACCTGTAATATGACCCTGGGGAAGAACAAGATCAGTAGAAATATTTTAGAAGGGATAAGAGACTCATTCTCAAAATCTTAAAGAGCAAGATTACTGAAATTGAATGCTGGGGTTAGCTCTGAGTTTCCTAGCAACGAAGGCAATAAACATTAAAAGAAACACACTGGATAATAGCATTCTCAACTTGTGATTAAAGAGAAGGTATCATTTTGTCAGGAGAATCAAACTTATTCCTGGTGCCAAAACTATGAAGCACTGATTTTTACAGGATATATAGGAGCAGTCTCCACAGGACAGTGTCATATATATACATATATATATACACACACACACATATATATGTATATATATGTATATACATATATATGTATGTATATAGAGAGACATTTTAAAAAGTCAAGTTAATTGGGATATACTTTCCATTCAGTAAAATTTACTCATGCCCATTTTTTTTAATAGCACCTGGGGATACCATATTGGAAGGTAGGCCAGTAACAGCTAAGCTAAAGTGGCAAATGGGCGGCCTTTCTGTGATCTAACCTGATCCTGGAAAGATGGTGAAAAACCAGGAGGCATGAATTTGAATGCAGGCCTTGGACCAGTGGCTCCCTAAAGCACCTGCTCATGGGACAATAGGAAGGATTGCTCCCACTGGATCACCTTGTACCATTGCATTTGGGGCTTTCCTTGGCAGCCCCTTCCCTAGCACAGCTCACCTGTCTGGATCCTGCCCTCTCATCAGCAGTGTTATCTGCTGTCTACATCCTTTTGGGAGCTAGGGAGACTTAGCCAAAGGCTGCAGAGAAGCACTCTGATTTTCCTTGGGTCTCTTTCTAGTTCTTTGTTCAGGACTCATGGGGTGTTGCTCTGTTGTCCAGCTCTAGCACTTGTTTTCTTTTATCATCATCTACTTTCACTATGTGCAATTCTTTTTCTATGCCTCCTAGCAATTCCTCATGAAAGCCATTCCTGGGAACAGGGCATTGGCTCATCACCTAAACAATAAATTCAATGATTTGATGCTCTCTGAAGACTAAGAACCCACTTTTTTCTTTCTTGTCTATAGGTTACCGAGGAGCACAGTAAAGAAGTAGATATCTTTTCCCAAAGGCATATTCACCTGTAATCAAAGAGGACACACACAAAAAGGTAACAGAGCAAACAGAGGCTCCCTCTTAAGACCTTAACAAATTAAAACCCATATTAATTAATTCTCTGGCCCTTTATTTGCTTCTGTATTAAATATACTAAGGTGATTTTTCATTCTGACCCAGGTTGTCACAAGCTCAATAATTCACTCAGGGAATTCTGACATCATGTATTTGGCCCTGCATGTCTATGGAGTCAAAAGGAATAACTCATTAGCAAGCAAGATATAT
Organism: Pan paniscus; assembly: GCF_029289425.2. Lineage (NCBI taxonomy): Eukaryota > Metazoa > Chordata > Mammalia > Primates > Hominidae > Pan > Pan paniscus. Next base: position 132,110,158 of record NC_073272.2, read on the forward strand.
TAATTAAACTTTTGTAAATTTACACTCATGAAGGATGCTAGCTCCATCCAGATTGTTGGAAGGAGAACCATGCTCATAGTTACTTGGCAAATGTGGAGCCAGTGTAGGCGGTGTGACAAAGTATTGAAGCAGATCTTTAGCAAGCGCACGAGGGCCTGTGTTGTACCCAATGCATGCTGGTCCTCTCAAAGTTGTTACCCAGAGAAGCTGTATACAGATTCCAAGGATACTGCTGGCGTTCACATTTCCAGAGTTGTTCCCTGGGAACTATCTTCATAGACAGTTATGAGCCACATGAGAAATATCACTCATGACTGTGTAGTCACACCTCACTTCTGGCCCCCAACCATAGGACCCAGTCTGATCATCCAATTAGTACATCATCATTACCTTCTCAGGACATTTGACTGATTCCCAAAATTCAATCCACTCTCAAAGGACAAAGATATCTCTCAACCAAGCAGAGTCAAGAGAACATGCTACAGCTGTCAAATGTACTAACCAATACAGCAACATGCAAATGTTGAATATGTTGAGGAAATCAGCACCCTTTTCCATTATGTCAGTTCTACTATGTTTGTTAAAAATAAATCCATTGCATTCCTTTATTCACTATAGTGCTTTGGCATCATTTTCCCTTTGATTAGAAATCAATCCTAATATTAGTATTCCTAGATAACTGTTCATTAATTTTCACAGTAGATATAGGTGAAAGGACAAGATACCAAGCTGAAATGTCCCCTGCCACCAACTTTTAGCTCCTCTCAGCATGTGATCTTTCACTGACTTCTTTAATGAAAACAGTTCTGCTGACAGGTGAGAAAATGGATTCATATGTCAGTGCTTTCAAAGGTCCATTAAATATAATGTTATTTAAAAGCATATTAACTATCCTAACCAGTGTCAGACAACAACTAGGGAAGTGCAGGAGCTTGAAGACTAATGTAGATTCTTAGGATGCTGAATGCAAATGTAAATCACAACCCTCACTAATTAAAACTTTGGCCCTTTGATTGTTCCTGGAGCAAGTTCACAGGGGTGATTTTTCATCTCTGCTTGGGTTGACACAAGCCCAATAATTCACTCTGGCATTCTGACATCACTTGCTTGGCTCTGCTTGTCTGTGGAGTCAGAAAAAGTATCTCATTAGGGAATGCGAGGTATTAATTAGGCTTTTGTAAATAGCAACAGTGTGTGATGCTAGCTCCTGATTTCATCCAGATTGTTGAGAGGAGTGCCACATGCAGAGCTGAAAACCTGGAGCTCTTATTCTAAGCCATCACACCAGTCCCCCCAAGTGATTGGTATGCCTTGGTTCACACAAATGAAAAATAGGATAAAAATAATCCAAGCTTGCCACCTGACTTCACAGAGTCATGATGCTTATAAGTGGGAAATGGCAGAGTACAATAATATTTTTTATAATTAAAATGTGGTGATGATTCTGGTGCTATATTCATTATGGCAGTATAGGCCTTATTGTATAAGTTCACAGCTCAGATCTACTGTTGTTGCAATAACAACCCACTTACCACCTGCTACGGGCAAAATGCTAGTGATACAAAGATATATCTATTATGTGTTCCATACTTTCAAAGAAAATTACTGAATTGTAATATGGAATTCTAGGACACTCCAATGAGCCATCTTCCTTGACCCTTCAAGCTCAGTCATAGAATGTTTAGAAGAAATAAAGAAATAATTAGTCCACACCAGTCTGGCTTTCTGCATCCCTTCTAGACCAATATGAGTCCTCTGTTGTGACCATTGTATTCAGCGCTTTTCGTTCTTTGCCAGTCTTGAGCTTCTTTGCCATGCCGCCTGTATGTCTTCTGTCCACTTATCATCTCTCTTTCTCTGGGCAATTTGGAATAGGAGTTGAGACCAGGTGTCTTGGGGAACTCAGCAGAAGGGGAAGGGAGGAGGAGTTTTGATGGTCCCCTCAATGCACTACTTTCCCCTGGGAGAAGGCAGGATAATAAAAAAGGAGAGCCAGGGAACCATGCTTATTTGGATATATATGTTCTGCTATGTTAAAGCAGAAGCCTCATTACCTTATCGTGTTGCTGGGCTTAATGAAGGCTCTTGCTGGAGGAACAATCGTACCTAGGGGCAATATAAACATTCATTGGCCCCAAGAAGGGCACTCTTTCAGCCGCTGGGGGAGGGGAGAGTTAATGGAGAGTGGCAGCTGGCGGATCAATACTTCTCTGAATGAATTTGATCTTAAGTGACACCCCTTTGGGATAAAAAAGGGCTGACTGGAAATTATTCAAGGTTATCAGCTAAACGATAGTTTCTAGAGTATTCAGGTGCAACATTTGGAACTTAAACCGGTGGCCCTACAAGAAATCATGACAAAAGCTGTGTTGTCTATAACCCGCCCAAACAGAAGACACTAGTCAACATTTTTTTTTTTTTTTGAGACAAAGTCTTGCTCTTGTCCCCCAGGCTGAGTGCAATGGCGCAATCTCGGCTCACTGCAACCTCTGCCTCCCAGGTGCAAGTGATTCTCCTGCCTCAGCCTCCCCAGTAGTTGGGATTACAGGTGCCCACCACCACGCCCAGCTAATTTTTGTATTTTTAGTAGAGACGGGGTTTCATCATGTTCGCCAGGCTGCTCTCGAACTCCTGACATCAGGTGATCCACCCGCCTCGGCCTCCCAAAGTACTGGGATTACAGGCGTGAGCCACCATGCCCAGCCAACATTTCTGACAATCCTCATACAAATCTTTAGTCTAGCAACCAGACTCATCAGAAGATAACTCTGTTTTGATTTTAGAGAAGGTTCCTGAAATATAAATTTAAGCTAGTTATAATGATTTTAGCAGAGCAGAAAAGCCAGGAGATGGGGATGACAGGAACCTTTCTGCTAGGCTCCACACAGCCAAAAGTAAGAGAGCTATGAAAACCCATGAAAAATGACATGGTCTCCAAAATAACATGTAATTGAAAATATATGGTCATAATGGTATGAAACTATTGATTCAAAATGTAAGAAACAATTATGAAAATTACAAAAGTACAGTACTGCATTAGTCCATTCTCATGCTGCTAATAAAGACATACCCAAGACTGGGTAATTTATAAAGGAAAGAGGTTCAATTGACTCACAGTTCAGCATGACTGGGGAGGCCTCAGGAAACTTACAAGCATGGTGGAAGAGGAAGCAAACACATCCTTCTTTGCATGGTGGCAGCAAGGAGAAGTGCTGAGCAAAAGGGGGAAAAGCCCCTTATGAAACCATCAGACCTCCTGAGAACTCACCCCCTATCATGAGAACAGCATGGGGTTAACCACCCCCATGATTAAATTACCTCCCACCAGGTCCCTTCCACAACAAGTGGGGATTATGGAAACTACAATTCAAGATGAGATTTGGGTGGGGACACAGCCAAACCATATCAAGTACTCATTAAAGTAATCTAGTTTGAAGAGACAGTGATGCAAATCTGAAGCTTAAAGGCCCTTGGTCCTCTTAGCTAGCAGAATAAATTTCAGCAAGTCACAGAATTCTTAGATCTAAGCTCTAGCTAATACAGGTGCTCAGTGAAGAGGCAGAAGGCAGAAAACTGCCTTAACTGTATGGGCTTCAAAGACAGCTAATCAATGCAAAATATATCTTGAAACTGCATAAGAAATGATTCATAGGTTGAATGTCCCAACTTGTAAAATGTGTCCTTCCTGACCTTCCAATACTGATCCTCAACCCCTTCATTTACCTCCTGGTCATCTGTCCCATACCTCCTGGTCATCTGTCCCAAGCTGGAATCAACCCTCCTTCATCCTAGTGCACAGATCCAGAGAGAAGGTTCGGGTGAGCATTTAAATTCCTGTTTGAATCCCATTATTCAAAAATGCCCTTGGAAAGCACAGCTTGGTATGGCATTTTGGTGGGAGATGCCATAACAAATAGATAAGTAATTAGCCAGAAATCGGTACAAACAACTGCTTGTCTCCACAATCTGCCTGATAGGAAGTCTGTTGCTGTAGAGGTATTATAAATTAGAATCTACAGCATTTTTTTTAAGTCAAATTGCTGACTTAACCATTCAGGCTTTAACTACAGCTAATCGATACAAAAGTGTCCTCAAACAGTCTGGGGACCCCATTGTTTGCTGCTGGTTATATGAAGCTGGTTGTTACAAAGAGCAAATGAAAAAAATTCCTCTTAATCTCATTTTGAATTACTGGGAAGCTTAATATTACATTTTAGAAAATTGAAATATTTGACGTACCTCTATGGAATACAATTTATAGTTAGACAGGAAGCATAATATTCCACTTTTGTAACTTGATTCTAAGTACAAGTCATTGAATTAAGTTATATTGAACCAGATTATCCCAATGTCTAAACTCCCCTCTGGTTAAGAGCTGGGCTCTAGAGAAAGTTATTTAACACTTTCAGATCATGAAGATACTTCAGTTTGAAGCAAGCTTTGTACAAACCGCAGCCTGCAGGCTGCATGCAGCCCAGAATGGCTTTGAATGCAGCCCAACACAAATTAGTAAGCTTTCTTAAAACATTATGAGATTTTTTTTCGCTTTTTTTTAAAGCTTATCAGCAATCATTTGTGTTCGTGTGTTTTATGTGTAGCCCAAGACAATTATCCTTCTTCCAATGTGACCCAGGGAAACCAAAAGATTGGCTTAAAGCAACGGTTGACAAACTCTTTATGTAAATGGCCAGATAGTAAATCTTTTCAGAGTTGCAGACTCTGCTGTTACAGTACAAAAGCAGTCATACACAACATGTAAATGAATGCATGGCTGTGTTCCAACAAAACTTTATTTACAGACATTGAAATGTGAATTGCATATATTTTTCAAATGTCACAAAACATTGTTCTTAATTTTTTCACCTGTTTGAGAATATAAAAACTATTATTAGCTTACTGGCCATACCAAAAACAAACAAACAAACATGTAATGGACTGGATTTGGCCTGGGGACATAATTTGCCAACCTCTGATGTAAAACCCTAAATTGGCAACTTCCCTAGGAAATGGAAAGAGTCTTCAATTTCCCAAAGTACTAACTTCCAAAACAGAAAGTAGTTGAAGCTCTGGGAGATTCAGCTGTTTTATGTTCAAACATTAGCTGTTTATCCCAGAGAATGTAGGAATTTTGAAAAAAGAGTCAACTTTGGTTTGTTCCTCATACAGAGGTTTCTCCCTTAACCACTTCCTTTATCCTTAGCCTGTTCTCTTTATCTTTTTCTGTTTTGTCTCCACCCCAGTAACAACAGTTTCTTTTTCGTGTTTTTGGAATTCAAGAGAAGTATCTGGAAATCCATTATCAGCATTTATTCCTGACTTTAAATCTTCCATTGATTTGTCTCCTATATCTCCTCACTGTACCTTAAGTCTATTCCCATTCTGAGACAATTTTATTTTACACCCAGAATATTTTAATGTTTTTATCTATAAATCCTTTAGGAAATTACAGGAACATAAAGTGAAACCTTTCTCAGCCCTCTTTTTAAAAAAGGAGTTCAAACTCCTCTTTGGGTAAGGGATCCCAGTCTACAACACACTGTCCTTTAAAATGCCACCAGTAGAGCCATGGATAACAATGGGAGTTCAACACAAGATGTTATGGTGAAAAGCACTATGCAGACTATAAAGTGGTATCTATGTTATCGTTGGTCGTATTATTATGCCAAGTGCCAAGGATGCTAACTTGTGAAAGTGAATTTTTGTGAAAGAGGCAATGTTTTCACTGGGCTACTGGAGTTATTCCCAAGAGACAGATGAAGTACTGCTCCCATGGAAGAAGGCAAAGCAGCTGGATTGTAGACCCGATTCTAGCTCTGCTTCTGCTAAGGACCAGTTGAGGACAAAGGGTAAGTCATTAACTTCTGTGAGCCTTCCTACTTATCTTGCAAAATGGAAAGGTTTGGGCAGACCCTTAAGGGCTCTTCCATGTTATGATCTCTAAGGGTTTGGGCTGTAAATGACAACAGAGGAGGAAAATGAACCTTGCTGAGCAACTACTAGGTGCTACCTCTTAACGTCAGAAAAATGATCACATGAAATAACTCCCTTAACCGCTCTTGTCTGGTTGTCCCTAGGCATTATAGGAGCAAAGCAGGTTGTGGTTCCACAGTCAGTTACTTCATGTGTCAAGATTGCCTGGTTGCTGCCATGGTCTTCCCCAAAACAAAGTTTAGATCTTTCTTAAAATTTGTGACTATTTATTACATATCTGGAAGGTTAAGCACAGCGCAACCCCAAACAAGAAAAAGTCAATAAGCCCTAAGGTTGTTTTACAGAAATGTCTCTATGGGCTGTAGTATTTGAATGCTTTGGGCAAAATAAAACCCTTCAGGACAAAAGCTACTTCTAACACATCATTGAAAGGGCAACAACCGCTAAGGGCTTTCTCTATTCTTTATCTTGAAATCCAGGCAGTTTCTCCCCAGTTCTGTTAAAAATAAATCTCTTTACCCTCACTAGACAAATCTTAATAAGTTGCATATTTTTAACAGCTCCACACTCCCTGGGTATCTTGTCTTAGTCTGACAAGGTACAACATCATGAGTGATCCATATGTGAGGGACAAAGGGGCACTGTGGCTGGCAGGTGTTACCCTCTGACTTCTGCAAGGCTCAAAAGCACTGGCTAAAACCCATCAGGTGAAGAAACAACAGGAAAAGTATCTGTTTTCAAGTTTGTTGCTTGGAGTCTGGGAGGCAGGGGAACTTAGTTGTTTATAGAACAATTTATGGTTACAATTTCAATGGCTGATTACTTGATTTCTTCATCCAGCTCTTAATCACAGATCAAACACTGGTTCCAATAATGAAGTAATTTTAGGCATGATTACAGTCTCCTACTGAGGACTTTTGCCTAGGAACAAGGAGCTCCCAGCCCACGCTCAGTTTAACAATGATCAGGACAAGTGATGCAACTGCAGTTCTTCCACCCGGGTGACACAGCCCTTAGGACTATCACTTCCCCCCTTTCACACTGAGAGTTGTTTGCTCAGTGTGGTCAGTGCAGTGATGGTGAGAGTATGGTATTTATCCATCACAGCGCCAACCCGCTCCCTTCTGTGCTCCACAGTTAAGCTACTATTATCTTTGGAAGAAACAGCTGTTTTCTCCTTGCCCTGCTTGACAACCGTACGCAGCTCCTTATTGCCTACTTAATCAGGTCTATGTCTCAGCATGGCTTTCAATACCCTCCGAGATGGAACTTGGCCTTACATATTTTCTAAATGCCACACCACAACCCTTCCCAGATCCTCCATGCTGGTCCTTGCCTCTGGGCCTTTACAAAGCCACTTTCTCTAACAGGATAGCACTTCCCCATCTTCTCCTCTCCACAAAATCCTGCTTCTCTTTGAAAACCCACATCTGCCTTTCCTGTTGAATAGTCTTCTCTACAGCCTCAGGCAACAACAAATTGCTTCCTCTTGGCTCCACTTTGCTCAGACCTGATTATATTGCACTGATTCATAGGCTCTGTCTGTACCTTTCTCACTATTTCCACCTTCTGTGGATTGCAGGCTTTTTGAGGGCATATGGACCATGTCTCATGTCCCTATTTCCCCCAACTCCTTTACACCCAGGCTGTGTGGTTCTCGGCAAATGTTTGTTGAATGAGCCTGGATGGCATATAACTGTTAAGTGTGTATTTGATTTATAGCAGAGGGGGTAACAGAAAAATCCTCTTTTGTAGGGGTATGAAATAACCTCCTCCACTCCTGGTAGAAATAGCTACCTATTCTTGGCCACACTCGTGATACCATTTTCCCTCCCACATAGGTAAATGTCTCATATGACGAATATGGTAGATATCAGGACAGGCAGAGCAGACCCTGTGGGCTGACCCAGGTGATAGGCTACAAGTCACAATTACTTTCAGGAGATAGAGGGCTTGAGGTCTAAAACTCTGACATTTGCAGGCAGAGCTGGTTTAAGAGCAATACTAGAAATGAGATCAGAGTCCTGCCACAGCTTCCTAGCCATTGGTGTAGAGGCCAATGCTGCAGAAGTGACCTTCATAAAATTCTCAGACAGCAAAGAAAGCAGGATTTACTAGTGGTGTCAAAAGGATCTAGGAATAAAGAGTTTCAGGGAAGGCCAACCTTCTCTAACTGGTGTCTAGGGAAAGATCTCAGAGGGCAGAGCCTGGAAGGGGGAGCAAGATACAAGAAGAAAAGCCATTCCTACAGTGGTGTTTTGAACTCCAGTAGATAGTTAAATAAAGGAGAGGCGATAAAGGAGATGAAGGTTGAGCTCAGTTAAAATTATTAGGGAACCCCATGTTCAATGTGGTTCAATGTGGTTTTTCACCACCAGCCGAGTGTTAACTATCTAAACCACCTGTTAAATATCTGTCCCTAAAGTCATTAAGATTTTGCTTGAACCCAAGGATAGCTTTTGAATTTAAATAGCCCTTCCAGTCTAGAAAGGGGATTTTAAAAGGGAAGTGAGCTAGTAAATACACAAGCAGAGATTGAACTTTCTTATCTCCCTAAGACACTGAGGATGGTCTCAGCCTCCCCCACAACCTGTGTGCACTGAAAACCTCTAAATCACATGTACAGCACCATGTCACCCATCAATACTCAGGGAATGGGTCTACAATAAATGCACAGATTTTGTTTTTCAAACACATTCCCTGAGAAAAACTGAGAAAGCAATCACAAACATTCAGCAATTTAACGTGTTTTAACATAACCAATTGTTTGAAAATAAGACTCGTGCCCTCATCCCACAAACACTGAGTGCCTACTGGTGCCAGGCACTGTGGAGGGTACTAGACAGACAAAAATGAATGAGACAACAGCACCAGACTCGAGCGGTGCACAGCCTGGTAAGGGATACAGATGATTCAAAAACAATGTGGCTCCTCTTCTACCACTTGACTGCAGCTGCCCTCTAAAAAGTCATCAGTGACTTCCTGCTGGCCAAGACCAGTGACCTCTTTTTAAGAATTGGACTCCTTGGCAATCCTATTCCTATGACATTTCAAGAAAGACTGGAATGAACATAAGGACCCAGCCCTGAAGATATCTAGGGGAAGAGCATTCCAGGTAGAAAGAGGAGCAAATACAAAGGCCCTGAGGCAGCAAGAGGCCTGGTATATTTAAGGTAAAGCAAGGAGACCGGTGTGATTAGAGAGAAATGGGCCTGAGGCAGGGTAATAAAATATAAAGTCAGAGATGGAGCTTGCAGGAACCTTGCAGGGTTGGTTGTTGAAGGAGATGGAGAGCCACTGCTGGGCTGGGAAAAGAGGAATGACAACATCTCAATTAACATTTTAAAAGGGTTATCACTGTGGTTAGACAAGACTGTAGGGGTCCAATAGAGGAAGCAGGGGAGCCAGCTAGTAGGCTTTTACAGAAGCCCATGTAAGAAATGATGGCGGCTTGGACTAGGATGACAGAGCTGATGGTGGCGAGAGGCGGTCAAATTCCAGATATATTATGCAGGTGAAGTAGACAGAATTTGCTAGTGGATTAGACATGGCCTGGGGGAGAAAAAGATATGCAAAAGATACCTTGAAGATTTTCCCCTGAGCAACTGGTAAGGACAGAGATGCCACTCACTGAGGCGGGGAAGATTGGGAGAGGACCACGTTCTAGGGAAATGTCAGGAGTTTGTCTGGGGGCAGGTGAAGTTTGAGATCCCAACTAAACCTCCCAGTAGAGACAGGAGTGGTGTGAGAGTTGCAGGAGTCTGGACCCCAGGGACGAGGTGGCGCTGGAGATATATGTGGAAGCCAAGCCTCTCTTGTGTCTTTCAGCATCCTCTCTCACTAGCTACAATGACTCAACCAAACCCATCCGCCACTTGGTATAAGAGCAAGCTTGACTGCAGCCAGCCTGGCTTCTTCATCCTCACACATCACGCCCACCCTAGCCTGTGTTCTCAGGGCTCACTTGTCCTGGAAGAGTAAGGCTTCCAGTGATGGCAAAAACCTCTTAAGAAAGTACTATGGTAATGGGTGCAATACAGATTGTTATCCTAATGCACTATCTTTCTCTAAGGAAACACAATTTTGATGGAGTTGCTTTTCATAGATTCTTATAAAATGTACTAGCATCAAAATGTGAAGCTCTAGATGTATTCAAAATGGTGTCCCAGATACCAAAGGAGTTTCTTGAGAAACAAATGCTTAATCAGATTTTCCCAGAGGGGTACCTACTATCAGCTCATGTGCCCTCAGATTAAACTATTGGGGTATTATTTTGGGGAAGGCTGATAAATTATAAGCAGTCAAAGTAAGAAAAATCACACTATATTACATCTTGCAAAAACCAATGGAAGTGAAATAAACCAGATACTAAAATCCATCTGTAAGTCCTCATCATTTTGCTGCACTCACTTGAGTGCATTGTTAGCACCTTACTAAAGTCATTCGCTGGCTGGGAGCTCGACAAGTACTAATTATTCTCTTCATTTCCATGCCCCTGCAAACAAGACTCACAAAAGTTTAAAAGTGGTTACCTTTGAAAGCCTGGTGAACACAGCGTGCTTAAAATTGTCCATAGAACATTACAACCAGACAGATATCCAGACAGAAAGTTGGACAAGAATATGCATGGTAGGTTATGTGAGTTTTTTCATCCTCAAGTGTTAAGAGTTAGAAGAGTAGGCTGAGTTCTTCCATTTGGGCATCAGAGGTCATTTGCAGATCCTGACATAACTAATCCTCTGAGTCGGTGGAGGAAAGGGTCGGCCAAGCCAGTCAGAAAAGGTCTGAACGCTGGCCTCCAGGAAGCTGGGCAAGTGCCAGGTAAAAGGAAATCTGCCAAGTTTTCACCATGGCAGTATCAAAAGCGATGAGACGATTTTGTGGATCTGGCTGCTGCTCTCTGTGATTCACAGTTCACTGGTCTACCACGATTTGGGCTTTGTTCTATTTTTGTGAAACTTGTGTATGCATGTATGTGGCCAGTCTGTCTGTCTCCATGCCTGCCCGTGTATATCTTTACCTACCCACCTGCCTGCCTTTTCATTTACCTAGCAGCTAAGAGTAGAACTAGGGAGTTGGTAAGTTCTATAGAGTCATATTCTAGTCCATCCCTTCATCTTACACATGAAGAAACCAAGGCCCAGAGAGCAGTGACCTGACCAAGGTCTCTCAGTAAATTTCATGACAGAGTTGGAAGGTCATCAGTAGGGTGGCTGATTTTCAGTTCTTGGTCTCTGTCCACCTCTGGCTCAGCCTCTTGCTACTTTCTCTCTCTGTGTCTCTTTATCTCTGCATTTCTATTCCTGTGCCTGTCTCTGTGTCTCTCACAAACACACGAGCTTTGGGAAATTAACCTTGGTTTGGCAGATGTTCTACTGTTTCACTTTCTTACAAATGAATACAACCTTATAAATATTTAGTAGACTCCCATTATTTTACTGCAGTACCTCAGGTCCAAACTTTGGTCATGTTTCGGTAATATTCCCTTTTGCAAAAAGGTCACACTAAGCGCCTTTATTACGACACAGATGTTGCTTTCCCTGTGGGATTATTAGGAAATATCTCAAGGCTAGTTTCTTAAATTAATTTTTATGATACCTCTTCTTCCCACAAGTTGATCCTTACCTTAGAGTATTTAAAATACTGCACATATTTCCCCATGGCAAATCAAGAATTCACTTTTAATTTGATCCATACCTTCCAATGTAACTTGTTGATAGTAAAAAAGAAAGGAAGAACATTGCTTGCATTTTCATCAAATAACACTGTAATCTATTACATGTCATATACAAAATACCTTTTAACTTGAAAAGTCACAAAAAGAGAATACTCTCTAGGGGATTTTCCCAATCCTGTAGAATGTGACTTGCCACTTTCTGTTTTCTTTGGATTTATATGAGAAGGGAAATGAGCATATCAGGTGTGTTGGATATTCTTTCCAGTTTGTTGTCTGTTTTAGATTATAAGCTCCCAGAAGACAGGGCTACATTAATCTTCTGTTCAATGTCTATTTAGTGTCTTATGCAAACAGTCAATGAATCTGTGCTTTTGGCTCAGATTTGCTACTAGAAATGGAGCTGGTGTTGCAAAAAGAAAAAAAGAGAAAGAAAAATTAAGGCCGGCTCTTCACAACAGGTCACATGAGAGTTATTCTGAATCGGTCTGGTTCTACATTCAAGAAGAAACCACAGAATATTACCTATAAAAGCTACTTATTTTGAAACTAGACCTCACCATTATACCTGCCTTTAAAACTGGCAGATAGATTGAAAGTGTATGCATGTGAATCATGCCAAGAGTCCAAAGATATTTATATGAGGTGAAGAAATGAACATACCTGCCCCATCACTAGCTTTAGCAAACCATAGAATAGTTCCCTTAGTAGTTTCTGACCCAACGACTCAACCTAGAGCAGATTCCTTGAAGTACCAAGTATCTACGTTTATACATATTAGTATGCACCATATTCTACCACAACGGTTGGTTCTATCTCCCAAATTCAATGTGAGCTCCATAAAGACAGGATCTCTCTCTAATTCACCTCTGTACTCCCAGTGCCTGGCAGAGTAGTTGCTCAAGTAAACACCCATGGAGAATATCAATGCTTCTCAAGACAGGGAGCTAACATCACACTAAAGATGTAATTAAATGGCTATCATTGGCTTCTTCTCATTTTACAAAACCATCTCTATTAGATATCCTTCAATAGGGACATGTCTAGAACGATCACTAAACGGACATGGTAGATATCTCTTAAGTTAGTACAAGAAGGAGCACACAAGGGGTCCTCAATTCTCCTATCATGGCTTCCTTTGTCTGTTCATCTTCATCTTGACATTCTAGCTTATAACATTCTTGCCTTTCCTAGACTCAAATTGATTGTATCTCATCGAAGTGGTGTATTAGCATTCTACAGATTTATTTGATACAAAATAGCATAAATGAAACTCCACTTTATTTTGACTAATGAAATGAGAGAACTAAATTATAATTGTGACAGAATCAAATTTCACATGTTACTGCTGTACTACATAGTTTGGAATGTCTCTGAATGTTTATTTTATGTACCAATATAACAGCTAAAGTACATTTGCCAATGATGACAAGGGTTGACCAGAATTGAGGAGAGGCAGAGAACTGGAGACAGTGCTGTTGGTAGCTATAGATGCCTAAATGCTTGCCAAAGGATAACACCCATTGCTGGAGCCCTTTCACTGCCTTTAAAAACATGGGCGTGCTTATCACTAGTTAGTGTAGTATATATTTTTACTGACACTCAAAAATATTACAGTAATTACATATATACCCTCATTTGGGGGCAAAACTTTTATCAATCAATTTGATCTTCCACTATATATTTATAAGACCTGGCCCCATATCATTTTTGATGTTTCCAAAAATCAAATCCATCCACAAAGGATAAGTTTGCCCCACAATGAGGTTATTCCAAAGGCTACATATCCCCTATCTAGCACTCCACTTAATTCTTTCATAACATTCATCACAATATGGACACATTTTGTTGACTTGCTTCCTCCAAATTATCTATATCTGCCACCAGAATATAAGCTCCCTGAGAGAAGGAACTATATTTGTCTTATTCAATTGTCATATCTCTAGCATTAAGAATCGTGCTGAATTATGGTAGGTGCTCAATAAGTGTATCTGTAATGACTGAATTAATTAATGTAGTAGTACATTTTCAATCACATTACTGGATAATCACCAAGTTAAGAGGCCCCCTCCAGTTTCTCCAAATCTATTGAAGGACACTACCTGTTTTCCCTCAGCCCCAGAATGACCCAGAGCCAATTGACCTATGATTGTAGGCCATGAAAATTAGTGAACAAAAGTACCCATTGCCAAGACATAAAATACCTCCTGCATGAGAAGGGGAAATCAGAGATCCTGTGCTTGAGATTGTTGTAGGACAGAAAGCTAGGGGCCTCTCCCCAACCCCTACCCCAGTTATCCCACTTTGACTCCAAATAGGGAAATATTCAGGTACTCATGTTAAATTACAGTTACTGTGGGTTAAATTTAAAATCAGCCCCAAGAGTGTTGTTTTATTTATACATATTTTGATAGCATTGTAAAGGAGACACTGAATCTGCTCATATAGAGAGGAATAAATGAGGCTTTCTGGACTCTCCTGGTGGATTGCTTTACATGTGATTTCATGATCACTGAGTATTAAATCACATGGCTCTTCAACAATAAAACATTGTGTTGTTTTCAGAGACTCTTCCTCAAAAAGCTCTTATCCCATTTCATTTTCTCATATAAGATGCAAGCATTTATAATTACAACTAATTTGTTTTTTGAGACTCTCTATTTCATCTCTTATGAATTTCAGAAAACCTCTATTAATTAGGAGGCTTTTCCAGCAAAAGAATATCACAGTGACCACTTTCCCCTGCACAGGTTCAGAAAGTGGGTTATGGTCTAAAAGGTGTGAGTCAGAAAATGGCTCCTGCCTAAAGCATCACACAATGTCCATTTCTTCCCTGTAGCTTTTATTCCTTTTCATGCAAACAAGCAGCAGTGAGCTTAAGAAACACTTTACTTTGCCTCATGCATCATCTATGACATTGTCAAATCAATTCATATGAAAAAACGGGAGAAAGACTATGCACAGTCTCCTCACACAGCCTCATGTGGATTTATATGTCAATATAGAAACAATCAGTAAAGGCCATTAAAGACCTATTTATGCCAGTTTAGGATGACTCTGACATTCCACCACTGTACATAGTAGCCTTCTTTTAGGTCTCCTGACAAATGAACAAGAGCTCCCAGGGAAGAGAAGGCAAACTGTGCCCTGTGGTGAGCAGAAATCAAGTTAGAATTGTAGAAGCCATGAGAAGAAAGACCAATGCACCACCAAATGCCGTTTATGGATGGTTTGTACCATACCCATTGCCCAAATTAGAAAAGTGGAAAAGTTTTGAAACCACACAAGATATTGATGAAGCTCCCTTGTAATTCCAGTGTCTGGCTGATGAGGCAAGGTTGAGAAAATCAATGGAGGTCTGGAAAATCAATGGAGCTCATTGAATAGTAAGCCAATGAAAGTGAAGGGACAGGAAGCTTCATGGTAGCACAGTGACCGTCATTTTTTTCTGAGGTGCAATTTTAAGATTTTGGAGAAGAGCCATTTGTCAAGAGGAAATCTTTCAGTTCCAAAAGAGGAACAGAAATAATCTAATAGTTTCTAACTTGTTAAATAGTGTTCTCCATTTTATGTGCACATAAGATCATATATATATATATATATGGTTGTGCCATGAGTGCCCTGGTCAAGACCGTGAGACCAAACTAATGGAAAACATTAGAGATGAAAAACCATACAGAATAGAAAAACAGAAAGACAAGGAGGAGGCCACAAATATGCCTGGAAAGAGACCCAAAGTACTGAGAACCCTAAACAAAAGACATTTCAATCTTCAGATGGAGAATGGGCTACAGCTGTCATTAAGAATGAGCATTAAAGAGATGATGTGTACCTTTAAATATGGATCCCCAGTCTATAGCCGCAATCCTCTCTTTCTTCATTTTATTTTAAGCTAAATCTTGAGTTTTAGGCTTTATTTCCAATCCAACCACTCTCACCTCTATGCGATCCTGTACTATCTGTCAGCTGGCCCCAACCCCTCCAAAACAAAATTCCTTTTACCTGTTTCTAAGGGATTTTGTCCACCTTTGTTGATAAAGTTCTTTGAGCATAATGAATTAAAAGTGCTGGCAACAAACGTAGCGCTAAGAATTAAACGGCAAAAGCAAGCCCAAAAATCAGCGAGTTTAGTTAATTACCAATCAAGATACTGGATAGGATTCAGTTGACTTGTGTTCTTCTCTTGCATCTGCCACTAATTAGCTGCACGTACTTAGATAAGTCATTGCCTTGATGTGCATCTATTTTCTCACCTGCAGAAAATAACAGCCTTTTCAATTAAAATCATACAAGGACTCACTGTGCTGTGTGCCTTCCTCACTTCTTTCTCTATACCCCACTCCTTTTCTATGTCAAGAACCTCTGTGACTGTAAATCAGAGTTGCATTTCTAGGAGTTTCCAAACTCTCTTGGTTCCTCTTCTCCTGAAGATTCCTTTACCACAGAATCATGCTCAGCTTTTCTCTGGATTTTTAAAAAACTGCTTTCCCAAAATCTAGTCATGGAGTTGATTGTTGTATTTAGAACACAGCCAAGTATCTGAGTGATAAGTGGAATAGTAAGTGACGACACAGAAGTTTTAAAGAAGGGAGATGCAAGGGTACTTGGGATATTGGCAACATTCTGGTGCACCTTCTCCAAACCCACCCCACCTGCTTCCCCATCTTCTCCCACAGAGCTCAATGGGACAGGACGGGAGGTGCGAGAGGAGTTAGGGAAGGCAAACTTTCTAACTCCTACCTCAGTTCCTACCTGGGGCTTTAACTAGGTGCTGAGGAAGACAACAAAATGATGGCTGGAAGAATCCGAATGGCCTTCTAAGAGTTAACATGCTTTTCTTGGCACCTAACTCACTAGCAAGCAACACCTATGCCATAGCATTTTGAAACCACCAAACATTTTAGTGGTGTTTGGCTTTTTAGTTTTTTGAAGATTCCCCGTGGTCAAGCTGAAAAGACAATGAACTTTCAGATATTCACATTTAAGAAATTGACAATTGAATCTGCTGTGCTGAATTGCTGCTCTAGCTGGCAGAGGTTAAAACAAGACACAGAGGTTTTAAGTTCCTGTGACATTTACAAGAATTGTAAAGCTAGCTTTTGTCGGAAAATGTATGCTTAATCTAAGCACTTCTGATACACTGGAAAATGTTCCTGCATATCCACTTTACAAAATTAAACAGCATATTGAAAAGAGATTTTGGTTCCGTCTCTGAAAACAACTAATTGTACTACTTTCGAACTAAAGAGAACCTCCAGGATCATCTATTTAACTTTGAACACTAATTTTAACAATAGCTTTTCCCTTTACAGAAATAGGCAAAGCCAAATGCTTACTAACTCTTAATGCTTGCGTTTTTCTTTCAATAGGTAGTTTGCCTTGAGTAACAAAAATGCACTGAGTAATCAAGTAAAATATCCTTAAAGGATTAGCATCCATTTATATTCTATAACAGGGAAGAGCGTGAACATGCTGAATTCTAATACTGACTACGACAAGAAAAGTGTGGAACACATATTTGACAGGAGGCTACATTAGTTTACTCTTCAGGACTAGCTGAAGGGAGGTTGTCCTAATAGTACAGTGGCAAGAAGCAACAAAATGAGAATGCATACCGAGTCCAGGATATCATGAAATGGAGGAAACCAAAGGACCCAAAGTGTAACTGAAGTCTGTACAAAATCAGCAAAAGCAAAGAGCAAAATTCACCTCCTTAGGGATGCCTTCTCTGATCACTCTCCAACTGTCTGACCATTCTCTGTCCAATGTGTTTGATTTCTTCATGGCACTTACCACTCTCTATGATAATCTTGTTCATTTACTTGTGTACTTTGTTTTCAATTTCCCTCCAACACACACACACACACACACTTTAAGAAACACAAGAGCAGGGACCTTGTCTGTCGCATTGTCCCCCATGTCTAGAACAGTGCCTGGATCATAGTAAGTGCTCAATAGATACATATTGAATGAATAAATCTAAGAAAGGAAAGAGAAGTTATATTATGATTGATGAAAACCATGAGAATAAAGGCATTTGAGACTCTAAATTCAAGGACGTTTTTAATCATTCTTACCTCCAGTGAGAATAACAGAATGTCTCTAACTCACGCAAGGCAAAGGAAATAGAAGCACTGGCCAATGTGCACATCATTATAATGAGAGGCTTTGTGCCGTGAGAGATCTGAAGGACAAGCTAGCATAGTGGAACAGAGGGTGGCTGCCATCTACATAGCTCTGACAGGAGTTCTGGGCATCCAAGTAGATCTCTAGGTTTACTGATGCAATGAGGGATCCTTGGGACCTGAGAGGGACCATGAAGGGGACTTTGAAACTGACAGCTGGGACCAAGAACACTTGGAGTTGAGACTTACAGACAAAGGCCCATGCCAAATTTCTGAAGGGGAGAATGGCATGCAACCATGAAGTCAAGGAACTCACAAGTAGATGATTCCCACTTGGAGGACAAAATGGTCTTCAAATATGCCATATGGTAGTAGCTCAAACAGGAGTGACTGTACTGCATTTTGAGAAGGTAGAGAATGGGACCATTCTTCTGCAAAAGGGATATTGTCCTCTGTGCTAAAGATATCAGCCCTGAGCCTGCAGTTTCTGTAGAAATAACTCATTTACAACTAATTCTCCTGACAATAGTACACACATTAACCAAGAGTTGTCAATTCCTTTACTCTAATTAAGTTTTAGGGTTAGACGTAATCATTCTTACCCTGGCCTGGAACACTGGCAAGCCAACTTGAAATGTAAAACCCCAAAGCAATTCAATATTTACTAAATTTAAAGGAAGTAATCAATTTCTAATTCAGATTTATGTACATTCCTTTCCCACTTTAACACTGTCTTATTTCCCTTAAGTTCCTCTTTGGTCATTAAGATTGTCAGCAAGATTATGGCCATTGAACAATTTGTGACATGTTGCAGATATTTCTAAACTAAATTAAATTGTCAATGTACCTGCATATAACAAAAAAAATGTATTAGACACTTAAGGACAGAGACCCTATATGTTCTATATTCACAGCTGTGTTTCTCCACAGAGAGCTTGGCATGTTCTGTAAATATCTGCAGAATGAATGAAAGAAAAAAATCTATCTATCACTGATAGAATTATTTGCACACATTCAAAATCTCAGGCACACCTGACCCAGCATATGTGTATGTGTCTACACACACATTTGCTCTCACAAAATTCCCACCTGCTCATCATTCAAGTTCAGTACATCATCTTTCCCCTTGGCACGTGTGTTTCTTAAACAAAACACTGAAACAAGATTAACGATAATAAGTGTCCAAAGAAAGACGATTTTGGCCAGGCATGGTGGCTCACGCCGGTAATCCCAGTACTTTGGGAGGCCAAGGTGGGTGGATCACCTGAGGTCAGGAGTCCAAGACCAGCCTGACCAACATAGTGAAACTCTGTCTCTACTAAAAATACAAAATTAGCCAGGTGTGGTGGCACATGCCTGAAATCCCAGCTACTTGGGAGGCTGAGGCAGGAGAATCGCTTGAACCCAGGAGGCGGAGGTTGCAGTGAACTGAGATCGCGCCATTGAACTCCAGTCTGGGTAACAAGAGCGAAAAAAACTCGTCTCAAAAAAAAAAAGAAAAGAAAAGAAAGATGATTTTAATTAACACTTCTTCCAAACATGCCAATCTTCCAGCACCTAAAAACTGAACTCAATTTTCATCTTAGGAAGCTGTTCCCTTATCCCTAGAAAATATAAACCTTTTAAAGTTCCAACTGCCAATTGACATCTCCAGTGCATAATAACAGAAATTCACAGTTTATCTGTTATGCCTCCCCTGGAAAGCTCAGTTTGAAGCACTTTGCTAACTTGGACCACTGTTACTTCTGCTCAGACTAATGCTCCACACTTGTGCCTCGTTTTCAACCCTTAATACCTCTGAAGCTAGATTCCTCCATCTGCATTCCTGAGAAGGATGACAAAAGCCAGACTACGCTTTCAGTCTCCTAGGACATCCTGCCCTGGAGATTCTCAGCAGGCAATTGGAAATTGGAGTTAGCTTGGAGCTCCGGAATGAATTAAGGGTTGGAGAGGTCAATTTGGGAATCATTAGTGTAGAGGTTAAAGGTGAAGCTATGTGAGGAGATGAAGTTACCCAGGGAGAAAATATAGCAACAGAAGAGAAGCAGATCAATGACAGGACCTTGGGAATTGCTCTATTTAAAGGGGCAGTGGGGGAGGGAGAAGATGTGGGCACGCGTGTGTGTGTGTGTGTGTGTGTGTCTGTGTACGTGTGGAAAAGAGATCCCAACAAAGGAAACCTAAGGAATGTAGAGAAGACATCAAGATAGATTATGAACCCTTTCAAGCAAGAGAATATGTGCAAAAGTGCCAGAATCTCCAAAGAGGTCAAGAAGACTGAGGCCAGGGAAGAGGCCATTGAATTGTGAAACATGGTGGTCACAGGTAACCTTTGGGAAAGCAGTCTTTCTGATGCAAATCTTATGAACTTGTGTGCCCAAATATGCATGTGTACAGGTGTATGTGTAAGTACCCCAAATCACTGTAAGATTAAATATACTATTGAGTGAGGCTGCCACTGGGTATGCCAAAAAACGATGGTAATAACCACCATTATCGACTGTTTACTATGTGACAGGAACAGTGCTAAGCACTTGATATGCACGATCTCATTTTAATCCTCAAAACAAGCCTATATACTGGCTACATTTCACATATAAGAAAACTACCTGAAGCCAACAGAGATGAACTAAATTACCCAACGTCACACAGCTGGAAAGTAGCAGTGCCAGGATTGGACCCGAGGTCAGTTTGACTCTAAACGCCTAGACTGTCAGTCACTGATGTAATGTTTCCACTATAGTAATGTTAATTAGGTAATCTATGCATGAAGGAAAGAGAGCTGATATTGGTTGAGTGTCTCATTGCCAGGTGATTTGCATAGAACATCTCCTTTCACACATATACCATCAACATTATGGCTACGTTTAGGTAAGCCTTATGAGGGCATATTTTTAAAATTCTGATTCAGTTGTTTTGAAAATAAGTTGAAACTATATGATTCCCAAACAACCAGTTATCATTCAAACTTACTATAATAGTTCCCAACGTTTGAAAGGTACAAAAAAAAAAGTGTGGCATCGTTGATTTGGTGGTTGTTATCAAGATTCAAATTACTGACAATCATACTCATCTGAAAAAGGAGGGAGTGTGACGGGATGATCTTAAAGCTCCCCTCCAGCCTGGACTTTCTATGATTCTTATATGCAGGTCTAATGCCAATAATTTTAAAGATATGAAATATGTAGTAGAATGTAAATGCAGCAGCAGAACTGATTGGCATGTCAGCATCCTTTTATTCATTAAATTTATAGAGGTCTATTGTTAAAATATTATAAAAATAAGTCTGGCTGTTCAAGGCATTGATTGCTAACTGAAACTTGGAAACTCCATTACAAGATGATACACTGAAAATCCAACAAAATAATTTGCTTACAGTCAACTGCAGACCCTATGATACAGTTGGCTATAGGAAAAAGAGAGAGAGATTGACAGGCACTCTGGCTATTAATGTTTTTGCTGTCCTTAGAAAAACAAATGAGGTTCTGGTCTGAAGCAATTAGTATCGCTGTTAATTGTGCAAGTGTGTAGCAATAATACTAGGCATTTGGGATGGCTTCCACTGATTGTTCCCTTCTTTCTCTGGATTACAAAAATCTATTCAGACAACTAAAAAATAGCAAGTACTTATGCAAATTGTTAATTATGAGGCAGAGATAATCATAATCTTGTATATTTATGAAACTGCATATACAATGGGGATTACCAAAAATGTTATTTGTTTTATTACTTTACTAGTGGTTGAAAAATATGCTAGCCTTGCAAATAGTTTTCATACATCATTCAGCTCACCAAAATTCAAAAAGGGCCCCATTGATATTTACCAAAACCGTTTCTTTCCCATCTCACCATCTGTACTCCTCTTTTTTTCTCTCATTAAGACCAGGTATTAGTTGCTCTGGCAATAATCTGGTCCAACTAATCAACACCATAATAAAAATAAAGAGTGTGTCAGGATTTGCTTTGTTATACAGCAAAACTGTTTTAAAGAGATGGTCCTATCATCTAGCAATTTTAAAGCAAAAAGAAAACAAAATTCTCAAGACTTCCCCATAAAAGCTATTATAGGGATAGTGGTACCTATGTTATTGACCATTGTCTTAATGGTCATCCGCTCCATTTTATTTTACAGGCGAGGAAATTAAGGCTCAGAGTGGAGCTAGTGCTTGACAAAAGTCACCTCATTAGTAACAGAACTTGGTACTTTGCCTCCATGACACACCCAATCTATGATATTTAAATGTTCTCCCATACTAATACTGTGTGATTAGGTGTCTATGTGTGTCTGTGCCATTTAGCTCAATAAATTATAATCTGACTACAAAATTAAACACTAAATTTACTATTCTCAGCTGTCAAGTAAATCCATTGAGGCTCTAATGGGAGTATGGAAGCCCAGCTACAGAAAGCTAAACTGGGCATCCCCAAAATGGCTCAAGTACTCTATTTTAATGGGAGTCTGTCCTTGTGGAGAAATGCCAGAGCTACAGTCTTTGCTCTTGCTAACCTATTTGGCCAGGGAGCACAGAGTGGATTGTAGGTGGGTATTAAGAAAAAACAGAGGCACTAGTAAATATTTCTGGAGCCAATAAGCCTACAAAAAGCCAAAGACAGTACTGGTGAGCATCATGACCTTAGAAAACAATGTGCCAAGCGACTAGAGCACACATTTCCAAAATGACTTATCGTTCTTGCTAGCCTCTCCGGTTCTGGTGGCAATATGATGGTACAGCTCTTAGCAACAGTTGTTGCCTGCAGGGGCATCATCTGGGAGCATTCTCAGCGTCCGTCTTCCCCACAGAGAGGAACTTTCTTGTATTTGATTAGATTTGCTCTCCTGCAGGCTTCATGTCAAAAAGGCCTCTGGCCTATGGGATTACTTGTAAATATGCAAGTCTACGTATTTACATACGTTAAAAGCCCTGATATTTTCAAATAATTGATTTCCCTTCAAGGAAATGCTGACCTACTTGTTCTCTAAATCACAATCCAGCCTAGGGACAGGCAGACGTGCCTGAAGCACTGTAAAGAACACTTTGCCAACGGTTGGGGTCTTCTCAACAACACACTCTACTGTGTCATCCTATTTCAGCAAAAAGAGGAAAAAGAGCTAATGACCTACTGCACACCTGTCTGAGGTGGTCGCCCTGAACATTCATCCCCCTTCTGAACTAAGTCAGCCTTCAGAACTGAGACTCCAAGCCTGGGTAGTTTCAGCTGTTTTAAACTAAAAAAAAAAAAAAAAAAAAAAAAAAAAAAAAAAGCCCTGGAAAGAATTTGTCCAAGCCAAAAACTTAACTATTTGTTGTACTGAAATTAAACGGACAGGCAACTGCAGAGTCTTTTTTCTAGCTTACTTGGGTTCAGTCAAACTAAAAATACATTGTTACTTACCTTGCTGCATCTAGAATCTGAAAAATCCTCCACCTGTTAAAGGAACAGTAAAACCAGTCGCTAGCAAGAGCTTGGTAGGAGAGGAGATAAAATAATAAAAGTTTTCCGTTGTGCTTTAAGAGCATATTTCTCCAGCTTCCCAAACCTTAGGGAAACAGCTCATAGATGGCTTCTCCACTTTGTTCCCCACTGGCTCCTCTCAAGTAATGGGGAGATTCCCAATCAGAAGGCTAAAAGGGGCAAGGCTGCACTGAGAGCCAGATCCCTGGAGTGCTGTGGTCTGGCAATGATGGATCTACCACTCGCTCATGCTAATTCCATTCCCCTTCACAGAGAGCAATGGGAATCTAGGTAAAAAAACAAAAGCCAATAAAACAAAACCCAAACCAAACCCAACCCTGTGGCATCACTGAAATGGAAATGACTGATTGAAAGGTCCTAGGAGGAATTGGCAGGGATTTTTCATATTATCAGGAATATACGAAACACAAATAACAAAAGGAAAATAAAGAACAATTAAATTTTACTGATGCTCTTTAAAAAGATGAAAATTCAAAGCACACATAAGGTGATATATAAATCATCTCTCTAGTCCCTTCCACCCAAACACAAGACATCCATCAAAGTAAGCAATGTCTCCCCATTCAAAAAACATGCTCAGCTGTTTTTATAATGTATGTCTTAAGGGTCACAAAACACTCATTCCACTGTGTGAATTTCTGATATTATTAGCAGGCGGAGACTGTGAAGTTATACACAGGTCAGTTGCTAATTTGAGGGTTCAAATGGGCTCAGTTAGCCTTTTGTTTTTTATTATGCCAGAACAAGGAATTTTACAATGTAGCAACGCTTCTTTTATGCCTGAAGTGGGCTATATAGCCTGTGCATTTTCTTGGGAGAAATGTTTCTTTACAGCAAATACGCTTTGCAGGCCTTAGAAGTGAGTTAAGAGAGCCTTTTTTAATAGCATGGCTAGCAGCAGAGCCTTTGAATCATCATTTGAGAAGCAATACATGGCTCTTTTATTATCAGTCTCTGGTGCGGTTAAGCCCCCTTTCCCTGTTTCTGAGCTGTTAAGACTGCTGGGGAAGCAAATGTCATGAGAAACAAAAGCGATATACTTGGTGAGGCCTAACATCAAATCTGTTAGACAAGACACTCCTATTAGTGGACTTACCATCCAGAGCCCAATGTGCTCGTCTTCTACTCCAGCCACAAGAAATAAGTAATCTACAATGTACTGACCTACCCCATGATTTAGAGTCCCTACACAGTGAAGAGAGGCTATGATCCCTTCCAGAAAATTTGGCCTTGTGAACAAAAACAACACAACTTTGGGTGAAAAGACAAAACACACACACACACACACACACACACACACACACACAAGAAAATATTTTTAAAAGGAAAACATAAAGCCATATATTGATTCCTAGGATCAGAAAATTCCAAAGTTAAGTATGCAGCAGTTTCCAAAGCCATAATTTTTATTTCACTGTACTAATAGAAATTCTCAAATGATGTTAAGTGTATAAATAATTGATTTATATGGGAACGGGATCAA
Source organism: Pan paniscus (assembly GCF_029289425.2). Classification (NCBI taxonomy): domain Eukaryota; kingdom Metazoa; phylum Chordata; class Mammalia; order Primates; family Hominidae; genus Pan; species Pan paniscus. The sequence continues at coordinate 132,134,846 of NC_073272.2, forward strand.
ATTTAACTTTAATCACTATTATTGTCTCTTGAGTTTTTTTATTTCTAGGTAAACTTCTTGACTGCCTTATAAAATTTGCCTGGTGATTGCACTGAGAAGACTTTTGGAAGCTCATTGCCTTACCTGGGAGCCCAGGTGGGAAGAGGTGGAGTATTGAGTGACGAGCCATGAAGACGTTACAGGTGCATCAATCAAAAGGGTGGCCAGTCATCAGAAGTGAGCCAAAGTTCATAGGGAAAAGGTAAAACAAAAGATACATACTAATTAGAAGAGAATGAATTAATTTTAAGAACCCATTTTATGCATACGCACACACACTCTCTTTGGGAAGGTTGTTTAATGAAATCCTTTAAAAAGGCCCTTTAATCATGATGTTTTATTAAAAAATATTTATTATCTATTATGTGCTAGCCATTGTTAGAGGTACTGAGGTTAGAGGTACTGAGTAGTGAATAAAACAGACAAAAATCCCTGACTCTACAGAGTTTACAATCTTGTGGAATATTTTTAGGCCATCTGCTTGGAAAAGAGTTCTACAGAAATATACTGTATATTATCAATTCTAGGAAAGAGTTTCTCCCTGTTTTATTTATGCCTTTGTTTATGTATGGAGAACATACTCGATGGCATCAGATTAAACATTTGCATTAGAAAGAATTCTCTTTTGGATTGGAAGGGACGTTACAAATTCATAATTTCTCCTTGTGGAAAGCCCTCCCAACAGGCTGTAAATCAGGTTTCTTTTCAGCTGGGCCATTTGCTGCCCAGAGAATGCCACTTGCTTGCACCTTGAAATACTGTAAAAACAGGAAGCCTCTAAGTGGCAGTTTCATAATACTGTAGTCCCACATCCCAACAGAGTCTTTCTCATTTGTTGCTGTCATGTTCTTTAACAGCTGGCCTGGCTGACACTCTAAGATGGGATTCATCAGCCCTCAGCAAGCCACATCCTGGGAAAGCAGCAGCACTGGAAGGACAAAAGGAGCTGTGGTTACCATGCCCATGACCCAGACACTGGCTGGAGAAAAAGCCATAGGAATAACCTTCCTCTGAGCCAGGTTCCAGAAGATGTGACTAAATGTCACTCAAATGGTACTTAGGCAACTGACTAAGCATCCAATCAGCAGGGAAGGCAAAAGATGAAAATGAAGAGAACACATATATAGCACTGGAGTAATGGGAATAGCGGGACACTTGGGAATCCAAAAGCTCCAGATGTGGATTCATCCTAATCAGGAACCTCAGACCATGACACTTATGCTTGGCATTTACATTCTCAGGGTGGGTGCTTAGGGCTTGAGAAATGAAAGTGAAACGATTCACTTTCGTAAGAAGGATCCAAATTAAGACTTGGAAAACCCAGGATGAGGTAAAAATCCAAGAGCCCTTGACTGAGAATCAGGATCCCTGGTTTTTAATCCAGGTTTTACCAATGACTCATTTGATCTTGGGCAAATTCTCTTCTCCACTCTCCCAGTGGGCTGTATGACATGAAGGAGCTTGACAAGATGGTTTCTAAAATTCCCCCAGTTCCAATATTCTTTCATTCTCTAATAGCTTTCCCTTGAATTTGCGTGCCATGTTACTTAGAAGTATACCAATCCCTAGTCATTTTCTCAGTACAACATGCTATTAGTAGTTCACAGAGCCCAGAGCACAGCCTTCGAAGAGTTTATGAGTAAATGAGAGTATGTCCAAAATCATAATGGCCAAATTTAAATGCAGCTGAACATCATTCTGTCCAGAGAAACAGCTTTGTTAATTTGAAATATAGAGTGGCAGATTCTTTATGATGGAAAAATTATAGAAGGAAACTTAATTGAGAAAAACAAGAAAAATCGAATTGATGAACAATTGACCCTCTTGCACCGCCACCACCCTCCACATTTCTCTTTCTGTTCATGCAGGTTCTTCATCTGCCAGGAGCCTGGGATATTGGTGATGGCTGTTCAACAGCAGAGACCTCCACAGCCACACACTTCCATATAACAGCTAGAGAGAAGGAAGTTGTTAAGAAACCCACACCAACACTGTTTGGGTCAGATTGCAAATCTGCAGCAGATAGTACACTCTATGATAAATAACTGCCTACCACTGTTCCAGAGCTGCCAAGCAAATGGTCCATTCAACCTCTCTGCTTTCTAACACTGAACTGGTGTGCTCACCCTCCCTTTAACTGCCACACCAAGAGCTGACGTGTTTTAGAATTTCCACGTTCTCCCATGTAGAATGCCCTTCCACCATCATTCTGGTCTTCTATTGCTGCTCAGAAACCCACCACTTCCTTTTGTATCTCAAGCCACCTTCCTCATTTGATCTCTGAAGGCCAAATACAGTATATCCTAGCAAAAAAATGCCTTATGTTAATACATGCTAAATTTTATTTCCCTAAATGGAAAGGGGTGTGGTGCCCCCAAAGTCCCAGGCTAAGGACTGTTGCTCAAACTGGTGGAGGTGAATGGAGGAGCCAGGCAAAGGGCCTGGGTGTTTCTTAAGGCCCTATGCAAAACAAGCTGCTGGTCTTTTTTACTTGCAAAGTGTTAAAATGCTTGACCTCAGCCTTTTGCTTATGCACAGTCCTGAGAGGTGGTGTGGGACCATGAAATAAGTCCATTAGTCACACAGACTGGAATCTGGTCCTAAGGCTCTTTCACTTACCAACTGCATGACACTGAAAAGGCAACTTAATCTCTCAGCCCTGATTTCCTCACCTAGAAAATGGGGACAAGGTGGGGTATGGTAGCTCACGCCTGTAATCCCAGCACTTTGGGAGGCGGAGCAGATGGATCACCTGAGGTCAGGAGTTCGAGATCAGCCTGGCCAACATGGAGAAACCTCGTCTCTATTAAAAATACAAAAATTAGCCTGGCGTGGTGGCAGGCGCCTGTATTCCCAGCTACACAGGAGGCTGAGGCAGGAGAATCACTTGAACCCGGGAGGAGGAGGTTGCAGTAAGCCGAGATTATGCCACTGCACTGCAGCCTAGGTGACAGGGTGAGACTCTGTCTCAACAAAGCAAAACAAAACAAAAAAAACAGCAAAAAACAAAGTGGGGACAAGTATAATGCCTACACTGGTGATGATCACCATCTTTAACAACAGATATGGTATCAGAACTGACCAATCAGAAGAAAAGACAGCCCTATCAGAGGAGAAACCAACAGCAAACGACATGGGTAGGTAGGCCCATGTGTTTCAGTCTAGAAGGGTAGTTCCTAAAGTACTTGGGAGGATTAGATGTGATCATGCCTGTAAATCATGTAGCAGAATGTCAGGTCCACAGTCATCATACAATACGTTTTAGGCATTATTACTGTCACCTAGGGAGGAAGACCAATCAGAGAATTGTCTAGAGGCATAGTGAGTCTGCGGCAGGCCTGCCACACAGCACGCAGCCCCCTGTACCTGAGCCATCTTGTTGCCCTGGGAAAGGAACCAGCTTTTCAAAAGCAGAGCTCAAAGACACGTGCATGTAAAGGCCATGTGGAAAGTAACCACATCACTGATATGGGAGAGGGTTGTCCCCTGCGTCTGTGTTCTACTGTTTGACCGCTCTTAATTCCTCCTTGTTCCATGCCAAGTCCACTGGAAATCATGCATACCTCATGAGAGGGAGCTCCTTATGTTTGGCATGAGAATACTGGAACCCAGAATATTCTTTCAAATATGTATTCCTTGAGTATTTGTTTTAACCTCCCAAGGAATAGCCTTTGGCACAACTGTGAAGTTCCCTGAGGTTGTCTTGACTGCTCTTTTCACAGTGTCTGCCCTCCCCCGAGATACTAAACCTGGTTTCCAGACCTACCCTCCCATCCTTTCGTTCCCTGTCAGCTGACAAGGATTCCAACCTGATCCTTGCTTTTGGGCAAGAGCATCTCAAGACTTCAGAGCCTTCTAGATCCAGAGGAATGATCCTATATTGGTTTGATCTCCAGTCCTATGACATTTAAACAGGACATATTTTTGATAGGGATGTGTCCTCATATCTTTCCACTTGTACTACCTTAAATGACACAATCCATAAACACGGAGCTATTCTAGCTATGTCAAAAACCCTTAGGTTCAGAGCCATTGGTCACTTATTCCCTAGAATGGACATTGGAGGAGAGAGAAAAATATAGCACAAGGTAACAGAAAGAGGCCTGGAATAGAAATAAAAAACTGATACCCCAATGCCAGCTCTGCCATTAACTGGCTGTGAAACCCTAGGCAACCCCATTCCCAAATGAAGATGGCTCCCCGTTTCCCTATCTCTACAGTGATGGTGTTGGACTAGCTGATTTCCCAAAGGTCCCTGTTCATGATAACATTTTTTTTTTTAGATGGAGTCTCCCTCTGTTGCCCAGGCTGTGCAGTGGCTCAATCTTGGCTCACTGCAACCTCTGCCTCCCAGGATCAAGCGATTCTCCTGCCTCAGCCTCCTGAGTAGCTGGTACTACAGGTGCCTGCCACCACACCCAGCTAATTTTTTGTATTTTTAGTAGAGATAAGGTTTTGCCATATTGGCCAGGCTGGTCTGGTCTCAAACTCCTGACCTCAAGTTATCCACCTGCCTCAGCCTCCCAAAGTGTTGGGATTACAGGCATAAGCCACCGTGCCCGGCCAATAACTTTCTAAGACTTTATAATGAATTTGACTCAATCAGGAACATTCCTATGAAGGATAGCCTGGGTTCTTACAAGCAGAGACTTAGACAAAAACACTCATGCATTTCTCTAGCAAACACTGGGGCCAAAGTCAGAGTAGATAAGTCTGTCTTCAGTGTGCCACTCTTCCCATCAAGTGCCCAGAGCCCCTGCCCCACACTGGCTCCTCAGGGAAGGACACATGGGCATGCCTGAGATTCTGGCTGGTGCCTAGCACACAAGTGAGGGATCAGGCTTAACTTGGACATAATGAGCGAATTTGAGGGGACCTACTGACGGCTTAGTGTGGTAACTCTCTGGGGTTATATTTGGACTGAGCCATAAACCTAAAGCAATGACTAATACAGGCAAATAAGCCCCTCTGTGCTGGCAAATCATTTCGGTACCATCCTACTGACAGCATAGAGTCACCTTCTACCCCAGGGTGCCTACCATATCTTGTTCGATTCAGAACTCAAGTGGCTGCTATAAATGACTGATATGGGAAGTTCTGGCAGAACACAGTGGCTCATGTCTGTATTCCTAACACTTTGGGAAGCCAAGGTGGGAGGAACTCTTGAGCCCAGGAGTTCAAGACCAACCTGGATAACATAGTGACACCCCATCTCTACAAAAAATACGAAAAATAGCTGGGCATGTTGTCATGTGCCTGTGGTCCCAGCTACTCTGGAGGCTGAGGCAGGAGGAGCGGCTTGAGCCCAGGAGTTCAAGGCTGCAGTGAGCCATGATCATGTCACTGCACTCCAGCTTGGGCAACAGAGTAACACTGTCTCTAAAACCAAAACAAAACAAAAGTTATTTCTGCAATCATAAATCACAAACTCAGGGATATGTCTTCTAGTGATCTTTTAGAGACCTCTAGTGTCACCCAACTCTTCCCTGACCCTGAGACTTTGAGAGGGCAGGGACTTGCCACAGATCACAGAGCACATCAATGCCAGAGACAAAACCAAGTCCATTTGTCCCTTTACTTGACAGCACATCATCCACCCTGTGTCCATCAGAGCCTGCCTAGGGGCAGCAGACAAGCAAGCACCTGCTCTCCCAGACTCAATCACACAACCCTTCAGAACAATTCACAGAACAAGGGCTGCAAAAGATGGGGAAAACAACCATAAAAGACCCCAAGGATTTGAAATTCTTCTTTCTCAGTAGCTGTTAAGTTGTAAACACATTCTCCTATGCTTCTCTCCACATTTTGTTTTCTGCCTAAATGTGCTTTTACTACATCACATGGTAACAATCAGAGCTTCTTATATCTCTTTCATTTTGAGAAATAATGCCTTATACCTGGATCGTGTATTGCCAAAGCACCGACTGCATTTTGGAAACCAAGTGGATCTGATAGGGAACACTGCCAAACAGCCCTTTTCAAATAGTGTTTTATCTGTTGGCGATCCAGTCAATTCTCAGTTGCACATGTCTTGTCTAAGCTGTTTGTCTGTGGTCTGCAGTCCTTACAGAAACTGCCCCCTCCTCATCTCCTCTCTCACACCCCTGCCCAGCAGATTTTAGTAAAAATTTCCCATTTTGGCATCATAAGAGTGCCCTCTAGTGCTGATCTAATTAACAATCTAAACACTGAAGGATTCTTGTTTTCGTGGAAAACGGGTTTGTCTATAACTTGTCCTCGGCTATGGCAGGATACATTGTTTCTGAAAACATTCCCACAGCACCTATTTGACAATTTAGTCTTTCAGAAAGCAGTGAAAAGGATGTTTTGCCATTGAACAAACAAAGTAAAACGAAATAAAACAAAATTGAAGGCCATAAAATAAAACCTGGCTTGTTTTCCCTTCCGAGAAGCCTTTCCACTCATGATGTGGGGGAGCTAGTTGAGTTATAAAAAAAATGTGCATAGGTACAGGCTGACTTCTTCAACTGAAACTTGACAATGATTTTCATATGTGTTTTGGAATTCTCCAAACGCAAGCACCTGTATTTGTATGGTAGGTTCCAGTGATGCATTTCAGTTTGATCATATACATACAGTATTTTTGACTTAAAGGAAAGAAAGAACGAATAAGGAATCCCTTAGAAATTTTCTGGGTATAACAGGGCCTGCTTTCTGTTAATAAAGGCCAAAAAGTTTCATTTACAAGGTAAGTATATATATGTGTACTGGGAGTTATTTTATCCCATTTCATTTCCATGTTTCAGATCGTTGGGTCTGGAAGGTCCACAAATGATGCTATTTCAGCACTGTTTCAAATCAGAAGGAAGGTTTTCATTGTATCTTTTACACAGCTTCGCAAGGGGCTGCTACTCTATGGAATCCAAAATATTTTATGCTGACACAGACCAAGGATGGCAAGCTGCCAACACAAGATATAACTGCTTCATTCACATTTTTACACATTTAAAACACAGAGAACGAAAAACTCCCTAACAAGTAATGATTTGGCTATTGCTAAAATAAGGATCAAGATAATTCTCAGGGAATATTCCACCAAGTCACTAAACGGATCAGACAATGGAGACACATGAAATGGTCCATTTGGATATATGTCACCTGCTTTCAGCAAAGGAGCTTAGGTCTCTGCTGAAGTCAAGGCAAGGTGGGAACCACTGGATTTGGTCTGAAACTTCCTTTCAGCCAGCCCCAAATGAAAAGAGGCCATGTGCTAGAGTGAAGTGAGCACAAGCATAGGAGTTGATGGAACTATGTTCATATCCCAGCTCTCCTACTTTTCATTGGTCACTTCAAACCTGTTAGTCTAATTTTTCTCAATAAAACTGTGACTTCCTTGTGATCAATAATACCTAACAGGGCACAAACCAGGTGATTAATGAAACCTGCTGAATTTAATACAACCAACGGTTTTGATGAAAGATATGAAAACTACCCCCACATTGTCCAGATGTTTCCAAAGATCTGAGTGTCCGGGGTCAAGTACATGAAACATCTGGATAATTAACTTCATTGTCAAAAATCCATGAAAAAGGCTTTAAGCCATTGCTGTTCTTGTCCCCATGCACCTTGCTAGTAGTCTTTGTCACTGTGGCAAATCCACACATCCAGGGCTGTGCTTGAGACCCGTGGCTAAAGGATTCTTTCTGTTTGGCAGGTGTAATATTCATAACTGGATTAACACCGCTGCTCCCGATGGAGGTGCTACTTTTGAAATATCATGACCACTTCAACAGTTTTGTGGGCTGCAGACAACTGTCTACATGAAGGTGTAGCACCATTGTGAGCACAAACTTGCTTTCCATGAGGAAACAGGTATCCTTTTATTGGAGGAGTCTCAGTTTCATGTCTTACCTGTAGTTTCAAAACCAGGACCAAAAAATAACCAGTGCTTTTTCCCCAAGCATATAAAATATGGACCAAGTTTGCCAAACCATCTGGCACAGTACACAAAATATCTTTTCTAGAATTATTGGAAATTTTACCTAAATGACAAACAATAACAATCATACCATTAGCTAACATTTAATGAGTGCTTACTATATGCCAGATGCCACACACTATAGGAATTATCTCATTTCATCCTGAACAAAAGTCTATACTCATTGCCTAAATGAGAAAACTGAGGCTCAGACGGACTTGCATGATAAGTGGTAGAGTCTGGATTCAAATCCAGAGTTGTAGGGTGCTGGGACCAAGCTCATGAGCCACTCAGCTGTACTAACTGTATTTCATTTTGCCTTCACAGCAACCCTGTGAGGTAGGCGGCATTCTTCTCACTTTACAGGGAAGTCAGAGAGGCTCAAAGAGAAATTTGCTCAAGGTCATACAGTTAATAAGTGAAGGCGCTGAGATGGGAATATTCAATATTTCCTGTCTCCAAATCCTACGCCTTGTCTAATTCTAATGCATTGTGTACCATGCCTACACAAGGCACTAATGTGGAGAGGGATCACTGTATATAATCTCTCTGGGCATATCACACCTCCACTGAGAGCTGGGGACTGCATCCTACTTACTGTACAAGGCTGCAGCACACTCTGAAGTGCTTCCTGTTTGCCTCTCTTTAGGCCTCTCATGGGACTATTTTTCATTTTGAATTCCAGAATTCAAGTGCTTGGCTATGAGTGCCAAGCACTTGAATACACAAGGAACAGAGGTAGTAGCTCATTTGAAGATGAAAACCTGGTATAAATCTTCACCATAGCTATGCTGCTCCCCTAGGACATAAATCAGGTAGCAGTGGATGGGCCAGGGACCCACAGGGAAAGAGAAGTTGGCAGACAGATCAGGTCTCTCTCTCTCTCTCTCTCTCTCTTTGAAGCAGTGGGGGGTGAGGTGCTCCTTGCTATTATACCTATATTTCTTATCTATAGGAAAATGCAATCAAATTACATATAGACAGAATCCAAAATGTCCAAGCCAAGATAACCAAGGGGGGGAAGAAACTGGAAGAAGCTAGAGTATGTGACTCATTCCAGCAGGGCCCATGTAACTACAATGGTAAGAAGGGCAATGTCGCCTTGGGAAAGAGTTGTGCTTGCCAAATGATCAGGGCCATCCTCTAGCACAGTGAACCAGGCCATTCAGAATTTGACCTTGACATCGTTTAGAAACCTATCAAAGTTGGAAGGTACCCTTAAAGACCATCAAGCCCAAACTCTGCATTTTATAGGTCCTGAGAGAGAAAGGGACTCAACCAAGGTCACACAGTCATAACAGGGTCAAAACCATCTCTCAGACCCTGTGAATTCCAGTTCAGGAATCTTAAAAGTACCAAGGTCCCTCTACAATAAAATGAATGCAGCAATCTATGCTAGAGAGATAGGAGGAAAAAGGTGAGTTGAGAGCCAGTGGCGGAGATCCAGGCATGAGGACTGGACATTGTTTAATTAGAAGAATAGCCCCTGTAGGATGCTCTTTCCTATCTCCTTTTACAGGTGAGGAAATCAAGGCTCAGAGGTGAAGGCCTTGGACAAGGTCATGCATCTAAGACATAAAGAATGGGACTTGCAGGTTGATCTGACTCCAAAGCCTATGTGCTTTTCACACTAGCAATGTTTTGGCCCCTTCATTTCTCTGTGGCTATCTCCCAATTAGAAATGATGCCCCTTCAAGTTACAAGTGAGTTTTCACATGTCCATTTTTTGCAATTGTAATGAACATTGAATGAGCCTTCATCTGCAAACCCAGATCTGACAAAGCCTTGGCTGATGCCTGATTCTCACTTCCCAGGAATAACTTTGGACTGCCCTTGTCTTCAGGATCCAAGGAAAACAGGCAGAAAGCCATCAGAATAGCTTGTCAACTCCTTCGTAACCACAGAGGGCTTTATAATCTCCCCACAGAAACTGCTGTACCACCTAAGGTTGCTGGGGCTGCCTGTCTGACTGTGACATCCAAGCTACTCTCTAGCTGGGATGATGCTGTGGGAGTTTCTTCCTGCCTAAGGGCAAAGGATACAGCTGCAGTCTGCATCCAACACTAGGCAGTACTTGCCTCCACACACAGCCCCACCATGGTTTCCCTGTAGCCATGGTGTCTCTTCTTTCAGAAAAGCTGATAGACACTGAAGTAGTGGGGACGGCCCCTGGAGTAGGAAGAAGAATTCAGAACTGCTTATTTGAAGTTGAACTTGCTGAATTGCTAATTGTATAAGTGGCACATCATTAGACTGCTTGCTCATTCCTCCTCATGAAAATGTGGACACCCCATATATCCTACAGGCAGTGCAGAAATCATCAGGCAGCTAGGTTTGTGTAAATCGAATCCTAGTTTCCCACTGACATACATTCTGATCAATCTCCAACTGCCCAACAGTTGGCAGTTGCCCTTCACACTCTGCCTTTAAGCTACTCTGCCCCCAGCCCCTCATCAAGTAGGTAATGATCTGGAAACTCACATGAATTGCTGCTGAAAGGAAAGCCCAATTTAAAGGGATCTTTCCAAAACAACCAGAAAATAAATAACAAAATGGAAGGAGTAAGTCCTTCCTCATCAATAATAACATTGAATATAAATGGACTAAACTCTTCAATCAAAAGACATAGAGTGGCTGAATTTATTTTTTAAAAAAATGACCCAATGATTTGTTGCCTACAAGAAACACATTGCACTTATAAAGACACAAATAGACTGAAAATAAAGGGATGGAAAAAAATATTCCATGCCAATGGAAACCAAAAAAAAAAAGAGTAGGACTAGCTATACTTGTATCAGACAAAATAGATTTCAAGACAAAAACAATAAGAAGAGAAAAAGAAGGTCACTATATAATGATAAAGGGGTCAATTCAGAAAGAGGATATAATAATTTTAAATATATATGCACCCAACACTGGAGCACCTAGATATATAAAGCAAATACCATTAGAGTGAAAGAGAGAGATGGGTCCCAATACGATAATAATCAGAGATTCCAACACCCCACTTTCAGCATTGGATCTATCTTCCAGACAGAAAACCAAGAAAGAGACACCAGACTTAATCTGCACTATAGACTAAATGGATCTAATAGATACTTACAGAACATTTCATCCAATGGCTGCAGAATACACTTTATTTTCCTCAGCACATGGATCATTCTCAAGGATAGACCATATATTAGGTCAGAAAACCAGCCATAAAACATTTTAAAAGCCTGAAATAGTATCAAGCATCTTTTCTGTCTGCAATGGAATAAAGCTAGAAATAAAAAATGAGAAGAATTTGGGGAACTACAAAAATATATAAAAACTAAACAATATGCTCATGAATGACCAGTGGATAATGAAGAAATTAAGAAGGAATTGAAAAACGTCTTGAAACAAATGATAATAGAAGCACAACATCCCAAAGCCTATGGGATACAGTAAAAGCAGTACTAAGAGATAAGTTTATAGCTATAAGTGCCTACATCAAAAAAGAGGAAAAACTTGTCTTCAAAGGGAATGATCTAACTTCTTGCCATTTGGGGTGACTGTTGTAAGCTTTCATTAGATTCTGCTTATCAGGTTAAGAAAGTTCATTTTAATTTTTATTTGCTAAGAGTTCTTCAAAATCATGAATTATTTTGGAATAATAAAAATTCATTTCCCCCATCCATTGAAATATTTATTTCTTTTCTTTTGCTGAAGTGGTTGAATTATACTAATTAGGTTTTCTAGTGTGAACCCAACTGAAATTGGACTCAATGCATTATTTATTTTATATATTGCTGGTTCAGTTTAATAATAATTGATGTAGGTACTTTTAAATTTATGTTTTAAAATAAATATGGCTTATTATCCTTCTTGCAAAAAAGAGGAAAAACTTCAAATAAGCAACCTAACAATGCATCTTAAAGAACCAGAGAAACAAGAGCAAACCAAACCCAAAACAGTAGAAGAAAAGAAATAATGAAGATCAGAGCAGAAATAAATGCAATGTAAATGAAGAAAACAATACAAAAGATCAGTGAAACAAAAAGTTGGTTTATAAGACTATTTTGTGATGCATGAAATAATTTACTATTGCAAAGTTGGGGTTTTTAAGGACAGTTAAAAGCTTTCAGGTATGCCAAAATAATGTTGAAAACTTTTCATGATTAAAGAAAGTCACAATATGCATTAAAAAAGGGATCAGGTAATTTTTAAAATAAATCCATGCTCTAAATGTTATTTAAAAGTTTTCAGGTTGTTCCCCAGAATGTTTTTGAAAAACAGGTGTTTTTGTAAAACAACTCTATGAAGAAATGTTAACATTTTCATAATAAAACTAATAGAGTCCAGTCCTGAGAACAATGCCAGATATACACAGTAGAAAAAGACCACAAATATTTTTGAATACATGAAATAGTATTTTCCATTAGGTTTAGGTCCCAATTATGAATTAGGAACAGTCATGTCATTTGATAAAATATACAGTGAGGCTAAAGGAAAGAATGCTTTGTAGAATCATTGTGCTGTGAAGGTGATTGAGATTTCAAATATTCAAACATATAGGTGTATTAAAATAAAATTATGTTATAAATAAAAAAACAAAAAAAACAAAAAGCAAACAAAAAAACCAAAAAGTTGGTTTTTCTTACTAAGGGAAAAAGAGAAAAGATCCAAATAAATAAAAAATCAGAAATGAAAAAGGAGACATTCCAACTGATAGTGGAAAAATTCAAAGGATCATTAGTGGCCAGTATGAGCAAGTATATGCCAAAAAATTGGAAAATCCAGAAGAAATGGACAAATTCCTAGACACATACAACCTACCAAGACTGAACCATGAGGAAATCCTAAACCTGAACAGACCAATAGCAAGTCATGAGATCAAAGCTGTAATAAAAGACTCCTAGTAAAGAAAAGCCCTGGACCTCATGGCCTCACTGCTGAATTCTACCAAACATTTAAAGAAGAGCTAATACCAATCCTACTCAAAGTATTCTGGGAAATAGAGGAAGAGGGAATACTTCCAAACTCATTCTACCAGGCCAGTATTACCCTGATACCAAAACCAAAGACACATCAAAAAAAGAAAACTACAGGCCAATATCGCTAATGAATATTGATGCAGAAATCCTCGACAAAACACTAGCAAACTGAATTCAACAATATATTAAAAAGATCATTCATCATGACCAAGTGAGAAATATCCTGTGGATGCTAGAATGGTTCAACATACACAAATCAACCAACGTGATACATCGTATCAGCAGAATGAAGGACAAAAACTATATGATCATTTCAATTAACGCTGAAAACACATCTCATAAAATTCAATCTCTCCATGATAAAAACCCTCAAAAAACTGGGTATACAAGGAACATAGCTCAACATAATAAAAGCTATGTATGACAGAGCCACAGCTAGTATCATACTAAATGAGGAAAAATTGAAAGTCTTTCCCCTAAGATCTGGAACATGACAAGGATGCCTGCTGTCACCACTGTTAACCAATATAGTACTGAAAGTCCTAGCTAGCATAATCAGACAAGAGAATGAAACTTGTAGTTTTGGCCAAGCACAGTGGCTCACGCCTGTAATCCCAGCACTTTGGGAGGCCGAGGCAGGCGGATCACAAGGTCAGGAGATTGAGACCATCCTGGTTAACACAGTGAAACCCCATCTCTACTAAAAATACAAAAAAAAATTAGCCAGGTGTGGTGGCGGGCGCCTGTAGCCCCAGCTACTTGGGAGGCTGAGGCAGGAGAATGGCGTGAACCTGGGATCACGTGTGGCCGTGGCTGAGATCGTGCCACTGCACTCCAGCCTGGTGACAAAGCAAGACTCCATTTCAAAAAAAAAGAAAAGCAAAGAAAAGAAAGAAACAAATGATGGCATCCAAATTGAAAAAGAAGAAATCAAATTGGCCTTGTTTGCAGATGATATGATCTTATATTGGTAAAACCTAAAGACTCCACCAAAAAACTATTAGAACTGGTAAACAAATTCAGTAAAATTGCAATTACAAAATCAACATACAAAAATCAGTAGCATTTCTATATGCCAACAGTGAACAATCTAAAAAAGAAATTTAAAAAGTAATCCCATTTACAATAGCCACAAATATAATCAAATACCTAGGAATCAACTTAGTCAAAGAAAAAGATCTCTATTAAAAAACTATGAAACACTGATGAAGGAAATTGAAGAGGACACCAAAAAATGGAAAGATATTCCATGTCCATGGATTGGAAGAATCAGTATTGTTAAAACGTCCATACTACCAAAGCAATCTACAGATTTGATGCAATCCCTATCAAAATAACAGTGATATCCTTCACAGAAATAGCAAAAAAATCATCCTAAAATTTCTACGGAACCATAAAAGACCCAGAATAGCCAAAACTATCCTAAGCAAAAAGAACAAAACTGGAGGAATCACACTACTTGATTTCAAGTTATACTACAGAGCTATAGCAACCAAAACAGCATGGCACTGGCATAAAAACAGACAGGTCAATGGAACAGAATAGAGGACCCCAACACAAATCCATACATGGACATTGAACTGATTTTTGATAAAATTGCCAAGAACATACACTGGGGAAAAGACAGTCCTTTCAATAAACGGTGCTGGAAAACCTGAATATCCATATGCAAAAGAATGAAACTAGACCCCTATTTCTTGCCATATGAAAATCAAATCAAAATGGATTAAAGACTTAAATCTAAGACATCAAACTCTAAAACTACTACAAGAAAACATTAGGGAAAGTTTCCAGGACATTTGTTTGGGCAAAGATTTCTTGAGCAATACCCTACACGCACAGGCAACCAAAGCAAAATGGACAAATGGGCTCACATCAAGTTAAAAAGCTTCTGCAGAGCAAAGGATATAATAAATAAAGTGAAGAGAGAAATAATATAATATAATAATATAATAAAGTGAAGGGAAAAAATATTTTTAAACTACTGACATTACAAGTGATTAATAAACATAATACATAAGGAGCTCAAACAAGTTTATAGAAAAATCTAATAATCTGATTAAGCAATGGGCAAAAGATTTAAACAGACATTTCTCAAAAGAAGACATGCAAATGGCAAACAGGTATGTGAAAAGGTGCTCAACATCACTGATTATCAGAGAAATAAAAACTACAATAAGATCTCATCTCACCCCAGTTAAAATGGCTTATATCTAAAAGACAGGCAATAACAAATGCTGGCAAGAATGTGGAGAAAAGGGAACCCTCATACACTGCCGATGGGAATGTAAATTAGTATGACTGCCATGGAGAACAGTTTGGAGGTTCCTCAAAAACTAAAAATAGAGCTACCATATGATCCAGCAATTCCACTGCTGAGTATATATGCAAGAGAAAGGAAATCAGTATATGGAAAAGATATCTGCACTCCCATGTTTGTTGCAGCACTGTTCACAATAGCTAAAATCTGGAAGCAACCTAAGGTGTCCATCAACAGATGGATGGATAAAGAAAATGTGGTACTTATATACAATGGAGTACTATTCAGCCATAAAAAAGAATGAGACCGTGTCATTGCAACAAATGGATGGAACTGGGCCATTATGCTAAGGGAAATAAGCCAGGCATAGAAGAACAAACATCACATGTTCTCACTTATTTGTGGGATCTAAAAATCAAAACAATTGAACTCATAAAGATAGAAAGTGAAGGGATAGTTACCAGAGGATGGGAAGGGTAGTGGAAGGGGGTAGGGGGAAGGTGGGGATGGTTAATGAATACAAAAATAGAAAGAATGAATAAGACCTAGTATTTGATATCTCAACATGGTGACTATAGTCAATAATAATTTAATTGTACCCTTTAAAATAACTAGGTGTAATCAGGCTGTTTGTAACACAAAGGATAAATACTTGAGGGGATGGATACCCCATTTTCCATGATTTGATTATTATGCATTGCATGCCTGTACCAAAACATCTCAAGTACCCCAGAAATATATACACCTACTATGTACCCACAAAAAATTAAAATTAAAAATGAAAAAATAATAAAAAGTAAAAAGTAAAGGAATCTTTTCCTAGAGAAACCCTTTGAATCTAGCCAGGCAGTTATTTTATATTTTAGATGAAGATCTCTCCCAAAACACAGTCACACTTGTTTTTGATTCAAATTGTATTCTTTACTTTTCTGACATTTATCTAAATTTCTAACAGCTTTATGAAGGTATAATTCACATACCATGCAATTCATCCAATTAAAGTATACAATGGGTTTTAGTATATTCACAGACATGTGCAACCATCACCACCAGTCCATTTCTGAACATCTTCAGTCACCTCCAAAGAAACCCTGTACCCTTTAGCTGTCCCTGGCCTATCTGGCTATTCCTTCCAGCCCCTACTACCAGTCATCTACTTTCCATCTCAGTGGATTTTCCTATTCTGGACATTTCAAATAAATGTAATCATACAACAGTGACCTTTTGTATCTGGCTTTTTTTTCACTCACATAATGTTTTCAAGGTTCATCCATATTGTAGCATTTATCAGTACTTCATTCCATTTCATGGCCTGGATAATGTTCCATTTTATAGATATCCACAATTTTTTTTAAAGTAAAATGCATCTAAACAGTCTCATCCCCTTATTAAAGCTGAGATCTCTCTCTTACTCTTTTTGAATCTCCATAGGCCAAATCTCCTATTTTTCTACATCCTGTCCAATTTTTATATCTCATTTTTGAAAAAAGTGTTTTTAGTGAATAGTAATGAAACCCTAATCAAAACCCCAATATGACTCTTTATGGAACTTAAGTTTACTTTAAGGTTCATTTGAAATAAATAACCTTAAAAAAAACTAAAACTAAAACAATCTCATCCCCACTCACTTGACAAATCCATAGATCTGTTCTGAGCACCAGCTGTGGTAGAACTATTACTAGCATTATTGGGGGGGGGCATAGAGATGAATAAAGAGGAGTCGCAAACATATTCATTCATTCATTCAGCAAACATCTATTGTCTCCTATGTGCTGGGAATGGTGCTTAGGCGCTTGGAATTCAAGGGTGAACAAGACATGGTCCCTGCTTTCCATGAGCCCACAGTGAAGACAGCAATATGGGAAACCATATATGATATCTCCATACATGATAATAGTTATATACTCAATAGTATATATTGAGTGTCTACGAGTTATTGGAAGCCCATTTCCCACTCTGGAAGAGTTCATGGCCCAGGCTTGGGCTCCTCATTCCACACACATTCATAAGAGAAACTAGCTCGAAAGAGGGTAGCAGCCACGGATTCAGGTGTTTTGTTTTGTTTTGTTGTTCATTTGTTTTGAATTTTTTATTGAGGAGAAATTCATGTAACACAAAATGAACCATTTTAAAGTGTGTAATTCAGTGGCATTTAGTACATGTTGTGCAGCTGTCACCTCTATCTAGTTCATCACCCTAGAAGAAAACCTTGTACCCATTAAGTAAAGCAGTCACTCTCCCTTCCACCCTCCCCTCAGCTCCTGGCAATCATCTGTTTTCTGTCTCTATGGATTTGTCTATTGTGGATTATTCATATAAATGGAATCATACAGTATGTGGTCTTTTTTGTCTGGCTTCTTTCACTTAGGGCATCAAGTTTCTGAGGTTCATGCATGTTGTAGCATGTACCAATCAGCATGTCAGTCTTTTTTACAGCTAAACAATATTCCATTGTATGGACACAGCACGTTTTGTTTATCCATTCATCCACTGATGGGCATTGGGGTTGTTTTCATTTTTTCACTATCATGATTAATGCTGCTATGAATGTTAATGTACAAGTTTCTATGTGGACATGTGTTTTCATTTCTCTTAGATATATACCTAAGAGTAGAATTGCCGGATCATATAATACTCTAACTTTCTGAGAAACTGCCAAAGTGTTTTCCATAGCAGCTGCAACATTTTACATTCCCACCAGCAATGGACAAGGGTTCCGGTTTCTCCCAGGGATTCAGTTTTATTTCTTACTTTCAGAGAAGAGTTCCACTAAATTGGAAACACTCAATTAGCCCAAATGATTGACCCTAACGGTGGGCTTTTGAGTCTGGGCCTCTTAATTAATGCCTAGGCTGGTGGGAGAAACAAAACAAATAAGGACAAGGCAGCGGGTGTGGGAGCCTCCCCTCCTCCACAGCTCTGAGAGTACTTCTGCGCATGCTCACAGCCTAACGCGGGCATGTTGGCAAGATGGCTGTGGAATTGTCCCCTGACCCACATAGATGGGATTCACAGCATCAGGCCCAGCAGAGGGCTGAGGAGAGAACATTCTCGGCTATAAGAGCCAAGCCTAGGAAAACCCAGGAGGTGATTTTATAAAAGGAATAACATGAAATCAATAATGACTCTGGCAATAAGGGAAAGAAGAGCACGACCTTCTTTATTAAACAAGAAATTGGAGGAAGCTTCAATGGGTTGTGAAGGCATTTAGATCCCATGGTATTCAACACTGGCTCCTGTCCCTTGGAATGAAAGTTCGACATACATCTAGGAAATAAATAATAATGATGAATGTCTAGCTCTAAAGATGACGACATAGAAGTATATCACTGAAACTTGCCCTTATGGCCCATCTCTCTGCTTCAGTGATCAGACAGCTCAACAAATATTGAATCCCCTCCACCTTCAGCCTGTATCACTCCCTCGGCAGGTCAGTCCCATTGTGAAGTGGCATTAAATCTTTCAAGTCATTCAGTGGCATTTTCATGTGCTAAGACTGTCACTGTCAAGATGACATGCCAGTCACTGTCCAGGAAGAGCTGAGGCACAATGCCAAAGGACCCTCCTCAAAGCCCAAGAGTTTGCATCCTTAGGGGAGAAAAATCCGAGTGATAGGATCTCAATCAGCTTCCAAATCCTTATATCTTCAGTAACCTAAGATTAAGGTGGGTGAATTTCAAACACTTTTAGAAGCAGACTCCTTTTTTCAAATAAAATCTTCCAGGATCTCCATTATATAAAATAGAAAAACTGAGCTGCTTTAAATAAAGAGGGGATACAGTGAAGGGGGAGGGAGTGAGAGAAGAGCTGCCATTCATTGCCCAGCAGGATGGGCACTGTACATCTCCAGGGAGTGCAATTCAGGTAGAGAAGCAGTTCTCAAAGTGTGGTATAAAGACACTGGTGGTCCCCAAAGTCATTCAGGGAGTCCGTAAGGGCCTCTCTTTTCCAAATATATGTCTGTGTGAGGCTGGATTTTCTTCATATACTTCAACCGAAACAACATATCACAACAGATCAAATGTAGAAGCTGATATGAGAATCCATGTATCATCTATGGAGCCAGATATCAAAGACATTTGCAAAATATAAAACAATGCAACTCAGTTATTTTTTTTACTTTGGAAATAGGTTATTTTTAATAAAAATATGTTAATATACAATAGGTACTATTGTTCTTTTAAATGGATTAATACATATTTTTGAAAATTTCTCAGTTTTAAATTCTAATGCAGTCAATATCAATAGATAAATCCCACATGAACCAAAGCTCTTTGAGGTCCTCAGTCATTTTTAAGAGTATAAAGGAGTCCTGAGATGGAAAAGTTTGAGAACTGGTGACATAGACTATGATGTGAATGGCAGTTTGTTCTTGAGGCTCTAGGTGGTCAGTTAGAGGGTCTGGGTTCTGCCTGCTCAGCCTCCTCTTCCACCTTCCATACCCCTGAGGCAGCCCTCAGGGTGCCTCCTCAGAACCCTGAGAGTCCAAGTTTGAAAATAATTGATTGAGTCCAGCCTCCTCATTTTAGAGACCAAGAAACTTAAGGAAGCTGAGAATTTTGGATCTGCAAGTCAAGAAGAGCAGAAGAGCTGGGGTTACATCCAAGTCTTCTTCAGGGAGCTTCTCTTCCCTTACACTGCGCTGCCACTACAATAACACAACAGCTATCATTTGTTGCACTCTCCTCTGTGTTCAGAAGCTGTGCTAAGAAGCACTACGCCCTGTGCATTCCAGACTGAGCCACCTGCTCAGTGCCTCCTGGTTTCCACTCAGCAAGCACATTTGGCCTGTAATGCTCCATGTTTGCTAAAGCGACAAGGAAAGAAAAGCAGGCAACAGGCTGCCCTCCCTCCTCTACCATATCCATGTCTGAATCAAGCCGGCTCTGGCCTTCTCAGTGCAAGGAATTTAACCTGGCATCAGCTTCCCGAGAACATCTTGATAAGCAGTATGCAACCCACCAGAGAGGGATTTTCGAAAAGCCAGGAATCAATTAATTTAATCAGGTTCCTGCATAGTTCAAGAAAAGCCCACGTGGGCAACAACTGGGAGGTTAAGAGCAGCGTCATGGCGGCTTGCCACATTGTGACTCCACAGAGTGTTTCTTTGTGCCTCCTGCCCTCTGCACAGCTCCCATCCTGTGAAATCACTCTGCTCGGAAGGGGTGAGCTGAAAATGCAGTTGAGCTAATCCCTGTGCCACCAGAATACAGCAGCAGGACACACAGTTCCTGAAAAGGCCCCTAAAATTGCCCATTCATCTTCCAGAATGGCAGAGCTGGGAAGGCCCACAGAGACTGGCCAGCCAGGGAACTAAGCTAGAAGTACACATCGGAGTGACCTGGGAAGCCATTGAAACACACAGACCTGCAGAGCCCTGCCCCAGGGGAAGCCCTGCCTTAGTTAGCTGGGGATGGACTCTGTGTGTGTGTGTACATATATACACACTCCTGGTGGGTACCAATGAAAACCCAACACCCTCTCCTCATCCTACAGATGGGGAACAGAGATAGAGGGCAAGAGATTTACTTTAGGATACACAGAGAGTTCAAGAAACAGCTGGGATGAGAACCCAGATATCCTGACTCTCATGCTCCCATGCTCAACTGAGGGGAACTGACTCTCATGCTCAACTGAGGGGAAAACTAGTGTATGCATGCATGTGTGTATGTCAAGGAGTGGAGGAAGGTGAGGGAGCATTCAGAAATAACGAAGCCACTTTTATTTGATTCATCCTCTTCATTTCGCATTCTCTCCCTTTTCTTCCAATGTAATCACTGACTGGGTCCAAGCCTCATAGTTTATAGATGAAGAGCCTGAGGGCCAGAGTGGAGATGGGAGCTGCTCTGGATCCAATTTAGGACCCAGATCTCTGTGCTTTCTTGCCTGTGTTCCTTCTACTACATTTTGACCCCTAAGATACATCCCGAGAGAAATATATTATCATAGACGGTATTTCATTATTATTCCTCCTACCAAGAGGCAAATCTTGTTAGAAGCCAGCACACTCAGGCCGGGCGCAGTGGCTCACGCCTGTAATCCCAGCACTTTGGGAAGCCAAGGTGGGCGGATCACGAGGTCAGGAGATCGAGACCATCCTGGCTAACACGGTGAAACCCCGTCTCTACTAAAAATACAAAAAATTAGCTGAGTGTGGTGGCGGGCGCCTGTAGTCCCAGCTACTCGGGAGGCTGAGGCAGGAGAATGGTGTGAACCTGGGAGGCGGAGCTTGCAGTGAGTGGAGATCGCGCCACTGCACTCCAGCCTGGGTGACAGAGTGAGACTCCGTCTCAGAAGAAAAAAAAAAAAAAGGAAATTGGGGAAGCCAGCACACTCCGTGGTTCTATAGCATCAGCCTGCCCTGGGAGCTACTCTGACTGCTTTTTTTCCAATCTAAACTCATATTTCAGGGCCACCCTGGAAATATTGGTAAAGCCAGCACTGCTAATACAGGCAAACGATGG
The DNA here is from genome assembly GCF_029289425.2 of Pan paniscus. Lineage (NCBI taxonomy): Eukaryota > Metazoa > Chordata > Mammalia > Primates > Hominidae > Pan > Pan paniscus. The sequence goes on from NC_073272.2 coordinate 132,156,506, forward strand.
CAATCCTAAAGGGTAGTGTTGCACTGAAATAAATTATTTGCATAGGTGGGATTTCTCTTTTTACTATGTTAAGGTTACAAATTGTTTTCTGGCCTTTACGTATAATTAAATATAGATGCTCTTGGAGCTTAATGTCAGTTTAAATTTTAGTCTTTGGAAAGTAATTTGTTTGCACGTTCAATGAACAAACCATTTCTTATTGGTTTCAAAGACCCAGGCTCATGCATCATGAATCAAGGTTGCCCTTATCAAAGCTAAAAAGGTCAGGCAAAGTAGGCTTCTAACTCCAGTTTAGCCACCCCCTACAAGAGAAAAATCAAGGTTTTGGTTCTCTGTCTTAAGTACACATATGACTTAGTTTCGTTAGGCATAGGAATAATAATACAAATGATTCATCTGTTCCCTCTCCACACACACAAAACCAGTTAAATACTGCTTGATACCGTTTGGCCGTGTTCCCATCCAAATCTCACCTTGAATTGTAATAATCCCCACGTGTCAAAGGCGAGGCCAGGTGGAGATAATTGAATCATGGGGCTGGTTTCCCCTATGCTGTTGTTGTGGTGGTAAGTCTCACTAGATGTGATGGTTTTATAAATGGGAGTTCCTCTGCACAAGCTCTCTTACCTGCTGCCATGTAAGATGTGACTTTGCTTCTCCTTTACCTTCTGCCATGATTGTGAGGGCTCCCCAGCCATGTGGAACTGTGAGTCCATTAAATGTCTTTCCTTTATAAATTACCCAGTCTCGGCTATGTCTTTATTAGCAGCATGAAAATGAGCTAATATGCTGCTCATTATGCTACCAAGGATCAAACCATTGGGAGGGCTTTGAACTATTCCTCTGCTCTCTGGGCCTCAGTTTCCTCATATTACATTTAAAGAGATCTCTGAAGTTCTTTCAGCTCTGATAATCTAAGGTAACTAGACATAGAAAGGCTATCCCTAGCAGTGATTTTAAATGACACTGGTTTGTCTTAAAAAGCAGTTTATAAGGCTTGAAGTGTTTTAGGCCAAGCAATCACCAAGGACATTAGAGCCATGAGTTCTTAGGCAACCTTCTTCCTCTACCTTTCCTCCCTTTGTCCTCTACTCTCAGAAAGATGTCAGCTGTCTCTGTCCCTTTCTCAATGGCTCCAAGGATATTCCCACTCCTTTAGACAGCCCTGCAGTTCCAGAAATCTCTTCCTCTCATGCATTTTCCAATCTCTTAGGGTTCCCCTACTAAATGTGCATGTACACTAGGGCTCATAAGGAGTTATTTGCTCATTGACAATACATGACCAAGATATATTGTTAAGTGAAAATAAGAACAGGCTATTAAACAGGATATCTAGTATGATACTATTCCCCCTACCCAAACCTCACAAGTAAACCAATCAGCCACTCTTTCTGGACATGGCTTAAGTCTAGACTAGCTACGGGTCTCTTTTGCTTGCCTCTCAAAGTTAACAAAGCAGAATTTTGGAAGTCACCTCACAAGTACTTACTAATGAGCTCTCTGTTTTATCTTTCTTTGAGCTAATCTGAGGTATTAACATTTTCAGAAACTCTCTTTTTCAAAAGATGTTGAAACTCTACTTCAATTTGAATTCCTTACATAGTTAAGACCATAGGATTCAGAACAGCAAAATGCTTTAGAGTCTAAATGTTCCATATTAGAAAGATAAGATTTAACAGTAAGCATGGAAAGGTCTAGAAGAGTGTTAGCAGTGGATCTGGAACTGAGGTGATCTCATGTAGAGTCCATCTGATGCTAAGTGTTTTATGCTATTTTCTCATGTGATTCTAACAACCATTCCTTTACATAAGGTATTTTCATTTCATTTTACAGATGAAGCACAGAGATTAAGATACTTACCCACGATCAAAGCTAGCAAATGGTAGAGATGAGTGGAGACTTGAACTTAGTCATTTCTTTCTAAAGTCTATGAACTTTACCTATATTTTAGGGTCATGTGAAGTAAAAAAAAAAGCAACAGTCTAGGAATCTTAGACTTGAGTTCTAGTCTCAGCTTAACTACTAATCCTCTGACTCCCTGAGACAATGAAAACTCCATACTAGATCACCTCTTAGGTTACTGGCAGCTCTCAAATTTCTTTATTCTTAATAGAATCAAGAAAACTTGCAATTAATATGCAGACGGCAGAGAAAGGATGGTGACGGAATAGCCCAAGATGACAGTGATGTTTCTATCTTGGACAAAAAAGTGGCACTTCATTAACAAAACGGGAAGGCATGATGATGAGTTTGGTTTCTGATTGGTGGGTCTAGAAGGTTGGCAACACATACTTATAGGAATGTCCATGAGGTCTTTAAGAAATCTAAGAAATCCCAGTTAGAGAGAGGGAGAAAGAAGACCTAGCAATGAAGAAAAGCAGGAAAAAAAATCACAGAAATAACATATCGATCAAGCCAAGACAAGATAGCATTTTAAAATGGGAGGTGAAATAAAGTGGTCAGAGTTGGTGAAAACTAGGTGAGAGAGCCAAGTCACTCCCACTTGTGAACTCTCACAGCCTTTTCCCCTCTCTGAAGATATGCATTTCCCCACATGGGCTCCCAAGGTAAGGGTGAATCTCCCCCTTCCTTTAGATTCCTGGTTGTAATAGGCACTCAGTGTTCTTCCACCCAATTGAATTGCACTGGGCTGACTGGTTTCAATCACCATAGCCTTACAGGCTGTCTCTTTACAAGCAAAGCCAACAGGCTTCCCGAAAAACAGAAAGGCAGGAGCAAACAGCTACAAACCAAAGCACCATCTTTAGGAAAAGAAAATGCCATGTTGGCCCTTTCAGCCAAACCTGCATAGGCCTGGATACCGTCTTTAGCTGTGTCATCTATGAATGAGAACAGAAAGAGCAATGACAGAGAGATCTGCAAAGATACAGTATGTGACTAGAGATCAGTACAGCTACAATGGGATGTGTCTTTTCCAGAAAGAAAGTTGGTGGGGAGATAGGGATGGGGGGTGGTGGCTGGTGGTGTGTGTGAGAAGAGGCCTAGAGAAATATGAGAATAACAAAAATTAAATAAATAAAAAGGCGGTTTCATTGTCATTTCAATTTGGGAAACCAAATTGTATTGTTTTCTTGATTTTTCAAACACACTTGAAAGATGTAAACACAAGAGCAAAAACATAATGAAGTCTTGTCAATATTCTGAATCAGTTGTCGACGGAGCCATCCCTCAAACACAGCTGTCATTTGGTGCTCCAGCTTCCTGGGAAGAGGCTTGTACGTGCCCAGAATCATCATTGTCACACTGATGGGGGATGGTATCAAGGCAGCCCAAGTAAGGCAGGCTAGGATGCGGACTCCATAGGCAAGATGCATGTTTCAGAGCCTTTTGGGCAAAAGCTCCAGGATCTAGAAGGTCAAAGCAGGTGTCAAAAACGTGTAAAGTTTCCAAGAAATTCCAAGGAAAAAAGCATGCAAGACACCAGGTGGGAAAACCGACCCGTGACAAAAAATTCAGGCAGTTAATCATGCCTGTGGGGTCAGGAAGGTTGCAAAGGTCTGAGTAGGCCAGTAATCTGAAATAAAGGTGTGTGAGGAAAGTTCCTGGCATCAATCACTACAGCTTAAACAGGAAGGCTGGTCTCAAGGCTTTCTCCAGTTCTGCTTTCTCTGGATGTCCACATGGAGCTGGGATATAGCTGGGCTTTGGCCCGAGGACGCCACAGAGAAAGAACTGTTGGAGCTGGAGACCCAGGGCCTTGTGACTTTTCCTGATATCAGGATTGAGCACTATTCATCTTCTCCCTTAAAGAAAGAGGAATTTTGCAGCACTGCAACTGTGTGCTTTTATTTATTTATTTATTTATTTTTGAGTCGGAGTTTCACTCTGTCACCCAGAGTGGAGTGCAGTAATGCGATCCTGGCTCACTACAAACTCCACCTCCTGGGTTCAAGTGATTGTCCTGCCTCAGCCTCCTGAGTAGCTGGAATTACATGCCATGCGTGCACCACCAGGCCCGGCTAATTTTTGTATTTTTAGTAGAGACGGGGTTTCACCATGTTGGCCAGGCTGGTCTCGAACTCCTGACCTCAAGTGATCCACCCGCCTCGGCCTCCCAAAGTGCTGGGATTACAGGTGTGAGCTACCGTGCCCAGACAACTGCAACTGTGTTCTAAGCAACCAGACATTATAGTGAAGGCCACATAGGGCCTCAGTTTCCCTTTCTGTAAAACAGGTAAAGGGGTAAGAATTATACAAGAGTATCATTGAAAGCATCTGACTCCAAGTTTGACTGATTTAATCAAAAGTCTTAAGAATAGCCCTCTTAACACTAGGTCTGATACTCGAAGTCTCCTGAGTGTCCCATCAAAGGAATGAAAACACACACATATAGCTTCTGTTAGTTTGCACAATTTTTCCTCTTTTCTTTCAGGTTTAACGTCTTTTAAGTACTCTCTATTCTAGATTGCTTAGCCTATGAATTAATCATTTGCAATACTCTTAAACACAGGTAGCTTGTCTTTCTAATGATATGGTGTAAGTTTCAGGGTCTCTGCCAGGGGTGGTATGTAGTAGCGCAGAGTGACTCCAGTAGGGTGACAGCTCAGGATGGCAGCAGGGTTCACTGTGAATCACCTCCCATCTTACAAAAGTGATCATGCTGTATATTCTTATGCATATGCATTGCCCACCATGATACTATGCATGAGGTAGTCACACCGTTGATATTGCTGAATGAGAGAATGAATAAATATATACATGAATGAATGATCAAACACACCTAAGATGGAAGGGTGGTATCAGGTGATGGGCCTGAGTATCTTATGTAAATACGAGATTCCTCCTTGCCCCTCTTGAAAAGAAACCTCAATGCAGACCATTTTCTTTGTGAAAGGAACAAAGTGGACCCATATGCCCACATTGGTAGGGAATTAAAAAGATAGAAAAAATTGAGTTTATAAGAATATTGGTAGGAACAAGACACTTGGGTCATCCCATGAAGGCAATTTCAGTTTGGACCAAAAGAGGACAAACCTGAATTCACAGAATGAATGCTTGAGCTGTAAGGTACCACTGAGCTCATCTGACTTAACGATCTCATTTTACACATGGAGACCCTGAGGCTCAGAAGGGAGGTACCACTTGACATAGATCACATAGCTCAACCCTGTGGGGAGTCGAGCAAAAAAATCTTAGACTGAGAATAACCTGGGCTTTGGGAACCTGGACAAACTGAAGAACATAGTGAAAAATGGCTTCAAACCTAGTCTTCATATCAATGTATGGACCTGAGAGTCCCTTCCTGGTAACTCACTTGGCCCCTTACGTATCCTAACATCTGCTAGACAACAGTTTCTGGTGCTCTTGGGAAGGGATGTGCACTGCTGTCATGAGAACTTACTGGGCAAGGTTGGGCTAATGGAGTGGGACAATAGTTAGCAGTTGGATGGAAGCAGACACGCACAAAGCTTTTGGTATTTCCATTCGTTCCCACTGGGGCCCTCCCTTTATCTTCTAGTTCCTCCCACCTTTAGCAACACGGTGGGGAGAGATGGTCAGGAACTATGGCAGGAGTCTACCCCTGCAAGCCCATCTGCCAGAATAAATTCAGCTTAAATACCAGTTTGACTAACTTTCTAATGGAATCAACTAATTGTTTCTTTGAATCATTTCACTGAATTTCTCAGGTCCATTCCGGGAAAACAGTCAAACCAGCGGAAGGGGCAAGCACAGGTGTTTGGCATTTCTCTAGTTAGAACATACCCTGCCCCCACTAGGGCAAGAATGAAGGCTCCAAAGCCAGGGCAGGCAAGTGCCCGCTGCAGCAGCTGGCAGATTAGGCGTGGGAGGGCTGGTGTGACTTCCTGCTGAGTTCTGAGACTGAGTTCCTGGAAGTAGGTGCCTCTGCACCAGAGAAGACGCCTGCAGGGTTTGATCAGGACCTCATGGTGTTGGCTCCCGTGGCCAGTGCCCATCCTGTTCTCAAACCCACTGAGCTGTTTCTGTTCTCTGCCAACCCTTGGGTCTAGGCCAGAGCAGGTTTCTGACCTAGTCCTGACCTGAACCGGCAGCCCTCAGTGAGTCACCTCCCTCTTAGAGCTCTCACTGCACTTGGAAGAGTCAGCCTATCCTGTCTTTTCTGGCTTGTTCTTCCTTTCCTGTGTATTTCTCTTGCCGCCTCTGTGAGAAGGAAAACTCTACTGTGTCTTCCTTGCCCTTCTTCATAGTCCCTGGAATGGGATGTGGACCATCCGTGTACAGGGATAACCAGTAATGGACTGAATCTCAGCTTCCTTTGCCTAACTCACAGATAGCATCCCAAGGTCATAGAAAGTTGTCTTCCTGCCTGTTGCTTTCCCATGACATTGACAAATCTGAGTGGGTCTGTGACTAGACCTTGCAGTGGAAGTGTACAAATGCTTTCCCAAGGCGGGATGCAGAGTTGTGGGAAAAGAATGGAACAAGATTGCTGACAGCTCTAAGGGAACCTCTGCATTTTGATATCAATGGTTAATCTACTGTGTCACATCTCTTAAGAAACTAAACAAAATGCAGTAACTGCTATGACATTGAAGCTGTGTTGCAAAAACGATATTGTAGAGCAAATAATTATCTTATACTGGCTATTTTATGCCTTATTGAACAAGCAGCAGTTTATGAAAACAGCGTTTCATAAATATGGTTGCATATTCCTGAGTGGAGACTGCTAGAATTTGCGGCAAGGTGGACTCATTGGTTTCTTCATTCTCCCCCTGAGCTCTTTCCATGTTCACCCTACTCTGGACCTTAGCTAGCTAGCATGTGGCCCCACATCCAAGCACATCTTTCAAGGTCTAAGAGACGATGTATGAGGTATCATGGGAGGGGTCACAGCTATAGCAAGACCAACATAAACTCAATAAAAGGAGATACTTGAATGAAACTAGACCCTGGATTTTGTGGAGGGCTGGAACAAGCCTCAGAGTGGGAGTCAGGAAACCTGGACTGCAGTCCTATCTTATCCACCAGCTACACAAGTCACTTTACTACTGGGAGTCACTTCAACTCAGGATCCTCATCTGGAAAATGCAGATAAATGTACTTGTTCTCCCTGCCTCCCAGGGTTCGTGAGAGGAAAATGTGCCTTTAGAAGCTTCACAGACTATAAATCACTAGACGCGCACCAGGGATGGGATTATCACTATCATTTACTTTGAAGAAGCGGTTGCCAGAGGCGGTGAGCAAGTTCCTTAACCACAGTATTTAAAGAGAGACTGCCTGAACCAGTGTGTCAGGTAGTCACCGAGGGGATTTCAGTGGCATTGGTGGGGCTGACACTAGATGTACTCCAAGGTCCTTTTAAGCTCTAGCTCCATGAGTCCAGAATGTACAGGCTTTTAATCATTTTCTTAGTAGTGACTGTGTGTTTAAGCTGGACTATCATTCCCTTAGCCTCATTTTTTATTCTATAAATTGTGGCTCATGCCTGTAATCGCAGCACTTTGGGAGGCCGAGGCAGACGGATCACTTGAGGTCAGGAGATCGAGACCAGCCTGGCCAACATGGTTAAACTCCGTTTCTACTAAAAATACAAAAATTAGTCAGGTGTGGTGCTGGGTGCCTGTAATCTCAGCTACTCCTGAGGCTGAGGCACGATAATTGCTTGAACCCAGGGGGCAGAGGTTGCAGTGAGCCAAGATCACATCACTGCACTCCAGCCTGGGTGACAGAGCAAGACTCCATTTCAAAAAAAAAAAAGGTATATTGTACAAAGAGGAGATATGATTAGTTTTGTACCCTGAGAGAATTTTTTAAAAAATATTATGCCATAAGCGTTTTCCTAAAACCTTAAATCCTTAAATATTTGCTAAGAACATGATTTTGGATAAATTGCTATGTAATATTCTAGCCTATGATTATACCTTAGTTTAAGAAACACTTTTTAGACATTCAGAGTCTTGTTTTTTTCTATTATAATAGGGAAAGTTAAGATTTGTAGACATAAACAGTAGTGTCTGATGAATTCTTTATGTGAAATCTAGTAACAAAGCTATGGGGTCAAAGCGCATAGACATTTTTAATTCTCTTGATTACATTGTCAACATGTTCTCCGTAAAGGCTGAGTAATTTATGACTCCCACCAGTAGTGTAGAAAAACAACCATTTCACGAAATCTTCGTCAACCCTGGGAATTTTGATTTTAACATTTCTCAGCCAATTTTATATGCAAAAATAATTTCTCTTGTCAGTTTTAATTTACAGTTCATTGATTACAAGTGAAGTTGATTTTTTGCCTTTTGTTTATTACCTACTTGTACGTAATCTGTTGTGAATTGTCCTTTGTATCAGCCCCTTTTAGAACCTACTATTCACACTGCTCTGCAGATGTAATCAGAGTTTTGAGCCATCAATACCAAAGGAGAACAGGATTTTCTGAATGAGCTGAACCCCGTCAGAAGTTCCTAGAGCTTCTCTCCCAGCAAACCATTCACAATAGCGGGGGTGTGGGGGTGCTGAAATCCGGCAGTGATTTGTATTTCCCTGCGTTTACTTCTCCTGCTCTGCTTCTTGTATAAGAGCTAATGAGCAGCAAAGCTGACAAAAGACTAAGAAAAAAGAGAAGAAAGGGCATAGTTAATCCCTTAAGTAGGATTGAGGAATGGGTGGTGTTTGCCTTTAGAAAGGGGGAAAAAAATTCAGGACTTTTTTTTTTTCAGCCATGCAGTTCCCAATATGTACCACTGGATGGCAATCCTCTATTGGTTAGGTAAAAAGCTCCTACCTGCCAAGACTAGGGAAACTGAGGAAGCAGCTGCTGAAACTGAGAGACAGGCACATGCAAGGCAGCTAACAGTTGAATACAGGTGGCCTTTAGACACCACTGGGAACATGGATCACTGATATGCAAGGAAATGAAAAGCAAGGAGTATATATTATAGACAGTGACACAGACAGTGGCTGAGGAGAGTCACAGAAGGGAATGCATTTCTTCCTACTTCATTTGTTCCTTCTTTTCCTCTGCTGTATATTGGGTATAATTTGATTTACCTTTTTGTGCTTGAAAAGGCAAAATTACCTACTTTGGGCATACAATTGTCAGTAAGTACTGCATGCTTCTGGGAGATGGAGTCGGGTGGATGCTGCTCTTGCACTATGGGAACCCTGAATTGCCCAAGCCTGGCCAGCTGCGCCGGCAAAGCCATTCAGAAAAGCAGTGCCACAGTTCCTGGGAGCAGAGAATAGAAAGCAAACCCACAGCCTCTTTAAGACTTGTTCTAGCCCTAAAGGCAGCATGGTGTAGAAGAAACAGCACGGGTTTTGTTTTTGGTTTTGTTTTGTTTTGTTTTTTTTGAGACAGAGTCTTGCTCTGTTGCCCAAGCTGGAGTACAGTGGTGTGATCTTGGCTCACTGAAGCCTCTGCCTCCCAGGTCCAAGCAATTCTCCTGCCTCAGCATCCCAAGTAGCTGGGACTACAGGTGCACGCCACCATGCCTGGCTAACTTGTGTATTTTTAGTAGAGATTGGATTTCACCATGTTGGTCGGGCTGGTCTCGAACTCCTGACCTCAAGTGATCCGCCCACCTCAGTATCCCAAAGTGCTGAGATTACAGGCATGAGCCACCATGCCTGGCCAATAGCATGGGTTTGAGGGCAATTAGCCTCAGATTCGTTTCAGCTTGGATTCTTATAGTTATGCGGTTTTGGGCAAGTTACCACATCTCTCTCAGCCTTGCTGTCTTCCTCTATAAAATGGAGGATAACAGCACCTACCTCACTGCGTATAAGAGATACTGCCACTGTTGTTATTATTAATACATCCAAGTTCCGCCCAGGGATGCAAAAAGCATACTTATAATACTCATTAAGACCCTGGGATCTGGCAGTACTAAGTCTGCAACTTACTAGCTGTGTGTCACTTCCATGAGTCATCCCTCCTCTCTATCTGTAAAAGGGATTAATAACAATGCCAACTCCATAGGATATTATAAGGATCAAAAGAGAAAATGTACACAAAGCATACAGCACAGTGCCTGTCACACAAGACACAGTCATTGGTAGGTGCTATTCATGGCAGTAGTAACAGTATTGTAAAAAATCTCTCCCAGTATTCTGAGAGCACAGTCAAGAAAAAAGATGTGCACATCTAGTGCTGAGATGAAAAGGTCTTGTATGGTCAGCCAGTGTGTGGAACCAGGCAGGTCTGAGAAAGAATAGGCAGCAGGACACAATCCAAAGACGGAAGCTGCTATTTCAAACTGGGGATCGTTTGCCTACAATGTGGTTTTGGTTCTTTTTAAAGGTGCAAGACAGATGTTTGCACTTGGATTCAGCTGTTTCTCTTAAGTCACTAAAATAGTCAAAGGTCAAATCTGGAAGAAACCTTCCAATCCAACACCCTCTGGAAACTGAAACCCAGAGATGGGCAATGGCTTGCTTCCCTAAGTCACAGGATGAGTCAGTTGCCTAGCAGGAAATGGGTTCCAGACCCCAAGACCATCAATAAGGGCTCCTCCCACTGTGTACCCCACCCCTAGACAGGCTACCACATGGCTAGTCCTTTAGAGAGCCCATTGCATAAAGGCCAAAAAGGACTTCCCCAAATTGGGGTGAGCCATTGTTGTGTATCCTCATCTAGCCCATCTAGCCTTATTGTAACCAGCCAAATCTTCCCAACAACAGGTGCAATATAGGTTTTTTGTGTGTTTCTGCCCATTCAAAATCTGACTCTTATTTTTGTATGCACCGATTTAAGGAAACAATTACATGGATAATCCACAAGTCACACATGTATATCTGGCTTTCCGTGTCACTACGTAATTTCCCTAATTTATGAAGTTCAGACAAATACTTAAAATCATACACATTTCTCACATTCCTCAACACTTAAAGGATTTAGGAGTTCAGGGTAAGCCTTATAGAGTCCTGTCTAGGCACCATGGTAACATTTCAGGTAAATGCCTCCAGATGACCAGCAGTGCATGTTTGAAAGTATAGGTGCAGCAGGTAGGGTTTTCAGGAAGGCTAAATGAGGAGCACACATGTCAATTCAAGACTCACAAAACCACAAAGAGCAATGGGGGAGATGGTGGCATGATTAAGCACCATCATGTGTCTCTGCAACACACAACGCCTAATTAAAAAACGCAACCAAAATAATCAAGAAAGTGGGATACAAAGAGCCAATGACTGGCTGGAATCATGGGCCAAAACCCAAGAGATATTTGACAAGGATAAAGGTCAAGCTGCAATCCAAGGTTTTAGAATATCAATTAGCTAGAAGCTGGGGGAGACCTGGTTTCACAGCAGGCCTTACAATAGGACCTTGGGGCTTTCATTGACGGGAAGCTCTGCATAAGCAAACAGGAATGAGTGGGGCAGGGTTATGAAAAGGCTAGGCCCCAGGGCATGGATCTAGGGTTCATTTTGTATCCCACACTCCACATGGGAGTAAATGGCAAACCAAAACACAACCAAAAAAAGGGGACTGCAATGACTAGCACTAAGGAAATTGCGTCCTACTGAGGAGTGACTGAAGAACTAGGGCAATTTCCCAGTAACTATCATATTGATGGCGATTGATAATCATAAAAACCAGCATTTATTGACCACTTACATACCAAGCCCATTGCTAAAGGCTTACCTCACCTCACCCTTCAGCTATGAGAGAGGGCGAGGGAAGTGGGACCTACCAAGAGATTTTATACTGACTTGCCCTAGGCACCCAGCTAGGAAGTGGTAGAGCCAGAATTTGAACCCAGATCATCTGACACCAAAGTCTGTGTCCTATCCACTGCACCAATTGCAGCGTTTTTTGTTTGTTTGTTTGTTTTTTGAGACAAGGTCTCACTCTGTTGCCCAGGCTGGAATGCAATGATGTGAAAATGGCTTACTGCAGCCTCAGTCTCCTGGGCTTAAAGAATTCTCTCACCTCACCCTCCTGAGTAGCTGTGACACCCAGGTACTGAGCAAAGGTGTGCTGCCACGCTTGGCTAATTTTGTCTGTGTGCGTGTGTGTGTGTAGAAATGGGTCTTGCCATGTTGCCCAGGTTGATCTCAAACTCCTGGCCTCAAGTTATCTCCTGCCTTGGCCTCCCAAAGTGCTTGGATTACAGGCATGAGCCACCATGCCTGGCCTGCAGCATTCTATTTTATAAGAATCATCAATGCTACCATTTATTAGATGCTTCCTATGTATATGCATCAAGCATTTTTCTAAGCATTTTCTGTGTCTAACCTCACTGAACTCTCCCATCAACCCTATGAAGTACATAATATATTTACTCCTATGGCTGGAGGAAGCAACTGAGGCTCAGAGAGGTCAAATCACTTGCTCAAGTCCACACAGCTGAGAAGCTTTAGAGTCACTACAGAGCTGTGCTCTCTTCTCTCCTTAAGAAGAAACTTGGAGGTAATAAGCTACACGGCCCCTGAGATCTGAAGGACTACAGTATGATGAGGAAGAAGATTCACCCATAGTCATGGTACCCCAGTGCACTTGATATCTTTTTTACTCAAATGTGGTTCCAATAGCTTGTGTCAACTGGGCTCCAGTGATTGCTAAGCAGATGCTTTTGGCATCAGCTGTTTATCTGGCCTCCCAAGTTATAGCACTGTAGTTTCTTCTTGAGTGGCTCCACCAGCCCAGTCAATCAAATAACCTATCAGCCTATCAGTTCACTCAGCTGAATTGTTTTTTTCACTCTATTGATCTGTTTGGCTGCACAGAATACATTGACAGGATGCCCCAGGGTTATGTAAACACACCCCTCCTCCTACTGAGGGCTCTCTCTGTAAGCCTCAAACCTCAAAAGCCCCAAAGTCAAAGATCTGTTTCCACCATGTGCCCACTACACATTCAGACCAAAGAAAATGAATGAATGGAAGCCAGGTATCAAACATTCTCTCACTCACAGTTTAAAATTACTTAGAACTGCTCTGGCTGTACTATTATGAATGTACTTTGGAGGTAACTTTTTTATGATTTGGGTTTTTTTACTTGTTTGTTTGTTTTAACTTTTAGTTTAGATTCAGGCGTTACATGTACAGGTTTTTTACCTGGGTATATTGTGTAATTGCTGAGGTTTGGGGTAAGAATGATCCCATCACCCAGGTACTGAGCAAAGTATCCACAGGTTTTTTTATTATTATTTTTTTGAGACAGAGTCTTGCTCTGTCACCCAGGCTGGAGTGCAGTGGCACAATCTTGGCTCACTGTAACCTCTGCCTCCCAGGTTCAAGCAATCCTCCTGCCTCAGCCTCCTGAATAGCTGGGACTACAGGAGCACATCACTGTGCCCAGCTAATTTTCGTATTTTTGGTGGAAACAGGGTTTCACCATATTGGCCAGGCTGTCTCCAACTCCTGACCTCAAAGGATCTGCCTGCCTTAGCCTCCCGAAGTGCTGGGATTACAGGCGTGAGCCACCGCGCCCAGCCCCGATAGTTCTTTTTTTAAGACCTGAAATTCTGTAATCTGTGAGAAAGGACTAGATACTCTGCCCAAGCAATGAAATCAAAGTCAAAATTATGAGTGTCTGGGGCCTTATAAAGCATGGTGGGAAGAGAATTGCCTTCCCCAAATACTTTGTACCCTTACCCATGTGCTTGATGTGGACCCAGACACAACTTAGACTGAAGCAAAGCTCTAGGTGAGAGCAGAATGAGTATTTCTCTCAAAATCTGTTGTGTCTCAAACCTTCACAGAGTTGGGGAAAATCCTGAGAGTTCTGGTTTCAAGGGTCACTGGCTTTTAGAATCCCTTAGAAAGTAACTGAGAACAAGAAGAGAACACATTATCACCTTCTACTTAGATCAGTGGTTCTCAATTCTGGCTGCACATTAAAAAACATCTAGAGAGTGTTTCCAAGGCTGACCCATGAGATTCTGACGCAATTGGTATGAGTAGGGCCTGAGCAACAATTGTTTTTCTTATTAACTCTGGTATCAGTTTCTGTTTTTTTCTTACTTAAAATCTTAGGTGAATTTTCAACTTTACATAAAAAGGTTTGAATGTGCAGTCAGCATTGAGAATGACAGACAACGCTTCCTACAACAGCCTTGGCTACAGTACAAAAAAAGAGATGTTTTGCTCACTTTCCTGGAGCAAATGAGTCTAAGTAAAAGATACTGCCTCCAATGACCCAGGATCCTACGGTACACGGCTTTTAGGAATGGGAATATCTTTGCATGTAAACCTGTAGGGCTTACTCCAAGGCCAGAGAATGAAAACCAAGCTATAGATTGGTGCAAAAGTTAATGTGGTTTTTGCCATTAAAAGTAAGGGCGGCCGGGCACGGTGTAATCCCAGCACTTTGGGAGGCTGAGGCAGGCGGATCATGAGGTCAGGAGATCGAGACCATCCTGGCTAACACGGTGAAACCCCGTCTCTACTAAAAATACAAAAAAATTAGCCGGGCGTGGTGACGGGCGCCTGTAGCCCCAGCTACTTGGGAGGCTGAGGCAGGAGAATGGCGTGAACCCAGGAGGCAGAGCTTGCAGTGAGCCAAAATCACGCCACTGCACTCCAGCGACAGAGCGAGACTCCGTCTCAAAAAAAAAAAGGTAAGGGCAAAAACCACAATTACTTTTGCACCAACCTAATACATTTAGATGAGAAAAAACATTCTGACCTGAAGCTCTGGCCTCCTCATAATCAGCCAATCCCCACCTCACTCCCTCTGCCTAGGAAGATGCCTCCCTCCAATAATGTTTAGGTGAAGGACAACAGAATTCAGCCATGGCCTTTCAGTCTAACTGAAATCTATTGAACAACCTGTATCCTGTTCCTGAAGTCTACAGTCACAGACATCCAAGCGAAACAATCCCATGGACCCACCAGGGATTGCACAGGTGGGCCTATGGCAGACATACCACCACAGAGCAGGGCTCTTCAGGACTTGAGCTAGCAGAGTCCCATGAAGTATCCTGCCCAGTGAATAACAAACAACTCATTTGGATTTCCCATTTCCCTACCTACAGTGGTTGGTTTTTCAATTCACCGAGGAAACAAGAGTCAAACTTTTGTTACCATGGGAATCTGAGTCCTCGGTCATTTAAAAAACACTGATTGTCTACTTTGGGCTAGACCCCGTGCTATCCACTTGGGACATGGAGAAGACAAGGTCCCTGTCCTCAAGAAGTTCAAAGCCCAGAGAAAGAGACAGATGAGTCAACCATGACAGACAGTTGATAAAGGCTAAGGTGAGGAGGGGTTGTGCAACTCAGTCTTGGAAATCAGGAAATGCTCCCTGGAGGAGGTGATGCATGAACTGTGCCTCAGTATGATGGTTTGAGGACAAAACCTGTGCCACAAGGGGACTTAGGTCTATAACATGGCTTTGTCCACCTGAATCTCCTCTGTAACTGAGGAACTTCATTGATTCTCTACTTACAAGGCATATAACATAGGAAAGCTCGCTGGAAGGGAAATGTGACTAGAAATCGACAAGGCTGTTTACCTAAGGGAGGAGAGCAGCAAGTAGGTCTGTCCCTCTTTTCTATAACTTTCCCTATTGGCAGCAATTAAAGCATGCCCCTGCCTCTCCAGGAGACTAATCTTCTGCTTGGGACTGCTGAGAGAGACTGCAGCCCATAGTTGCAAAGACTAGAAGAAAGAACCCTGAGTTCAAATCTTGGCTCTATCTCCATGGCTGTGTGACCATGAGCAAGTCCCTCCCTCTCTGTGGGCCTCAGTTTTCCCATTTGTACAAGGGGGAGGGAGGTTGGGCTCAATGTTCTCCAAGGCCCCTTCCAGCCCTAATGCTCTCAGATCTTTTGCTTGCCCAAGGTTAGACAGGCACAGGGCAAAAACAAAAGTCCAGCCAGAGAGGAGTCAGCTGTCTCATCTATTTGCAGATGTTGGGACCACCAGAGGATGCTGCTTCTTGGGGCTCCACACTCTCCAGGTGGGAGGCTCATTCTCCTCCCCACTATGGGAAGGAAACTGCAGGCTGGCCAGGTTTGGAAAACAAAGCCATGTGGAAGGCATGCCATGAGTGACAAAAATCCTATGTTATTTTCTTTGATTTTTTTTAAAAGGTTGACATTTTTCAAAATAAAGCTGTTACTTCTCTGCCACAATGCATGGGCCAGTCAGCGTGTTCATGAATCAGACATCAAATATTTTCTTTCTTCCCCAACATAGCTCTCTCTGTGGGAACAGAGAGTCTAGTATCAATAATACCATTAGAGGGGAACTACCCTTCAACATACCTAAGCTGCAATTCCAACCTGCCAAGCAGGGAAAAAGTGATCCCAAATCCTATAGCCGTTACTGTCTACTTCTTTTCTTTTGAAGGACCCTTTGATTTCTTTCTTTCTTTTCATCTTCTTTGGCTTTTCAAGCCTATCCTGAACACTTTGGTGATACTCAGGAGGTCATTAGGCGTTTGCCTCTTGTTAAGCCTCACTCAGAAAAGGACCGCTGGTAATAGAACCAAAATAAATCTTCTCACATTTAACTCCTCTCTCCCACAAAGCGGCTGTCCTTGGCTGCCACCACTGTTGCCACAATTTAAAGGAAGGTGGCTACATACCAACCTTTGGTGCCCAGGGAGGAGCCATCCACAATGACACACACTTGGCCATCTACGAATGCTGACCAGGATGGAGCTGAGTCCTAATGCATGGATCATACTTGGGAAAAACCTTTCTACAGCCAGATGCTCTTTTTTTGAGACGGGGTCTCACTCTGTCACCTAGGCTGGAGTGCAGTGGTGCAATCATGGCTCACTGCAGCCTTGATCTCCTGGGCTCAAACAATCCTCCTACCTCAGCTGCCCAAGAATCTAGGACCACAGGTGTGTGCCACCACATGCAGATGATTTATTATTATTACTATTATTTGTAGAGACAGGGCTTTGCAGTGTTACTCAGGCTGGTCTTGAACTCCTGGGCTCAAGCAATCCACCTGCCAAAGGCATATAACACAGGCAAGCCTCCCAAAGTGCTGAGGTTACAAGCATGGGCCACTGTTCCCAGCCTCAGACACTCTTGATTTCATTTATTCTCTGGAAAACCTGTGCCCATGGGAGGCCTCTCATCTCTAAACCGAGATTCCCCAAATATGGCAAATGCATGCATGCCATTGCTCACACAGTTCTCCTCGCTTGGAATAGCCTTCCCACCTGACCCAGCTCAAATATCACCTCCTCTGAGCAGCCTTTCCTGACCCTCTCCCCTCACAGGCAGAGTAATCCATCCTTCCTTCGGATTCTCACAGCACACTTTGTTCTTGCCGCTACCATGGCACTTATTACATTACATTAGAGCCAGGTGCTGACTGCCTTTTACCTCTGAGTGACTGTGAGCTTCTTGAGGACAGGGGTTTCATCTAATATTGGAACAATTAGCCTTGGGCTCAGCCCATAAAATTTTCAGAGCTTGAATTGAAGGGGTAAATTCAGACTTCAGCAATGAAGTTGGAAAGCAGTCCTCCCCAGCCATAAAATTCTGTGACTGTACAAATAAAATGTGGTCCCACAGACACACTTGTTTTGGGGGCTTGGGGAGGTACATATTTGGCCGTGTTAGACTGGTCTAGAAATCACAATTCCCTTAACTAAACTCACCAGATGATTGGCAATCAAGCTCAATCACTTAGTTAAGGTGAACCAACTTGATATGTCTGTGTCAGGCAACAGACAGCTGGCTAAGTGACTGACACCCCTGAGCCGCAGGCCACGTGCTTATGGGAAATGGAATAGTGTGTGGGGGTTGGGAGAGGACAAGGGAGTCTGGATGCATTTATTTTGAATTGGGTGATGCACTTGTATAAAAGCAAATTGGAACCCTTGACAGAGTCATTCAGCAGTATCAAAGATCTATAGTCACTGCAGCCTGGTGGGGGGAGTGCTACTAGTTACAGTTGCTTGGCTGTAAATAAAATCTCCCCTGGAATGAAGCATTTTAATTCGAAGTGATTCTATAAGGAGCAGCTGAAAAACCTTTCAAGGAAGCTGGCAGTGTTAAGAGGAACCTCTATACCAATAGGAAAGGGCTTTGAAAAGAGCTAATGAAGTTTCAGCACGCAGCCCTGAACATGAGCTAGGCCCATTTAGCTACTGGTCAGTGTGTTTCAGAAACAAAGCAAATTAACCGGGGTGGGGGGCCTAGGGAGGACACACCCCCCAGCTTCCTTCTTGAAGTTTCCTGCAAAACACCAAGAGCCAACAGCCTCATCCCCAGCCAGTCTCCCACCACAATCTGTGGGGCCACATCCAGCCTTCTCTCCAGACTGGACACAGTCGAGTTTGGGCATGTGTACTTGTAACATTCTTCTCCAATTGCAGTGCCTGGTACAAGACCATGAACCTGGTAGGTGCTCAATAAATGTTGACTGACTTGAATTTCTGGAGGAAATTTTTGTTTGGTTTTCCTAGAAGTGAAAGATGCCCATCAAGAAAAAAAAAAAAAAAAAAAAAGAGATCCAAGGAAACGCTGCAAAGGCGACTTTGCTGGTCAGTATCACACCAACAGGAAATGGGGTAAGGAGTGAGCAAGTAAACCAAAAGCCACAACAATCTATTTTTAAAACTACAACAATATGTGGGCTGTACAGTAGTGCTGCTAGCTTTGTTTTCATCTAAAGACATCTGTTTAGAGTTTCTTTGGCTCCAGCACTTTATTTTGTGGTGTGATGGGCCAAGGGTATGGGAACTGGGTAGAATCACGTGGATATATATGTGTGAAGTTCCCCAAACAGGCATAATGTTGTCTACAGAAGATAAAGGAGCTCTCAGGATACTGCAATTTAACAAATACCCAGGAAATTCCCCTGTCTCTAAATCCCCACCACCTCTAACCTGTAGCTGGGACCTCAAATTACACCATTAGTACACCAAGCCTTCGGCTTCAGTATTCACCCCTGTGCTTGGAAGCTTAGTACATCTCTCTTGATGTTTTACTCAGCGAAGGTGGGGAGTATGTAATAAGCCACAAACACCAGGCTGCGTGATCTGTTGCTACTCAGATCTTTGACAGCATGGCAAACCAGCTCCAAGCCGACAGTGGGAGGGATGGTAGCTTAACCAGGGGATGAGGTGCAGGGCACAGACTCTAATCCAAAAAGAGAAAGGAGGCAAATCATAGACACATGTGGTCCTGGTAGAGCAAGCTAAATGGAGATTTCACAAGCCAAGAATTTGTTCTGGAAACGCTATTCATGGTTTCTTAATCCACAGTCTAGTCACCCACAGCTCAGCCCAACCTCTGGGTACACAAAGAAAGATCTGGGTAGAGGACAGCTGCCATTCTGGATCCACCCCCACTCCAAAGAACTCTTAGAAGCAGTGTGTCTCCTGAAGTGGGGCGGGGCGGGGGGGCTTATTTCCTGAGGCAACAGCTGCTTCTGTCTCCCACTTTTCAATGAGGTCATCTAGTCTTCAGCTGCACAATCAAAAACAGTAAAGAGCAGGCCTCTGGAGTTATGATTGTCATTAAAACTAAACTCCATCAGCACATTCTCAGGACTGCACCTGGGAAGGCAGATGCAGGATGCTGCCCATTCTCAGGGCTGCTCCTAGCTCCCAGGGATCTGAGTGCAAAGCCCAGACAGGGGTCATCACACATTCCAAATGCAAAGAATTTACAGACAGGGGAGGAAGGAGGAGCAAGACTCTGAGCCACTTTCTTCTGGAAACTCTTTCTTGACCAAATACCTCCCCTTCTTCCTGTGAGCATGGAAAAGGAAGGACAAGAAATCTCAGCCCTAGGGGATACCACCTTGGAAGACCATCATTTTTCACACTGTCGCTTCCGGGATTCTCCCAAGAGCAAGCTATTGTTCCTGAGCCATTTCCCATGTATTAACCAGCACGAAGGACACACTCCAACAAAGCTGGCAGGCCTCCTGCAACATGTCTCCAGAGTTATTCCTGGGTCTGTACTCTAGTGGAAGTGTCCCCTACCCCAGTCCCAAGCTGCAGAGTTTCAACGATGAGAGCTATCATCCAGTAGGCACCTTTCCTGCACCAGGCAATGGGATGAGTGTTTGAATTAGCTCCTTTAATCTCACAGCAACTCTACCAGCATCCTCATTTTATAGATAAAGACACTGTGGCTCTGTGGGGGCTACATGACTTGGCCAGGTCACACAATTAAGAAATTCTGGGACCCAAACCCAAGTCTCTCTGAAACCAGAGCCAATGGTCATATACATGAAACTGGACAAAGTCTCTGGCATTCACTCTGCAGCATTTCCCCTGCTAAATCCCATGTGGTAGAACTGTTAAAGAACTGACACCAGGCCTGGCATGGTGGCTCATGCCTGTAATCCCAGCACTTTGGAAGGCCGAGGTGGGCAGATCGCCTGAGGTCAGGAGTTCGAGACCAGCCTGGCCAACATGGTGAATCCCCATCTCTACTAAAAACACAAAATTTAGCCGGGTGTGGTGGCGCACATCTGTGGTCACAACTACTTGGGTGACTGAAGCAGGAGAATTGCTTGAATCTGGGAGGCGGAGGTTGCAATGAGCCAAGACTGCATCACTGCACTCCAGCCTGGGTGACATAGTGAGACTCCGTCTCAAAAAAAAAAAAAAAAAAAGAACTGACACCAGATTTAGATTTAGCCACTTCTTCCAATGAGACTCAGACTGCCTAGCTTTGAACGATCCTCTCACGCAGACGCTGATCAGAAATGGGATGGTACGCTCTGTGAGTTAGTATCAGAATCACCTTCTCCCAGATCCCAATTCCTCGCAAAACACATCTTTCTGCCAAGTCAAGTCAGCTCAATGTTGTACTTTCATGGCTGCAGTTTTCCCTGAGGGAATAAAGTTAAAGCAGTGTCTCTACCCAGCTTTCTGCTCCAGGCTGGCAGCTTCTTCGCCCTGAGGAAGACAGTGAGGAGAAGTCCGTGCCTATGACATTATGTCTTGATTGAACACTTGTCCTCTCTAATTGGTATTGATGTGAAAAGAGGGAAAGGAGGAAAGAGAGCAACAGGAAAGACAAAACCCACTTTAGTCATGTCATTTTCTAGGACAAAGGTCCAGGCTTCCAGAGCTCTATCTGAGAGGCAGGCCCAGGCAGCAGAGGGGCCAATGCTCTTTGCGAGGATGGCTTTGCTTGGCAGGAATAAAGCAGCTGCAGGAGAAGCTCATGGCTTTGCTTGGCAGGAATAAAGCAGCTGCAGGAGAAGCTCTGGCTGCTGGGCACAGCATTATAACCTTTCTTGGACTATACTCTGTTTCTGTGGCTTAGGCTTCCAACCACTGCCTCTTCTCTTCACAGGGCTGTACAACTGCAACTTTGGGAAGTGCACACTGAGCTTCATCTAAATTCATTCCTTGTCAGAAGCCAAGGAATGTAATTCAGCTTATGCTAAGGAGAAGGTTGTAGAGGAAAGAATACTATGGATTTATTTATATACAAATAAAGAGAATGCAGTGTGTACAGGTGATAGGGTTTGGCTGTGTCCCCACCCAAATCTCACCTTGATTGTAATAATCCCCCATGTCAACATGGGGAGAGGTGGAGATAATTGACTCATGGGGGCCGTTCCCCCCATACTGTTCTCGTGGTAGTGAATAAGTCTCATGAGATCTGATGGTTTTATAAATGGGAGTTCCCCTGCACAAGCTCTCTTGCCTGCCACCATGTAAGGTGTGACTTTGCTTCTCCTTTGCCTTCTGCCATGACTGTGAGACCTTCCTAGCCATGTGGAACTGTGAGTTCATTAAACCACTTTACTTTATAAATTACCCAGTTTCGGGTATGTCTTTATTAGCAGCATGAGAACAGACTAATACAACAGGTGTCTCCTAGGAAATCCAGTGCTACAAATGTATTTTGCACTCAGACAGCAGGGCCAGGATGAAGGTGAGGCAAGCAAGGTGCTCACCTTGTGTGTAAAATTTAAGGGGGCACCAAAACATTCAGCCGTCAAGATACTTTTTCAAAGAATGTTTTGTATTTTAGAATAGTTTTGGATTTCTAGAAAAATTGTGAAATAGTACAATGAGTTCCCATAAGCCCCACACCCAGTTTCCCACATAAACATCTCTTGATTAATAAGGTACCTTTGTCATAATTAATGAGCTAATATCAATTTGTTATTAACTAAAGTCTATGCTTTATTTAGATTTCCTTAGTTTTTACTTTTTTCGGTTGCAGGATCCCACATTACATCTAGTTGTCACATAACCTTGAGCTCCTCTTGGCTGTGACAATTTCTCAGACTTTTCTGGATTTTGATGACTTGATAATTTTGAGGAGTACTGGTCAACTATTTTGTAGAATACCACTCTATTGGAATTTTTCTGATGTTTTTCTCATAAGTAGGCTGTGGTTATGGATTATAGGGAAGAAGACCACAGAGATAAAGTGCCATTCGCATCTCATCATATCCAAAGACACATACAATCAGCATGATTTATGATTGGTGATGTTCACACTGATCACCTGGCTGAGGCAGTATTTGTCAGGTTAATCCATGGTAAGGATACTTGTCTTTCCCTTTCCATACTGCACTTTTTTTTTTTTTTGAAACGGAGTCTTGCTCTGTCGCCCAGGTTGGAGTGCAGTGGAGCAATCTTGACTCACTGCAACCTCTGCCCCCCTGGTTCACGCAATTCTCCTGCCTCAGCCTCCTGAGTAGCTGGGACTACAGGTGCCTGCCGCCACGCCCATCTAATTTTTTATATTTTTAGTAGAGACTGGGTTTCACCATGTTAGCCAGGATGGTCTTGATCTCCTGACCTCGTGATCTGCCCGCCTCGGCCTCCCAAAGTGCTGGGATTACAGATGTGAGCCACCACACCCGGCCTGCACCCTTTTTTTTTTGACAGGATCTTGCTCTGCTGCCCAGGCTTGAGTGCAGTGGCATGATCACGACTCACTGCAGCCTCAACCTCCCAGGCCCAAGTGATCCTCCCATGTCAGCCTCAAGAGTAGCTGGGACTACAGGCACATGCCACCATGCCTGGCTAATTTTTAATTTTTTTGTAGAGAGGGAGTCTCACTATGTTGCCCAGGCTGGTCTCAAACTCCTGGTCTCAAGCAATCCTCCTGCCTCAGCCTCCTAAAGTGCTGGGATTTCCGGCATGCGGCACCACGCCTGGCCCATACTATACTCTTTTACAAGGAAGTCACTATTCGCAGTTCATACTTAAGGAGTGAGGAGTTACACTCCACCTCCTTGAGGGCAGAGAATCTACACAAATTATTTGGAATTACCCTGCACAAAAGATGTGTCTATCATCTATTTATTTAACCATTTAATTATATCAGTATGGACTCTTGGATGTTTATTTTATACTTTGGGTTATAGTCCAATAATACTAGTATATTTTCTCAAGTTTTTATACCTTTGGCTGTTGGTAGCTCTTTTAGTTGGCTCCTGTGATGTTCTGCTTTTTGTTTTTGTTTGTGTATTTGTTAACACTTCCTTACTTTCTGGCAATACAAGATGTTCCAGGCTTATCTTGTGTATTTTCTGCCTCAGTACTGGAATCGGTCATTTCTCCAAGGAGCCCTGGTTGCTTTTATTGAAAAACAGTATTAGAAAACAAACAAGATTTGGATTCTACTTGAATAAATAATATTTAAGGCAATGGTTTTTTTTTAAGTCAAGAAAATATGGCCCACAGGATGGCTGCCTGATTCTGTATATAAAGTTTAACTGGAACCAAGGATGGTGTTAGGGTGGGTCAAGAGAGGCAGGGGTGTGCAAGGGCAGAGTTGGAAACTGTATTTAAAATTTTGATATTTGTTCATTTTGGATTTGTCTACATTAATTTTAAGTCTTTAAAACATATCATTACAGCTACTCAGGAAACCAAGGCAGGAGGATCACTTGAGCTCAAGAGTTCCATGATTGCGCCTATGAATAGACACTGCACTCCAGCCTGGGCAACATAAGTAGAAACTTCTCTTTTAAAAAATCATATCATTAAAATGTTATTTATGTTGATTACTGATTTTTTGGTACCCCCTTTAGTTTGGGCCTTGTTGGAAAGCAATCTGGCTTCAGGTCAGTGGTCCAACTGAATTTGTTACTGCTTTCTGAAAAAGGGTGTAGCTTAAGGCCAGTGTCTTCCTGGGCAATGGAATCTCCCAATGGAGCCACGTATTAAAGCCATAGAATTCCAGGCCTCGGCCCAGCCTCCAAAATCATGACAATGATCTACTTCTGGTGTTTGGCAACCACTAAGGTAAGCTGTCTAACACAGGTCTGTGGATAGGGAGGTGGTTTGATAAAAACATACTCCAAAATGATCATCCTTTACTTTGTGTAGAATAATGGCAGTTGTTCTAAAATTTCAAATAATACTGAAGGATGGGGAGGTGTACTTGTGGTTCTAATTGGAATCTGGGTCTTTAAAGATGACATTGATCCTGAGCATGTACGTCCCAGAAATTCCATTTTGGATTAATGAAAGCTGGAGTCTGTGCCCTGTGCATCTTCTCTTCCTCTTCCACCAACTCAACAAGATGAGGGGAGAGCAGCTCCTCATTTAGACTTTCTCTTCATCTGCCCACAAATAATGTGCTGATCTCTCTCATTGACTCCTTTGCCCTGAAGGCTCGCTCTCCCTCTCCCACCTCCTTTCCCCCTTTCTTGATCTCTTGCACTCTCTTGCTTTTGCTCGCCCAGCCTCCTGGCCCCATAGATTCCCTTTGCTGTCACTGGTGCTTTTTTTCAAGGTTGCTGGCACTCCCATGTGTGCTCTCTTGCTCCTGCATGAGCTTTCTCCATCCATCTTGGGCTCTTTCCCTACCTCTAAAACACTGGCTTGCTGTCACCTTCTCAGGCCTGACTGTGATCTCGCTTTCTTTATTGCTTTCTCCTACTCTCTTTCTTTCTCCCTGTCTCTCTTCAAGTGGCTCTCTCTCACACGTTCTTGCTCTCCCATTCCCCTGTGCATGGTGTGTGTGTGTGTGTGTGTGTGTGTGTCTTTTAAGTACCCGAGAGTCATGAGTAATTTCCCTAAATACAGAGTACCCCAGAGCAGAACAAGAACAAGGCTGATCTCACAGGGAGACCAGGAAAGATAATAATTTTTTATTCACAAGAAGAAAAATGCCACTGGATCCAAGGTTCTCAAGAGTGGTCTCAGAAAACGTAAAGCCCTGGGGGTAAAAGGTGCTGTAAAAGACATAGATGTGTAATCTAACATTGTCTATTACAGATAAAGCCAATAGCCTCATTAGAAGCAATCAAAGTCACAAGGAGCATCCTCTGGAGAAACCCTAACAGCTGGAGCTATTTAGGACTAATTGCTTAACTCACCCTTAGGCACAGGAAGCTGAGGCTGAAGGAGGAAGACATTTAACTCACCTCAAATGTGTTACTAGCAAAGGAACTTCCCAAAGTAGAAGAGCCAGCATCTCTGAGAAGTCAGAGAGGAGAGGCTTCTGAAGAGTTGCTAAAGGATTTCATAAACAAGCCTTGAGCACAGAGTCACTGGTTAAGCCCCTGGTTTCTGCCACCAAAGCAGTCGGGCAGGCTCACTTCCTCACCTCCAGAAACTTCTCTCTGGCCACTCTCTGCCAGGGAGCAAAGTTGTAATATGATTCGTGGCACCTGGGCAGATGCTGGGTTCATGTGTGGGTGTGGTGAGAATGCAGAGTGGGGTGGGGACATCCTGAAGAGCAAAATGGAGAGAAACGAGGGGAGCTCCAAGTAGGAGCTGGCCCTTTGTGTTCTCTCTCTCTCTCTCTCAGCACCCCCACCCACCACGTGCAACTTCCCTTGCACCCCCATAAGCAAAAAGTTAGGAAGGGATGATTTAGGCAGTGCTTTAGTGTTTTGTGACACTTCTAAAAGTCTTTTTAGACAAACACAGGCCAGGAGCCAAAATAAGACTTGGGCCGTTCCTCTTTGTGATATTTGCCTTTTATGAGAGATTTAGCCAGCATGTTTTGGGCTCATTTATAGGACTCCATCTAACTGCAGCAAAATACAAAAATCATTCAGTTTCCAGAATGGAGTCTGATTTTTCATAAATACTTTCCTTCAGGAACAGAAAGGGCTAATTCAGAAGGAGACACTAAATCTCCTACCGAGTGAATAGGAGGCAAAATTCATTCTTCCCAAATTTGAACACACATGAGAAAAACAAAATACCCTTGGGCATACAACTTTCAGAAATTTCTATTTATTAAAACCCAAAGATGGGTCTTCAAAAATACTTGTCAAATTTACTGATGTGGATGAAGTTAACTCATAAATGTTAAAACTCATCCTGCAACTTTACTTAATGTATTTTCAGTCACGGATAATGGCCAATAATTAAAAACTTTCTTAGTAAAGTAGGAACTGTGAATAAATAGAAATGAGTGAGAAGACTTACTTCAGGGTCACCTTTTCTGAATGAAACTTCTTATCTTTTTCAACAGGCACCTCCTCGCCAGGTGATTCTGCTGCAGGCTAAAGTGTGCAGATCAGTGATTTAATGCAAGACCCAATAGAGGAAGCACATTCAAGTTACAGACACTCTTCATATATTTCCTTCTGGAATTCATATGAGAGTCCCAATCACCACCCATCAAAGCAAGGTTTGTCCAATTACGTTAGTCTTCTCTACTCACTTTTCTGGTCTTAAAGGCTACAGAAAAGTTGCTCAAGGCAAGGTCATGGTTTCCTAAGAAGAGGATGCTCTTGATGACATTGACCAAAGCTTTGCACCCCACACAAGCAGAAAACCTGCCTCAACATTGATTGCCAAGTAGCCTGCAGAGCCTAAAGAAAGGGTCTCCCTTTCAGCTCCCAAGGCCAACAAAAGCCTTCTCAGGCAGGCCCACAGCTCCAAGGGCAAACTGGCTGACCTACAAAAGCCTTCACATACATTTGCCAAATCCCGTAGTATTTTCACCACTGAGTCCTCTTAACTGTTGGTCCTTCTTCCCACTTCTCACTTGAGCATCAAGCCAACTGGAGTTCCCCTCCTTTCCCCTTTTCAGCTGACTCATCAAGCCTGTCTCGTCTGCACACAGCCTGATATAGAAAGCCTATAAACCATCCCCGTGCAAAGAAGTGGCCAGCTCCACTGTATTTGAGTGCTGAACAGCTGGGCCCCACCAACCTGGGTGGTGTGAGTAGATGGGCAGCTGCAGAAATAGACAACCAGGAACTTCAAAGGGTCACATTTCCCCTGAGGGTTATTTGGTGCCTCCCAAGACTAAAATTCCTTCCTTGGAATGTGGCAAGATGGAAATTAAATGCAAAGAGGCTGACCTGCTAACCTCTTCCTAGGCTTTACCATCATTTGTTTATAGGGGGTTTAGAAAATCTTTCCCTCCCCTTACTCAAAGTTTCAAGCTCCTTTTCTCTCTCAGCTACCAGGCAAAGAAAATAATGTGAAGTATGGGCAATAAGTATTAAAGGAGTAATTTCTGTGTTGGCCTGAATGAGACTATATCACTTCTGATTTTTCACTTCACTCTCTGATAAGGCAGTCCCAGAATATCAGAGTATATTTCTTTTATTTAGGAATATGTTTCTGATTGATTTTTGGAAAAAAGCTCACTATCTAGCCTTCCTGAACTTCTCAGATTTATGGAATGGCATATGATCTGAAAGCAGCATTAAAAAAAGATTTGGTAGGTGGGGGTGATGGGGAGTGATTGTTTAATGCATACGGGTCTCATTTTGGGGTGCTGAAAATGTTTTGAAACTAGATAGTGGTGATAATTTCACAACATAATGAGTGTCACTAAATGCCACTGAATAGTATAATTTTAAATAGTGAATGTTATGTTTTGTGAATTTCACCCCAATAAAAAAAAGCAAACAATTTGGCAATGGAGAAACTTGTTCTGCCTCCTGAGCAGCAAAGAAACATAACCTAGAAGATGCAAAATCTTCAACAGCAACAACAAC
This sequence comes from Pan paniscus, assembly GCF_029289425.2. Classification (NCBI taxonomy): domain Eukaryota; kingdom Metazoa; phylum Chordata; class Mammalia; order Primates; family Hominidae; genus Pan; species Pan paniscus. The sequence continues at coordinate 132,184,271 of NC_073272.2, forward strand.
AACAATACAATCAGCTAAGATCACCACGCTTAATGATAATAGCAAACATTTATTGATCACATGGGCCAGGCACTGTGCTAAATTACATGCCCTATTTCACTGAATCCCCACACAACAATCCTATGAGGTAGGTTCTATTTATGATTCACTGAGGAAGTAGAGGCTCAGAGAAGTTAAGTAGTACCCTCAAGGTCACATGGCTAATAAGTAAAGACATGGCTCCAACTCACTACTATCTAATTCCAGAGTACATGCTCTTGATGGCATGTGTAGGTGATCAATCAGTGTGCATATAGGAGGAAGAGTTTTCTGCGTCTATAAAAGCTCGGCTTTTGAGGTGAGTGGGGTGAGCTCCTTGAAATGGCAGGCATGAGAAAAGGCAGAATTCGTGACTACAGCATTGGCCACCAGAGCAGTAATGTGGGGTGAGGCCAGGGAGAGAGTAGATGATATGGTTTGGCTGTGTCCCCACCAAAATCTCATCTTGAGTTGCAGTTCCTATAATCCCCATGTGTCATGGGAGGGACTTGGTGGGAGGTAATTGAATCATGGAGGCGGTTACCCCCATGCTGTTCTTGTGACAGTGAGTTCTCACGACATCTGATGTTTTTATAAGGAACTTTTCCCCTTTTGCTCATTCTTCTCCTTCCTGCCACCATGTGAAGAAGGACATATTTGCTTCCCCTTCCACCATAATTGTAAGTTTCCTGAGGCCTCTTCAGCCCTGCGAAACTGTGAGTCAATTAAACTTCTTCCCTTTATAGATTACCCAGTCTCGGCTATTTCTTTGTAGCAGTGTGAGAATGGACTGCATCTACTCAGAGCAAAGAAAAGTTTTAGCAAGGAGAAAGTGTGCATGTACAACTGTGTGTATACATGAGCATGTGTGAAGAGAGAGAGAGGACACAGGCATGGGAGAGAATGAGCACTTCAGGTTCAGTGGAGGGGGCAGGGCGAGTAAATGCCCACCTTTCCACTCTGCTCTCAACACACATAACTCACCCTTGTAGGCTGGGAATCCCTCACTTGTAAGTGTGCTTGCCTGAGGGAAAAAAAGGAATTTGAGGCCCGGGCCAAAGGCGTTACACTTTTTTTTCTTTAAAAACAAAAACATATGTAAGCAACTGAAATAAGGCTCAATAAAACCTTGATAACTAACAAGACTTGCAATTACTCAATTTGGGGTGATATGATTTGTAGTCATTCAGTTTAACTAAAAAGAGGGCATTGTTTTCTGGGATAAGATATGGGTGAAAAAAAATCACTTTTTGCCTAAGAATCTTCCATATATGCAAGGAATAAATGGTGGAAAAAGACTTTTGCCTCTGCTTTGGAGCTGAGAAGCCTGCAGAGACCTGGCTAACTGACCCTGGAAACTTTCAGAAAGGTACAGAAAATGAAGCAAAATTACCCTTTATCTGTCTGAGCACAATTCACTAGATTAAAGCCCTCCACAGGCAAAGTACATCCATTCTTGGTGCAACACCGTCTGCAAACTCTCAGAGTGAAAAGAACTTCTGATTCTCAGGGACTGAAAAGGGTCCTGGGAAGTGAGTGCCCAGAAGTCAATGGGCCTGCTGCTGTGGGAGGGGAGAGACTGCCAATGGGATCCCACTGAGAGAGAAACCCCAGGAGCCCACCCCAGCAGGGGGCAAGCCAGCACCAGGGCATCCTGAGAAGCCAATCCTGGAAGTGGGCACGAAGGCCTTTGACCCTGAAAGCATGGATCCCAAGCCCTGCCATTTCCCAGGTCAATCATCCTCTCGCCAGCGTCTCTACTTCCCTGTGGGCAGAGGCAGATAATGAAGTGCCTGTTCTGGCTCATGCTGTTGCTTTACAAAGGGAGTTTTTCTGTAATTGGTCCATGCAAGGAGAGTTATTACATCTTCTGAACCATTAGGTCCCAAATGGCAATACCGAAGCACAATGGCTACAGTCACAGCCTTTGGAGACAGTATATTCATAGCCACTTCCCGTAGAGTGACAGGGAAGACAGAAATGGCCGAGAAATGTGTGCACTGGCCTTATGAAATACGGGTCTGAATCTTCTGTAAAAACTCCATTGAAATTTTCACCCCTTGTATTACTTATGGATCCACAAGGTTAATTCCTCCTTACCCTAATTACTTCATCTGTACAATGGGGGTAATTATATGCATACATCATGAAGACATTTGTGAGGATTAAATGGGATAATGCATGCAAATGGGATAATGCAGCTATTGCTTAGTGCAATAGCTGGCGCATGATGAGCTCTCAAAGAATATTAGCTATTACTGATATGAAATAATTCATCATTATTATTCAGCATTATAAAGCAGCTTGTGTCTTCTGAAGAACAGACACTACTCCATTTATCAGATGAGTACTAGATAATCCATCATGTTTCACTTATTGTCTTGGTTTGAACTCAAAGTCAAATTGAATGTTCAAATTCAGTAATTCTAATGCTACTAGATATTGAGCTCTTTGAGGGCAGGAGCCATGTTTTACTCAGCTCTGTATTTTTAGTGGCAATCCCAGGGCCAGGTTCACAGTGCTTATGAAATGTGTGAGATGACTTCCACCCCAAGTTCTTGATAGAACCATTGTTCATGTCTTCTTCTCCCTTGACTTTCTTCCACAAGGTTTCAGATCTTTTTGTAAACTTCAAATTACTTAATAGACAGATTTTATTCAGATCCTTTTCAGAAATAGGTGGGGAATAAATAATACTGATTCTGAAATATTTATTTACAATAACCCTACATATCTCACCTAAAATGGAGAGTGGTGCATGTCCAAAGTAGGATGACAATGTTACTGAGGATCCAGAGGGAAAGGAATGTGGAGGCCAGGGACAGGGACAAGAATGGCAGAGACCACAAAAGACCCAGAAACAAGCTTTCAGACATATTGGTCCATATTGGCATCATGTCAGCTGCTAATGACCCTTTCCAAGAGGTTGGCTTAAAACAGCATTTCCCCTTGGGCCTCTGTTGCTAGCATAGCCCAGGAGGGAAAACTCACTCTTCTTTTTTTCCTATTCTTAATGTTTTTGGAAAGGGTAAGGGACAGGGAGTTGCCAGCAACAGAGCATCATGGTTAAGAATTTTTCTACTTTTCAATTGACTCAGCTTCAGTCCTAACTCTGTCACTTACTATCATGTGACCCTGAGTAAGTTTCTTAACCTCTCTGAATGTCATTTTCCTCCTCTGTAAAATGCCGATGACAATAATGATATGATCCTCACTAGGTTGTTGTGAAGATTAAATTAAAATTATGTGAAGTGTCTGGGACATAGTAAGAGTTCAATAAATGTGAGTTGCTATGATTATGTGTCCTGCAGTCATTAGCTACAGGCTCGAATAACTGAGCACCTCAGGATGATGGAAAGACCGGACTAGAAGCCATGGGTTCAAGCTTGAAGAGTGGCTTGTGGGGTCAGGGATCAGAGATTAAAGGGCATACCTAGTTACTCATTTGTAACATGGTAAAAATGTAGGGTCTATCTATTTCCCACGAGTAAAAGTTTTAAGAATTTAATGAGCTAACGCATGTGAAAGTACTTTGCGAAATGCAATCATTCTGTGCAGATGTAAGTGGTATTCTCACTGGGCATTCCCAGAGAGAGGGAAACATTATGTTTAGCTCATAAATACTTGGGTTTTAATCCTTTGAAGGCTTTCCTGCTAGCACACCGTGGTATGGAGAAACAGCAGACAGTGCAGACTCGAGATGTTCTCTCTGCACCGAGCTGGGCTCTGCTCTCAAACCCCTCCATGTCCCACCCTGTTCAGGAGCTTTTAAGATGGCCTTGTCATTTTTAAAGGTTCTTTTCACCAAGCCATCAGTTTTAGGCATCATCTTGCAACTGTGACATGTCTAATCTTGCTCACTTGACAATGCTAGGGCCATGGCGAAGTGACTGAGGGCTTGGAGCTGCCTGTCATAGCTAATGGCTCAGCCCACACAAGACTTAGAGGCTGCTTGTGTCATCCTCTGTCCAGTTGGCAGACAGAGAGGTGTGAAGAGTTGTCATCCGTCACCAAATAGAAAGCAATCTCTCCTGATGGAAATAAAACAATCAATACGTTTGGATTTCAATCACAGAGAATATGTTTTCTCAGAATAGGTCTTAATCAGTGTGTGCCCTGACAGATAGCATGTTGGTGTGAAGCATAAGCTGTGCAAGAACAAATGTCACTTGGAATACCAAAATAGATTTAATAGAAGAAACATACATCAGAATGTATCTTTGTTCCCTACCTCCTTACAGAATTTGTGAGACAATTCTTGTAACATGGTTACCTGACTCACTGGACTGCCAGCATTTCAACATTAGGAAAGAATGAATTTTCCAAAAAAAGGAGTGGTGCATTTCTATTTCTGGGAGACTCTCCCATATTTAGAGCTAAAAAGAACCTTAAGATCTTTCAACCTAGTTTGCTCCTTTTATAAAAGGAAATGAAGTCCCAAAAGGGCAACTGACATGCCCAAGGTCACACAGCCAGTCAGTGGCAGAGCCAGAGTATAAATCCAAGAAATACTAATCATTTTGGAATCAGAAAATATGCAGTAAAACAGCAACTAAAGGCATTTGAACAACCATTGACATTTTGGTAACACTAACAAAACAATGGTGGGTGGTCTGTACTTCTTATTCTAGATGATTCCTAAAATCCCTTCAGTATTGGCAGTCTGGGAGTTTATGATGTGACATTTGCATTACATCTCTTGGGGACCAAATCCCTGTTCTATGAGGTGTAAGTTGTGGTGACACCCATTGAATATAAACCTTCAAGCAGACAGTTGCAGAAAATTCAACCAGCCTCTTGTTTCATGTGTTCTGATGGGAAATGCCCCTCCTTATTTAATTGTCTGTTGAGTGCCCCTGCAAAAATCCACCTCCTTCCAGGCCAAGCTCAATCTTCCCTACTTACCAAGTTAATGAACACCCACTCACAGGAATGGGCTTTTTCTTTCTCCAAGAAACAAAGGTGTGATTTCAGGAAATGTCTTCCATCTGGTTACGATTTTTTAAAACAACAGTAATTGCTGGGGTGGTTTTGGGGGTGTTCTTCTCAATTCTACATTTTTGGACATTTTCTCCCAATCGTACTGCAGAACAAACAAGCCAGAGAAGATCCAACACTTCCCAGTTTTATTCTCTCACCTCCCACTTGCTCAGACCAGAAAGAGTAAAGAGATTCTGGTCTTGAGTATTTCATTTGAGGCTTCTCACTTCCAGAACTTCAGGTGAATATAGCAAGTGTGGTTTTAAGTACTACAGAGCGCTAAGCACTGGGTAAGACCTGGGCCACGGTGTGTGAGTTGGGGTGCAGGATGGCTACAACTGCTCCCCTGTCCTTCAGCAGCTTGCAAGCCTGGAAGAGAGAGATGCAAAATTCTCACTAGAATTTGTTGCAGAACAAAATGCCTTCTATGGGAGGCACAAGTGGGAGAGATATAAAATGAACAATTATTCCAGTGAAGAGGAAGATCACAAACACCTCAAGGACAAGAGAACATTAGCACTAAGCTTTAAAGAATGCATGTGGAGACACACGTGTGTTAATGCAAGGAGAATCTTCTGTTAACACTAATTACCATTTAATAACCAGAAAAACACATTGTAGACTTTGTGTGTGTGCATGTGTGTGTGTGTGTGTTTCAATAGATTTATTTCTATTTTTTATTTTTATTTTTTTGACACATGGTCTTGCACTGTCTCCCAGACTGGAGTGCAGTGGTATGAACATATCTTGCTGAAGCCTCAACCTCCTGGGCTCAAGTGATCCTCCCACCTCAGTCTCCCGAGTAGCTGGCACCACGGGCGTGCACCACCATGCCCAGCTAATGTTTTTTGTAAAGACACGGTCTCATATTGTTGCCCAGGCTGGTCTTCAACTCCTGGGCTCAAGCAATCCTCCCGCCTCGGCCTCCCAAAGTGCTGGGATTAGAGGCATGAGCCACTGCACCCGGCCCTAGATTTTAAAATAATATTACTTAACATTTCTTGAGTGCCAACTGTACGTTCAGCACAATACTAAGTGCTCCACATTTATTATCTCATGTAATCATCATAGCAACCTTACATGGACTAGTATGTATTATTCTCCTTTTTAAGTTTAGGAAACCAAGGCCCAAGGAATTCCAGCTAGTCAATGGCAGAGCCTGGATTTCAAGCCAGGCAGTCTGACTCAAAGCCAAGCAGTTTTCTAAAGGTGTGGGCTGCATATACCACTAGCCTTAGACTCACATGGCAAAGCCTGTTAAAAGTGCAGATTCTGAGCCTCGGCCCAGACTCAGGAACCAGAATCCTGTTATATGGGGCACAGGAATTTGTATTTTCAACAAGACCCCAAGGTGAAACTAATTCAACTAATGTTTGAAAATCACTGTAGTACAGCATTCACTTGCATGGAGAAAGCTAGAATATTACTACAGGGATCCCAGAACAAATGAAGAGCAGTCAAAATTATTGGTAAATGAATCTTTCACCATTAATTTAACTAACTAAAATAACAAATTCATTTTATATTTTGAAATGATATGATTGATATCATATCTAAGAAAGGCAGGCCTAAAAGGCTGGCCATCTGGGATTTGAGGGGAACAAAAGAAGTGGTTAAATGGAGGGCAGAAACTATAGAAAGGAAGGTGAATCAGTATGCGAAGGCAATGGCTCTGGAGGACAATGTCACAAAGTGGAATCTTGGGGTCCTGACAGTCTAATCCTAGCCCTGCCACTAAACAGGCCAGTTGACCTAGAGCACTCAACTTTTCCAGGTATATTAGTCTGTACTCACACTGCTATAAAGACATACGTGAGACTGGGTAATTTATGAAGAAGAGAGGTTTAATTGATGCACAGTTCCACAGACTGCACAGGAAGCATGGGTGTGAGGCCTGTGGTGATGTGGTTGCATTTTCATACCACCAATTCTCACCTATTTTTAATATCATGAAATGCACTCAATTGTAAATCAATACCACATGTAATGAAGTCTTGCTTCCATACTCAGAAGATATCTTTATTAGGCACTTACCATGTTCCAGTGAATGGTTGAGGTACTTTTACATGGATTATCCTATTTCAGTCTCTCAATAACCCTATGCAGCAAATAATTATTGTATTATCATTTTGCAGCTGAGAACAATGGGGCTCTGCGAGGTTGAGTAACTCAACTTGCCCAGTGTCACACAGCTGGCAAATGACAGAGCTTGGATTGGAACTCGATTATCTGACCTCAACGACCTGATTACAAAGGACTTCTATAGCAGTCCATGCAAGATCAGCCAGTTCTAGGTAGGCAAAAAAGGCCAAGGACAAAGAACATAGTCTCCCTCAAAGAGAGGTTCAATGGAACTAATGCTCCAGCAGACTTCAAGATGACTGAGACCTTCCATCCTCAAGGGGCAACGCCACCGCTGCTGTCAATCCTGCTACTCCTCTCCCTTTTCTCTTTTTGAGACAAGGTCTCGCTCTGTCACCCAGGCTGGAGTGCAGTGGCGTAATCACAGCTCACTGTAGCCTCGACTTCCAGTGCTCAAGCAATCCTCCCACCTCAGCATCCTGAGTAGCTGGGACTACAGGCACACATCACCATGCCCAGTGATTTTTTAAATTTTTAGTAGAGAAGAGGTCTCGTTGTTTTGCCCAAGCTGGTCTTGAAGTGATCAAGTGATCACTGTCAAATGGGAATAGTAATAATTTCCAAGGTGTTTGCGAGGATCATCAGATACTAAGGATTTTACTTGTTTTTATTTTCCTTATATGATGTACACATTGTTTACATTGAAAAAAATTATGTCTCCAAACTAGAATCTAAGTTCCATGGGTATGGTGGGTTTGATAAAGTAACCAAGTGATCCTCCCACCTCGGCCTCCCAAAATGCTGAGATTGCAGGCATGAGCCACCCTGCCAGGCCGCCACTCCTCTCAACTGCCCTTTATTGAGCCTCTATGCTCGGCATGGTGCTCCTATGCTTTGCATGCTTAATCTCATTTAATTTCTGCTCCCCTTTGAGGTGGGTAGTATGATGCTTGTTACTTTTTGAATGATGAACCTGAACCACAGAGAGGTTAAGTAACTTGCCCAAGATCATAATTCCTAAGCAGGAGGGCTGAGATTCAAAACAACACCTGGCTCAACACAAAGGCTTTCCTTTTAACCATGATGCTGTGGTGCTTCCACTTAACTTAGTAGACCTAGCCAGGGTCTCTCAGAGTTGATACATCTTTACGTTGAGGTTTTGCTAATGACCCAAGGTATCTATATCTCCCATGGGCTCCATTAAGTCAAATCTCAGGGTGGCAGCACTTTGGGAGGCTGAGGCAGGCAGATCACTTGGGGTCAGGAGTTTGAGACCAGCCTAGCCAACATGGTGAAACCCCATCTCTACTAAAAATACAAAAATTAGCCAGGTGTGGTGGTGGACACCTTTAGTCCCAGCTACTCGGGGGCTAGGGTGGGAGAATCACTTGAACGCCAGAGGTGGAGGCTGCAGTGAGCCAAGATCATGCTATTGTACTCCAGCCTGGGTGACAGAGTGAGACTGTCTCAAAAAAAAAAAAAAAAAAAACTCAGGGTGAGTGGGATCTACCTAGTAAAAGAGATGCCAAATACTTTATCAGACCCATCATACCCATGGAACTTAAGATTCTAGTTTGGAGAAATAATTTTTTCAATGTAAAGAACGTGTACATCATATAAGGAAAATAAAAACCTGTAAAATCCTTAGTATCTGATGATCCTCACAAACACCTTGAGAAGTATTACTATTCCCATTTGACAGATGAGGAAAATGATCATTCACTTGTCCAGCAACTGAGCTATGCAAAATGAAGGACTCTGCACAAAAACTGAGAATTCTTCCACTGGAGTGTAGTGACTATTGGGAACAGGCTTGGCTTTTCAGCTTCCTTATCATGTTCAACCTCTCATCTCTCTTACTTTCAATAGGCTTACCCATTGGTGTGGTTTTTGGATTTTGTGGATCTTTACATTAGAACATACTGAGTTTTCTTTCTCAGAAGAAATGTCTGCCAACATAAATCCAAGCCATGGGCTTCTCCTAGTACTCCTTTTCACGTTTCATCAAAATTTTACTTTTCATCAAAATTCTGGGCATAAGCAACATTCAAATTTGCTTCTTTTATGTGGTGTGATTAAAAGTCCTGTGTAGTGCCTGTACGAATCATCCACCCTCCTGAAAGCTTCTCTGTAATAACATTTCCACCTTTGAATAATGTGCTGATCCATTGATTAAATCAGTTTCAAAGGTTGAATCAGTGAGGTAAAATTGGCAGGCAGGAAGGTAATGCCAGACACTAATTCCCTTTCCTCGGGGTGAGCTCTATAAATGTGTAGCAATAGAATAGCTTTGTAATCTTCAGGGAAGTCTACGGTGCTGAAATTAAACCCATCAGGCAAAGAATACCTTTTCCCAACCACAAATTATCCTGCATTTTATGAGCAACAGGTAAACAAGTAACTTTTGAAAGCAAGAAGACAATAATATTTTCCATTCTGCAAAGGTTTTATTTCAGAAGGGCCTGCAGCATTAGTACTTTAGAAGAACAGTTAATTTGTCCTCATTCTTTTGAAACCTGGAGGCACCCAATGCATGGGCTCCAGAAGGGGAGAAGTCAGCACACATCACCGAAATAGACCAGTTTCCACCACCTAACAGGAAAGCAGCTCAGGGGGAAAAGTGTGTTCATCAATTGCATTTCACAGACATCCTCTGCAGCTTTTCCAGCCACTAACTTTTTTTGCCAGACACTTAGAGCCCTTGAATGCTTGTTTAATTTCAGACTACAAAAGTCATTATTCAGCGATGGCACAAGAAACAAATATCACCCACTGCTAAAAAGCTTTGGGCTTGGTAGACAATTCCAGGCCAGCAATAGGCATGTTGTCACGGTTCTACCAAGAAAAAACACACTCCAGGTGCCTCAAATGAGGTAGGCGCAAAAGCGGAAGTGACCAACAGTTGTGTAGATCAGAACTTGCAATTGCTTTGAATGTCTGGTTTTAATAAGTCTTGGTGTCACAGGATGTGGAGAGCCAACACTGTCTTCTGCAGCAACCCATGCCGAGACTCACTTTCTCTGAGACAAGGGGCAAGCTACCCTTTTGTTACTCATTTATGTTTGGTACAACTCGCTTGTGATATGTTCTTCACCAAAAAGGTTGTCATTATCATCAGATCGTCATCTTAATTTGAGACTGTAGTAGCACTAAGTGTTTTGCATTTGTTACTTCATTGAATCATCACAAAACCCTTGGAAGATAGGAAACATCATTACCAAAGCAATGGTAGTTATCATCTCCTGAGTGCTGCTATAGTGTTATGTGCCACACACTGTCCTAAGAACATTATACACATTATCTCATTTCCTTCTTACAAGAACTCTGTTATTCACCCTGTTTTACACATGAGAAAACAGAAGATCAGAGACATCAGGTAACCTCTCCAAAGTCACTGCTATAATGGGTAGAAGAATCAGAATTGGAACCCAGGTCGTTCAAATTCCAGCTCGCACACACTTTTCCCTGCTACTGGTTTTTAACATTCTGGGAGGCCAAGAACTGTGTTTAGTTCATCCATGCATCACTCATAGCACCTAACTCAAGCTCTGACACATAATAGAGAATTAATAAAATTTGGATTGCCTCTCTGAGGTTATGCCAACACCATTCATCCAGTTCACTCTTAGCTCTGTAAAGATAATTTATAAACGTATGTAAATAAACAACCTGCGCCACTGCTTATTCTTCCCCCCAAATCCCAGTACTATTATATTGAGAGAGCTCTCCCTGGTGTTTTTCAATTCTCTTAAACAAACTGGCTTCCCCTCTGGTGGTAGTGGTCATTCTGTCTCTCCTTGGAGGCAAAGGGATGTATTGGGTAAGTCTTTCAGTTCCTTGGGTCTGCCATTTTGGAACTTCCTTCAACTGCATTTGAGAAATATTCACCTACTGCGGTAAATGCTTAAATTAGTAGGGCTCTTCTGGTGGGCAGTGTGGCTAATACAACACAAGCCATAAAAATGTGTATACCCTTACAAATGATGTTCAAAATGGAATTAATTAATTATAATTATCAAAAATAGCAGAATAAAAAGAGAAAATATCTTAAATGATCAATAAGGAAATAGTAAATTCTAGTAGATGCTGAAAGTGAAGTCTTATGCAGCCATTAAACTTTTTATTTTCAGAGAATATTTAATGACCTGGTAAATGGTCATAATACAATGTATGGTGAGTAAGATGGTCCCAGACACTAAAGTCTAGGAGAGGAGGCATGGACTATGCCAACAATTATAAACCTAATTATTATAAAGAAAATTAGGATCACAATTTGTATCTTACCACAATGCAAGGCACATAGTAGGTGCTCAGTAAATATGCAACGAGTGAAAGAAAGAATGAATGCAAGCAAACAAACAGTGTAAGAAACTAAAGCAAAATGATACACTTTGGGTTGTGAGACTGCAGGTGATCTTTATTTTCTTTTTAGTATTTTATGGATGTTTAACTTTGTTTTCTAATGAACAATGTATTACTCTCAATATCTGAAAAATATCTTACTGAATGGATACTACCTACAAAAGAAGAAGAGGAGCCAAATCTGTTCATATAAAGAGAAAAATGTGAGTGAGAAAAGTAAGAACTATCTGGAGAACCTGGGGGTATTTTTCAGATGAGATGTTATTTTTTTCCCACAGGATGACAAGAAGCAGCTGTTGAAACCCCCCTTTGTGTTCGGCATATAACTTTAGAAATGAAGACAACTTTTAATTCTTCAATTAGGCTCAAAAGAAGGAAATGGGGAAGCACATCACAAAAATGGGCTTCTTGTCCTTTGAGTTCAAATTCAAAGTATAAGTTGGTTGCTTGAGCTTGGGCCCCAGGAATCCCTGCTCGCATGGGAAGCCTTAGGAATAGAAAACAGGCAAAGCCTTGGGAAAAATACTGTCACATCAAATCATCTTTGAAGTAACTTTCATAATGAGACTTGAAGATACTGTATTTGCCTAAAAATAAAGTTTGGAGTGAGTTCAAAATTTGTAATTTATGAGAGCCTTTGGCATATATTGGATGACTTCATTTTGATCTCCTCTTTGATGTGATGTATCAATCGATTTTCTTTTCTCCTACCATTGTTCTTGGATGTGTACAACAGAGCCCTTTATTTTCAGAAAAGCAATTAGCATGAAATGTTACTTATGGTGTCTTAAACTATGTGTTCTATAAATGGTAAATTGTTGTAATTACCAGAAGATGAAAGTCATATATTGGATACATTCTTATAATTATTATAAAGAAATGGCCTGGTCATGGACTGAAATCAAATTACAGATGCATAAAATTCAATTTCACTTTTCTCGAGACCTGTGTAAAAGTTGAACACACACAAAATGTGGTTTCAAATGTAACATGCTGGCACAGAAGCAGTTTCTGCACAGACGCTGTGAAATGACACATTTCTAGAATTTTCCATGCCGTCTCAAGGCCCAGTTGTGTTTTCTTGTGACCACCACACTCTAAATTTAAAAAGTGCTAACATCTGGTTTAGCAGATCCCCAATCCCTCTTTTTCATTTGCTTTATGAGGAAATAAAAGAACAACACATCAAACTAAAGATGCAAGAAGGGAAATATTGTGCTGGCAAGGCCATTTCTGAGGCAAAGTATAAGACTTTCACACTTGTTAATATATATATAATTAATATATGTATATATTGCGTACAATATAAATAATTGTATGCAATATAATTATATTGTACACAATAAAAATAATTGTATTCTATATAATGATATTGTACACAATATAAATAATTGTATTCTATATAATGATATTGTACACAATATAAATAATTGTATGCAATATAATTATATTGTATACAATATAATTAACTGTAATGATTAATATACAATACATAAAAATATAGAACTACATTATTAATATAATATATACTTAATATAATATATAATATATATAAATTATTTTATATATGATATAATATAAAATATAATATATATTATATTATATATTGTATAATATAATATATAATATATATTATATTATATATTGTATAATATAAAATATAATATATATTATATTATATATTGTATAATATAAAATATAACATATAATATATTCTATAATATAAAATATAACATATATTATATATTATGTAATATAAAATATAATATATTTTATATAATCCAATTATATTAATATATAATTTAGATTATATATTAATATATAATATATTAATGTAATCTTTTATATTTATATATTTATGTAAAGATATAAAAATAATAGATTATATATAATGTTTATATATTATAATGTATTAACATAAACTTTCGTATTTATAGATTTACAATCTATAAATATATTATAAATATATAATATTAAAGATATTAATATATTAATCATGTTAATATATTGATTATATATACTATATAATATATAAATGCATATTATAAATATGTAATATATAATAAATATGTATTATTTATTTATAATATAATATATACATATAATATATTTATAATTCAAAAGTCAACATTCACTCATTAACATTATAGGATGGTTATATAAAAAAGACCAGGAATAACCAGTGTTGACAAAGATGTGGAGAAATTGGAACCCTTATGCACTACTGGTAGGAGTGTAAAATGTTGCAGCCATTTTGCAATACAGTCTGACAGTCCCTCAAAAAGTTAAATTTGAAATCATCATATGACCCAGCAATTCCACTCCTAGGTATATATCCAAGAGAACTGAAATCACCTGTCCACCCAAAAACCTCTATATGAATGCTCATAGCAGCTCCATTCATAATAGCTGAGAAATGGAAATAACCCAAATGTCCATCAATGGATAAATAGATAAATAAAATGTGATTATCTCATACAATGGAATGTTATTTGGTCACAAAAAAGAAGTGAAGCTCTGATAGTGCTAGAGCAGGGATGCACCTTGAAAACATTTAGCTAAATGAAAAAAGCCAGACACAAAAGATCACATAGTGTGTGATTCTGTTTACATGAAATGTTCAATATAGGTAAATCCATAGAGATAGTAAGCAGATTTGTGACCACCAAAAGCTGGAGGGAAAAGGAAATGTGGAGTGCCTGCTGACAATTATGGGATTTCCTATGGAGGTGTGAAAACTGCTCCAGAATTAGTAGTGATGGTGGCACAACTCTGAATAAACTAAAAACCACCCAACTGTATGCCTTAAAAGGGTGAATTGTGTATCTTAGGAATTGTACTTCAATAAAGCTGCTATTTAAAAAACTCAATATGAAATGGATGAACTGAAAATAAAGATGATTATTCAAATAATGTCTGTGTCAAAAATGGAAAGTTTATGAATTCCACAGCATATGATTTAAAGGGGGAAATGTAGAACATCTACTGTGTTCCAGACACTGTTTTAAGGGCTGGGAATAAAGAATGGACATAACAAAGTCCCTGCCCTCATAAATTTCACATTCCGAGGACTCAGCTTTACACAATCTGGCAGATGGGTGTGACTTTAGGTTTGGAGGAACTCCCAGAAGAAGGTTTAGGGGGTTGAGAGAAAAGCTCCTGAACCTCCTTGTTCATTTATAAAACAGTGCTATTTGCTGTTTTCTGCTCTCCACTCCAAACATTTATTTTTAGGACCAAGTGCAAATAGTCTTGCTTCTTGAAAAATTGCTCCTACAGACCGTGTCTCAAAACTGCTATGAAGCTAAATCCCAGCTTCTCATGCAGAGAGACCTTATCTATCTGGGGAAAGCCAGAGTGAGTCATGAAAGGCATGGACGACTGAAGTTGAGGTTGGTTTAAGCACCTTCAGGGAACAGATCAGCATGACCTATATTTACAGATTTACAGGAATCATCACAATTCATTTTATGTAAACTTGGGTTGTTGAACACTTTAGGACTGCTCCAGTTTTAAAGGAGTTTCCCCTTCAAAGTAGCTTTTTTTTTCTTTTTTGATCTGGAGTCTCGCTCTGTCGCCCAGGCTGGAGTGCAGTCCGGTGGTCCTGGCTCACTGCAACCTCTGCCTTCTGAGTTCAAGTGATTCTCCTGCCTCAGCCTCCAGAGTAGTGGGGATTACAGGTGTGCACCACCACACCCAGCTAATTTGGGTAGTTTTAGTAGAGACGGGGTTTCACCATGTTGGCCAGGCTGGTCTCGAGCTTCTGACCTCAAGAGATCTTCCCACCTTGGCCTCCAAAATTGCTGGGATTACAACCGTGAGCCACTGCGCCCCGCCCAAAGTACCGTTTTCTTCATGATCCATCTCTGCTCCATGGACTGCAGTGGTTACCACTGCTGACGACACTAAGTAGCCTGTTTTCCAAAACACTCTCATCACAGCCAGGGGCATCCTGTCCATCAGCCTTACTTCCACTCTTTCCCTAAATATACAGCTTCTCTGCTTCCCTCCACCAGCTGAGCAGAGCACCTAGCTTTTCCCTATAGACACCATGCTAGTTGTGTTCTGATGTTACTCAAAATGCCCATACCTTTCTCTCTACATTACTTTTCAAAACCAAGTATAAATTCAACCTCCTCCAGGAAACTTTCTACAGTTCTCCAGACCATAGTGACCTTAGGTGTGCCACACACAGCTACTCAATTACCTCAGCTCAGTCGTGAGCTCCTTGAGGTCAGCGATCATATGGTTTGCCGCTCTTCCTCCAGTTCCTCTCACACAATAAGAGGCATGTAGAAGCTTCAGGGCTAGTACTGATTCTGCGAGCTTATCCTACCTCAGATATATGAAAGGGTACATTGAGTATTTCCTTTTCTAAGTGAAATTACTAAAAAGATTTCTTTATGAGACATAATGCAAGAAAACGGGGGTGTTGTTTCTGCTTCTTTCCTATATAAACTGAGCTTGAATAATACTGAGCCTTCCACTGACTCATCATCTGCCAAGGCCACATCATTTTATTACCAAATGGCAAGCTGATTGAGCTCAGATTCACTGAACAGAACTATGGGACTTTTAAAACTGTTCTCATGCCATTTTCTACCTTAATTTTTAGATTTTAATAATTTTCAGATTAGTTGTGCTAGAGATCATCTCTATCACCTTTCCGCTACTAAACCAAGTGAATTTTCCTCTTGCAGCTAACTCGTGCTTCAATGATATCAGCCACAGTACAAGGCTCATGTTTTGTAGCCATTTTTGTTTGTCTTAGGTCCTGAAAAAAAGAAGTCCTGAGATCATGTTGTTGCCCTAAACATTCAAATACTCAAATTTAGATGCTGATTATGTGGAGTTCTTCATGGACATTCTATATGCCATGTAGTTGTTAAACTCATCAATGTAAATACTATAAAGTTTGACAAAATGAAAGAAAAGTTTTTTTCAGGTGCATGCAACAATTGTATGATCATGGGGTGGATGGCGAATAAGATAATACATTGCCATATTATTGGAGGAGAGAAAGTGCCGGCAAAATTGATTGAGAACATTTTGAAAGAAATATGAAAGTGGCACAACATAATTGAAAAGAGAATTGTCGCAAGACACAGTTGCAAAGAGAGCTGTCTGAAGAATATGGATTTTAGTCCCAGGAGCTAATCTAAGAGACCTAATGAAGTATATTAATGTGAAGAACAAGACAATTACTTTCAAAGACAAATCTGTGGCATCTACATCTTCTGATCTCCAAATCACAGGCAAAAAGAAGAAAGAAAAACAAATCTGCAGAATCTACCCTATGACATGAGCGATGTGATGTCTAGTGCACACAAAGCTTAGGAGATGCTATTGCTGCATTAGGAATCTGTGTTCACTATTTCAACTTGTTTTCCCCTCTCTCTTTGTAAAAGCATGGATAAGGGGAGTTACAGCCCTTCCCCCATCCATCCTCACTCCAAACCATCCTACACACTACTGGCAGAGTCATTATCCAAACCCCCCCTGCATCCTGCCGCTCTTTTAAACTGGCATTGTGGCAACCAGCCTACCTTATTCGCCTCATTGTCCACTATCTGCATTCCTCTCCATTCACTCAAGCCAGTCAGTTAGTCACTAGGCCATCCCACAAACCCACCAAATTGCAGCACCGCAGTCTTAGAACCATAGCACATGCAATTTTCTATACCTGCAATAATCTTGCCACTTATCAAAATCCCACTCAGTTTTTTAAAGGTCCAGTTTAAGTCTCTGATTACTCCAGCTCATTCATGCCAGTGAATTCCACTCCCTCTTACTTCCTCATTTGACTGTCTCATACTAATTTGCATGACAGATCACTTTTTACACAAGTGGTTTGCAGTAGGAGGCGATTTTGCATCACAGAGGAAATGGAAGGCCGTGGAAATGTCTAGACATTTCTCATTGTTACAACTAGGAAGGGGGTACAACTGGCATCTAGTAGGCCAGGGCCAGGCCAGGGATGCTGCTAAACTTCCTACAATGCACAGGGCAAACCCCTACAACAAAGAATTATCTAGCTCAGAATGTCAATAGAACCAGTGTTGAGAAGGGTTGTCTCTTCAACAGGATTGGAAGCTGTCTGAGCAGGAACATTGGCATTCCCTGTGTCTAGCACGGTGCTGAGTACCTACGATAGCATCCCTCGATAAATGTGTGTTGATTATATGTCACCAACTATCTGGTTGAGTAAAAAGAAAAAAAATAAGTTAAAATGATGCATTTGGCTTTCTTCTACTTTTAATGAAGTTTAAATATCACTTTAATTTTATTTTATTTTATTTATTTATTTTTTGAGACAGAGTCTCACTCTGTTGCCCAGGCTGGAGTGCAGTGGCACGATCTTGGCTCACTGCAACCTCTGCCTCTAGGATTCAGGCGATTCTCCTGCCTCAGCCTCCCGAGTAGCTGAGATTACAGGCATGCCACCACCACACCCGGCTAATTTTTTTTTTTTTTTTTTTTTTTTGTATTTTTAGTAGAGACGAGGTTTCACCATGTTGGCCAGGCTGGTCTCAAACTTCTGACCTCAGGTGATCCACCCGCCTAGGCCTCCCAAAGTGCTGGGATTACAGGCCTGAGCCACCACACCCGGCCTAAATATCACTTTTAAAGAATGGCATTTTAGACTAATGCTCCATGTCCTTTCCTCTTAAGATCTTTATGAGATGGATAGCCCTTACTAAGGAAATGGGGACAGCGAGTAGTTGAGGGGCTTGTCTGAAGTTGTCGATTATGATGGAACTTGAGAGAACAGTTCTCAGTCTTTCATGTTCCACGTAGTTGTGTCTGAACAGAATATAGACAATTAATTCACTCATTCAGCAGACTTTGAATGAATTCCGATTATGCAGCAGACACCGGGCTATGCTCACTTCTCCAGTTTTGGTATGATGCATTTATTGCTGCAGGCCAGAAGTCATGTCACTGTCATGGCATACATTTTCCCATGAAAATAATGCTGCAATCTTGACCAGAGATTAGGCTCCAAGTATATCACAGATACGACTATGCATGTAACATAAAGGCAATCACAACCAAATTATAGTGTAGCTTCTATAATAAGTTAAAATAGACAATTGTTCTATAAGTTCTTTAAATAAACAATGGCCTCTGGATACAATGATGTATGTATTCAACATGCAGAATACAACTCTATTAAATATAAATTCAACTCAATCTTAATAGTAGTTAAAAATGTATATCAGATGCTGGATTGAGCAAAAAACGTTTTTTTGTTTTGTTTTGTTTTGGTTTTTTGTTTTTTGTTTTTGAGATGGAGTCTCATTCTGTTGCACAGGCTGGAGTGCAGTGGCACAATCTTGGCTCACTGCAACTTCCGCCTCCCAGGTTCAAGTGATTCTCCTGTCTCAGCCTCCTGAGTAGCTGGGATTACAGGTGCGTGCCACCACACCCAGCTAATTTTTTTTTTTTTTGTATTTTTAGTAGAGATGGGGTTTCACCATGTTGGTCAGACTGGTCTCAAACTCCTGAGCTCATGATCTGCCCGCCTCAGCCTCCCAAAGTGCTAGGATTACAGGCCCGGCCAAAATGTTTTTACCTTCTACTAATTAGAGAGGACTTGGGAGGTAGTATGTGAAGCTGAATTTAAAGCCCTAAATCTTTTCTAAAAGTTGCCTTAAAGGAGTTGAAATTGGCCTTTTCTTTTTCTCCAAGGCCTTCTTGACACTTGGCTGCCAGCTATCAGAACATTTCACACTTCCTGAAAAGCTATAAAAACATTTAGCTGATCATCAGCACTATGTTTCTTTTTTCAAAAGGTGCTTCAAAACATTTTTCCAAAAAAAATGTAAAAACAAGAATAAACAGTATCCTGGAATGGAGGAAGAAAACAGAGAGAATTGCTGTGTGGGTGTTTAATTAGGCAGCAACCACCTGCCTGAGCAGCACAGGGAAAAGCAAAGGGGTGCACAAACTGCCAGCAGGGAATGGAGGACTGGATCAAGTCACAAGGAAAAATTGGTGGCAACTCAGGCTGGAATACATGCTATGTGTGCTTGGGTAATGGCTGTGATTTAGCAGCAGTTCAATCCACTCTGAAAACAAGACTCCATCTTTTAAAACCTGCTTCATACCTCATTGATGATATTTTACATCCTTTCCCCAGACCCATGAGGACCATCTAGTAAGTGAAGCTGCTCTGAAGTAGATTAAATGTGCAAGCTGCATCCCAGCAGTTAAGCCCCATCTAATCTAAGAATTAGTGAAAATTCACAATTTGCACTGGATGCAAATATCACATTACTATCATTTCAAGTAAAATGCCTGAAAGAGTACAGCAGAACTGTCAGATGCTGATATCTTACAGGGTAGTCTGAAATTGGATCAAAACCTCTATAGTTTTTTTTTTAGCTCATTAAGACATGAGCTGCAAAATAAACTTAAGAGAAAAGAATGCAAAGCTTCTCTAAATTAATGGAGGCAGAGGCAATATTTGCAGAGGTTAATTTGAAGAAGATTCATTTGGGATTGTTTCAGCAAGCCCTATGATCCTCCACATTGGCCCCATCTCCCCTGCCACGTCCAGAACACATAATAATGATGAAAAATCAGCATTTCTTGAACCTTTACCATGTGCCTGGTCTGTGCTAAGTAGTTCACAGGAATAAATTCCCCTGTTCCTCCCAATAACCCTATAAGGTTGGTACCCTTACTATTGCCAGTTTACAGATAAGGAAACTGAGACTCAGAGAGATAGTGGATAGCCCAAACCCACACAGCTAGCAAGTGGCACAGTCGTAATTCTAACCCAGTAGGTCTGCCGCCTGAGTCCCTAGCTCCAGCTCCACCCACTGTCAGTCACCCACCTTCACTCACATCCCTTCTCCAGATGGTCCTCCACATCTGTGAGCTGCATTTCTCACAGGAGTGGATGAAGCTGCCCTTATGGGGGAGGCATCAGAAACCACCGTGCACATGCAAGATCAGCTACATGGAATACATGTTGAGCCCATCTCTGATTTGCACAGGCGCCAAGCTTCACTGACTTTGTTCAGTCTCCATATGGCCAGCCCTTTACACATCAAGAGTTCTGGTACCTGGCTGCCATCTCCCTCCCTGTGTTTAAGATAAATTTTTCCTCCTTTGCCTCCCAAAGGATTGTGACCTTTTCATCATCCAAATAATTTTTAGACCTACCCTCTCCTTCAGTGTAAAACTGCCCTCATGCCTCCCTTCATCCTGGCTGAAAACAACGTCTCTGATGTGAGCGCATAATAGCTACCATTTATAGAGCACTTACCAAGTGTCAGGCACCGTGCCAGGCACTTTGCATGCATCCTATCATTGAACCCTCATAACTATTCCATGAGATAGACACTAGTATTGTTCCTATTTTACAGATGACGACATTGAGTCTCAGTTAGATCAATTGATTTGCCCAAGGTAACCCATCAGGGCAGTGCCACAGGCTGGATTAGGGCCTGAAGCTATGGCTCGTTGACAGGTCATTTTACTTGCCCAGCCTCAGTGCACTCACTCATCTGTTACATGATGAAAATAAGAGTTTCCACCTAATGGAGTTGTTGTGAGAATGACATGAGATAATGCAGGCAAAGACTTAGCACAGTGCCTGAACAGAGTAAGCCCTTGACAATGAATATTCCCCTTACTGACGAGCAGGATTCATGAGGTGGGCTGCTACTCCGAGCCCCCAGCCTCAAGATGACTGTAAAACTGAATACAGATCCAGGCTAACTAGCTGAAGCTGAGCCTTGAGCCTGTCTTAGGAGCAGGGGATAAGGTGCCTTTGGGTTTTGTTTCTGTGCCAAGATGTTATTATCCACCATATACCTACAATCAAGCCTATCTACACACCATCTAGGTGAGACAGCATACTGTGGCACATGCTATTGTGGACTGTAGCTGAACACATTAGCAAACACTCTGGATTGACATGTCCTCCACCCATACCTAACTGTAAGGTTTCTCACATACACTGTCTTACCAAAAACTAGAAAGGATAAGACTGTTTTCTGTTGGGTCAGTGATGAGTCCAAACTTCTGACAGGAGATAAAGGTAGTCATAACATGAAAAGATATAAGACAATAACCCAATTGGTTTGAAAGGTTAAAAGGCTAGGTAGACATAGAATAACTTCGTATGTCCTAAGTGTAATATTCAAGGTATAAGGGAAGATTCTAAGTAAAAAGAAGGGGTGTCTACTTCTCCCTTGCAGAAAATAAGAGAAAGCTTCATAGAGGGGAAGACAGTTGAGCTGGGTCTTCAATGATGAGTTGAAGGCAGGCCGAGATGGTGAGGGGAGGGGAATAGCTTTTCAAGCAAAAAACAAAAACAAAACCACAACACAGAGGTATGTGAGGAAGATGAGTATTCTCAAGAATGGTGAAAGTAGTGAGAATTTAAGGGGGAGAGGTGGCTAGACAGGTGTATTAGTCCGTTTTTATACTGCTATAAAGAACTGCCCGAGACTGGGCAATTTATAAAGAAAGAGGTTTAACTGACTCACAGTTCCACATGGCTGGGGAGGCCTCAGGGAACTTATAATTGAGGTGGAAGGTGAACGGGAAGCAAGGCACGTCTTACATGGTGGCAGGAGACACAGCACAGGCAGGGGAAACTGCTACTTATAAAACCATCCGATCTCATGAGAACTCACTCACTATCACAAGAATAGCATGGTGGAAATTGCCCCCATGATTCAATCACCTCCACCTGGTCTCTCCCTTGAAACATGGGGATTATGGGGATTACAATTCAAGATGTGATTTGGGTGGGGACACAAAGCCTAACCATATCAACAGGTGAACAGAGGTCAGATGAACAAGAGCCTTGTATGGCAGGCCAAGGATCACAGCATTCATCCTGTGGTTTCAAATGTGTTCTGCAGAAGGTTGTGAGCAGGACTCATGCTTAAAAATATGAGTGTTTGGGAGGAGGGGTGATTCCATGATGAAATCCATTTGGGATGCTGAAGTATGTAAATGTAAGCCTGTTTTTAACTTAAGGGATTCTCAGGACATTTAATATGCTATCTGAATCTCCAAAAGGAAACAAAAAGTATAGTACACAGAAAGTTTCCAAAGCTACTTGACCACAGTGGTCCTATTTTTCACAGAGTATACTGGAAAAATAGGTTGCAAATGTACTTTGGAAAATAGAGGTTCTGAGATCCATGGAACAGTTTAATTAGCACCTCAAAAGATGTCTGCCAGCGGCATGGAAAACAGACTCATGCAGTGAAGCAGATTCAGAGAGACTTTTTAGGAGGCTCTTGAAAAGAATCCTCACTTAAAGAAGGAGTCTTGGGCATAGAGAAGAGAGAGATCGTCTTTAAGAAATAATCACAAAACAGAATGGAGAGAACTTGATGGACTGATTTAGATGAGTGGGTGAGGGAAAAGATACACCCAAGTTGCTGGCTTCATAGATCCTGCAAAGGGGGTTGAATGGGGTGGTGGTTAGGAGAAATGCTGGATTCCTTTTGGGAGTGTGTGGAGCCTCTGTAGGATATCCCAGATGAATAAGTCTAGTAGGCAGTAGATGGATAAGGCTGAAGCTTAGGAGAGAGGTCAGGACTGCAGAGGTAGATTTGAGATTGATCAGCATAGAGCTGGTACACCTATGAAAATGAATGAGATAGTCCAATTCAAGAGAGAGAGAGAGACCATTCATGCTAAATACTATGAAGGCAGGTTAGATAAGGACTGATTAGGGTTGGGTTTGATGGTTTGGTCATCAAATGACCTACAGGAGTATTGCTTCATTGGAGATGCTGGGATAGAAGCCAGATTCAGGAACCAAAGAAGAATGGAAGGTGAAACTATGGAGAAAGCAAATCTAGGCAACATTTAGGAGAAAAAAAGTAACAATATGTATATCTTTTTAAAAAGACATAGGGGAAGAGGGTCATGAGAGGTGAAGTAAAAGAAGCATAACTTCAATTACATGTCAGGTTAACCCAGGTTCTTACACAGTTTGTGTAACCTTGAGTAAATCATGTCAGTGACCTGGGCCTCAGTTTCTAAATCCATAAAATTGGGATAGTAATCATAGGCACCTCAGGGCATACTTTGAAAATCAAATCATTTGCTAGGGTAACATATGGGTGAATGAATACCCTGGTGCCTGGTGCTTGGCACACAGTGGGTATTCCACAAGTGTTCAATCTCATTTCCTAAATCACAGAGACAATGAAATAATGCTGGTGCTGTTTTGCAGACTCAAAATCTTGACACAGATTTGTGAGATAGATGGAGAGGGTGTCTGTAAATCTCTCTCAGATTTGTCTCTTTGTCAGGAACCTGAAACCTGCCCAGGCACGTGCAGTCTCTTCTCTTCCAAGCCCCAGTCCTTGTTTGTTTAAGTCATTCGCCACCATCTGAAGCAGCTGGAACTTTCCCCTTCATCTCTACCCACCCACACACACCCAAAGTAGGCCCTGGGGTCCCTGGCAGGGCAAATTTCCTCAACAATAGCTTTCTTTCACCCAAATGCACACAGGGTCCTCCTGAGGGAATTCCCAGGGAGACCCCAAGCCTGGGAATTTCAGTCTGGAATTGCTGCACTCTAGGAACCCCTCCCTCAGGTCCCAATAACTCTGCCTCAGGAAGCCCTCTCCAGGAAGGCCAGCCCAGGAGCACTGAGGTTTGTATTGGGAAAGTTCCTGGGAATGAAGCCTTAAATGGAAGATGAGGCCTTATTTGCTTGGGGCCACCTATAAGTCTCCTCTCCATAGACTTTTGCACACTGGGAGAGTCATAAAGTAATGAAGGCAAGCAATTCTTTTGAATGCAGAAGGCAAGGGTTGCCAAAAATATTCGCCTGGAAAGCTAGCAATATTAGCTGGAATCAGGCAGGAGAGGGAGGCAATCCAAACCATCAAAGCAAGGTGCCGAAGGAATTTGGCACAGGCATTCGGAGTATTGAGGCCAACGTATACACTTCTCACTCTTGTCACCATGAAGAATGTGACTCTCCCTCTAAGTTGCAAGCGGATGGATGAGCAGAGCAGAAAAATATCCCCAAATTCAACAAGACACTCTAGGTTAGGGGTTCTCCACCTCGGTTGCACATGAGTCATCTGACAAGCCTTTAAAATTACAAACGCCCCGATTCTTACTTAAGACTGAATGAATTAGAATCTTAGGATATGGGAACTGAGCCTCAATGTCTCTTTTTGCTTGTTTGTTTGTTTGTTTGTTTGTTTGTCGAGGCAGTCTCGCTCCGTCACCCAGGCTGGAGAGCAGTGGTGCACTCTCGGCTCACCACAACCGGCGCCTCCCAGGTTCAAGTGATTCTCCTGCCTCAGCCTCCCAAGTAGCTGGGATTACAGGCACACGCCACCACGCCTGGCTAGTTTTTGTATTTTTAGTAGAGACAGGGTTTTGCTATGTTAGCTAGGCTGGTCTCAAACTCCTGGCCTCAAGTGATCTGCCCGCCTTGGCCTCCAAACGTGCTGGGATCACAGGTGTGAGCCTCAGTGTTTCTGAAAAGCTCCCTGGGTGACTGAAATCGCAGCCAGGGTTGAGAATACTTCCAGAACATGTAAAATGCTCAAGCATAATGCCTAACACACAATGGTTGTGAGCTAAACAAGAGCCCCCTCTTCTGCTTTCTCAGCAGACACCAACCACACCATTGAAAGAAACTTCATTTGGTCGGGCTGGCACCACATCAAAAAACAATCCCACAGATTGTCAAATGAGGTCCTAAAGAAATGACCAGATGGTATTTGAAATCTTTACACATTAGGCTCGACCACTTCCAGGTGCCAGACGTGTCCCTTGGGAAAGCTCTCTAGAATCTGTCCTTTTCTGTCCCACTCTACCTCGTCCTTGGTTCGGTTCAGAAAAGTGGATATCCTTGTCCAGAGATATGGACCCCTGAGTCACTTCAGATTGCAGGCCCCAGTTGTAATAGTGACTGAAACACAACAGTGACTGAAACAATTTGTTGAAACACATTGACAGCTAACAATGTATTAAAAGGCTCCTTAGCCTTTCAATATTTGATATAAACCTTCTCACTCAGTTACACTTTTCAATTTAAAAGCTACATTTGAGTCTTCTCAACTTAATTGAGGCAAAAGAAAACAATTAAACGTTTTATCAAAGTCAAGTCTTACTGGTAGCTTTCAACATACCCCCAGAGAGACCTTGCATGGCAACTCTATCACACAAGACTTCAGGCTGATGCCGAGGCTCAAGTGTGGCCTTGGAAGTGTTCAGAAGACAGAAACGTGGAGAACCGAAGCATGAAATTGCTTTGAAATGATGAAACAAAGATGCATTTTTCTTCCCAATCAAATCATCCCTGGAAATCCTGACAGCAGGTTTACTCAACGACCTTGAAATCTAATCTCTAGCATTGCTGGTCATACTTTGGTCCCCTGTTCAGCACATCACCCTATAATGCAGCCCATTTGACTATAAATCACTCCCAAAGGGACACACTAACATCATTGGACACTTGGAGGATGGCTTCTAACACGATCGCTGAATTGAATTGAAGCGCAAAAATACCTTCTGCCAGCTCCAAAACACTCACTGTTCAAATGGCAATGCCATGATGGAAGTTAAAATTGGGGGCAGACCAGCCCCAAAACTAGGCTGAGTTCATGTGCTCTCAGAGGTAGAACCATTCCAAAAACGTGGGGACAGGGAGACTGAAAAGTTCATTCTCATCCTTGCAATTACTATGGGATTATGTTATTTACAACCAACTGAGGGAGCACCGTCGAGTTCTGGTTACCATAGTAAAAAGGGCACTGCACTGGGAGACAGCCGAGTCCATTCTTGGATCTGCTGCTATCCAGCTGTATGATTTTTGAGAGATACAGACAAGTGATTATACCCAAGGTCTACAGCACCACTAATGAGCTGTGTGACCCCACAGGCAAGTCACTTAACTTCTCTGTGTCTCAGTTCCCTCATCTGTAAATGGGAATCATAATAGTTTCTACTTCACTGGGTTGTTCTGAGGGTTAAATGGGGTAATACAGAGTAAACACTTAGAACAGTGGCTGCCACGTGTGCATTACTTTGTAAATTTTAGTTATCAGTACTTTGTTTGTAGCTATAAAATGAAAATTGGACTCAATGACCCCAAGCCCCCTTTCAGCTGGATGACTATGTTCAATTTATGTGACATCTAGAACCTCTGCCAGATGTGGAAGTTGAAGCACCAGCTTATGGTAGGAATGCCAGGGCCAGCCTGCTTGCTTTTACAGTAAAATCTTGAAGATGTGGCATAATTGGGGAATGAATCATTCTGGTTAACCAAGTCTTCCAAACTACAAAGGTTCAGCACTTTACATTTTCTCAGGAGTCACTCAGCTGTCCCTCCTACCACCACCTTGAGCTTTGTCATTACTTTTAGTGGTGAAACTGGCAATTACCTTTGCACCAACCTAATAGTTCTCCTCTCTGCGGTTTTGCCATCCTCAAAGCTGCATCTTTAATCCTTGTCATTATCTTCTTTCTCTTTGCTTCCTGTCTTTGTTTCTATTACTTTTTTTTTTTTTGACAGAGTTTCACTCTTGTTACCCAGGCTGGATGGAGTGCCAAGGCCCTGTCTCAGCTCACTGCAACCTCCGGCTCCCAGTTTCAAGCGACTCTCCTACCTCAGCCTCCCAAGTAGCTGGGATTACAGGCACCTGCCACCATGCCTGGCTAATTTTTGTATTTTCAGTAGAGACGAGGTTTCACCATGTTGGTCAGGCTGGTCTCGAACTCCTGACCTCAGGCAATCCACTCGCCTTAGCCACCCAAAGTGCTGGGATTACAGACGTGAGCCACCCCGCCCGGCCTATTTCTATCACTTTGTTGATCCCTTTGTTCTTCCTTCTTGGATCCACATATTGTCTCTACCTGGACCCTCTCTCCAGCCTAACCCCTCTTAGCTCCTACTCATTTTCACGTCTCAAATTAAACATAAATCCCAAGCTGGGTCAAAGGTCCCTAATATATGCTCTCATAGCACTTGCTTCTTCTTTTAGAGCACTTACCACCATTAAAACTATATACTCCAAAGTGTGTGTATATATATATATATATATACACACACACACACATATATACATATATGTATATATATGTATGTATATATGTATATATTTATAATATATTATTATATTTATATATATCTATATAATATATATATATTTTTTTTCAATACAGAGTCTTGCTCTGTCACCCAGGCTGGAGTGCAGTGGTGCAATCTCGGCTCACTGCAACCTCCATCTCCCAGATTCAAACGATTCTCCTGCCTCAGCCTCCCAAGTAGCTGGGATTACAGGCACCCACCACCACGTCCAGCTAATTTTTGTATTTTTAGTAGAGATGGGGGTTTCACCATTTTGGCCAGGCTGGTCTCGAGCTCCTGACCTCATGATCCACCTGTCTTGGCCTCCCAAAGTGCTGGGATTACAGGCGTGAGCCACCGTGCCTGGCCTATATACTCCAAAGTATTTTTAACACAGAGGCTCACGCCTGTAATCCCTGCACTTTGGGAGGCCGAGGCAGGTGGATCACCTGAGGTCAGGAGTTCGAGACCAGCCTGGTGAGCACGGCGAAACCCCCATCTCTACTAAGAATACAAAACTTAGCTGGGCTTTGTGGTACATGCCTGTAATGCCAGCTGCTCAGGAGGCTGAGGCCGGAGAATCACTTGAACCCGGGAGGCAGAGATTGCAGTGAGCAGAGTTCAAGCCACTGCACTCCAGCCTAGGTGACAGAGCGAGACTCCATCTCAAAAAAAAAAAGAGGTATTTTTGGATGAATTGATGACATGTGTTTATCTGTCCATCATTCATTCATTCATCCCTTTGGTTATTCAAGGCATTTCTCTTTGTTTGGTTATGAAACTAACGATAGGGTATTGAATAACCTTTGAAGTCTCAGTGTTTGGATCTTTTTTCATGTTGTTTGCAGAATGATTCTTTGCAACCAAAAGCATATTCAGAAAGTAGAGACAAGCATACCTCATTTCATTGTGCCTCAGAGATACTGGGATTTTTACAAATTGAAGATTTGTAGTAACCCTGCATTGAGTAAGTCTATTGGCTCCATTTTTCCAACAGCATGTGCTCACTTCATGTCTCTGTGTTACATTTTGGTAATTTTCACAATATTTCAAATTTTTTCATTATTACTATATCTGTTATGGTCATCTGTAATCAGTGATCATTGATGTTACTCTTGTAATTACTTGGGGGCACCATAAACTGCACCCAAATAAACTGGTGAACTTAATTGGTAAAAGTTGTGCGTGTTCAGACTGCTCCACTAACTAGCCATTCCTTCATCTCTCTCCCTCTCCTTGGGCCTCGCTATTTCCTGAGACACAACAATACTGAAATTAGGCCAGTGACTACCCTACAATGGTCTGTAAGTGTTCAAGTGAAAGAAAGAGTCCCACATCTCTCACTTTAAATCAAAAGCTGAAAATGATTAAACTTAGTGAGGAAGGCACTTTAAAAGCCAAGATAGTCTGAAAACTAGGCCTCTTGGTAAAAGCTAGGCCTCTTGTGCCAAACAGTTTGTCAAGTTGTGATTGATCAGGAAGAGTTCTTGAAGGAAATTAAAAGTGCCACTCTGGTGAACCCACAAATGATAAGAAAGCAAAACAGCCTTATTGCGGATATGGAGAACATTTTAGTGGTCTGGATAGATCAAAACAGCCACAAAATTCCCTTAAGCCAAAGCCTGATCCAGAGCAAGGCTCTAACTCTCTTCAATTCTGTAAAGGCTAAGAGTGCTGAGGAAGCTGCAGAACACAAGTTGGAAGCTAGCAGAGGTTGGTTCATGAGGTTTAAGGAAATAAGCTGTCTCCAGAACATAAAAGTTCAAAGTGAAACAGCAAGTACTGAGTTAAAAGCTATAGCCAGTTATCCAGAAGACACAGGTAAGATCATTTATGAAGGTGGCTATGCCAAAAACAACAGATTTTCAATGTAGATTAATCAGACTTATATTGGAAGTAAATGCCATCTAGGGCTTTCATAGCTAGAGAGAAATCTATATTTGGCTTCAAAGCTTCAACAAACAGCATCACTCTCTTGTTAGGAGCTAATGTAGCTGATGACTTTAAGTTGAAGCTAATGCTCATTTACCATTTCAAAACTCCTAGGGCCATTAAGAATTATGTTAAATCTACTCAGTCAGTAATCTATAAATGGAACAACAAAACCTGGATGACAGCACATCTGTTTATAGCATGATTTAGTGAATATTTTAAACCCACCATTGAGACCTACTGCTCAGAAAAATGATTCCTTTCAAAATATTGTTGCTCACTGACCTGGTCACCTGAGAGCTCTCATGGAGATCTACACAGAACTCTACAAAGAGATCAATGTTGTTTTCATGCCTGCTAACACAACATCCATTCTTCAGTTCATGGATCAAGGAATAATTTCAACTTTCAAGTCTTATCATTTAATAAATACATTTTGTAAGGCTATAGCTGCCATAGTGATTCTGATGGATCTGGGAAAAGTAAAGTAAAAACCTTCTGGAATTGATCTACCACTCTAGATGTCATTAAGAACATTTGTAATTCAATGGAGGAGGTCAAAATTTCAACATTAACGGGAGTTTGGAAGAAGCTGATTCCAACCCTCATTAATCACTTTGGGGGCTCAAGACTTCAGTGGAGGAAGTCACTGCAGATGTGGTGGAAACAGCAAGAGAACTAGAATTAGAGGAGGAGCAAGATGTGACTGGATTGCTACAATCTCATGATCAAACTTGAAGGAATGAGTAGCTGCTTCTTAAGGATTAGCAAAGAAAGTGGTTTCTTGAGATAGGATCTACTCCTGGTGAAGATGCTGTGAATAATCGTGTTGAAATGACAATAAAACATTTAGAATATTACATAAACTTAGTTGATAAAGCAACAGCAGAGTTTGAGAAGATGGACTCCAATTTTGAAAGAAGTTTTACTGTGGGTAAAATGCTCTCAAACAGCATCACATGCTACAGAGAAATCTTTTGTGAAAGGAAGAGTCAACTGATGTGGCAAACTTCACTGTTGTCTTATTTTAAGAAAGTGCCACAGCCACCCCAACCTTTAGCAACGACCACCCTGATTAGTCAGCAACCATGCACATCGAGGCAAGACCCTTCACCAGCAAAACAACGACAACTCATTGAAAGCTTAGATGATAGCCTCCTTTTTTTAGCAGTAAACTCTTTTTAAATTAAGGCATGTACATTTTTTAGTCATCATAATGTTATTTCACACTTAATAGAACATAGTATGTTGTAAATATAACTTCTATATGCACTAGGAAACCAAAAAATTCATGTGACTCACTGTTTTGCAATATTCATGTTATTGTGGGGTGGTCTGGAATGAAACCCGCAGTATCTCTAAGATATGCCTGTATTCAAAAGTATTTTCATATAAATGGATGATATGTATTCATGTATCCATTCATTCACTCATCTTTTCAGTTATTCAAAGCATTTTGGTCATGAAACTAATTATAGAGTATTGGATAATCCTTGAAGTCACAGTATTTGGCTCTCTTTCATAATGTTTGTAGAATGACGCTTTGCAACCAAAAATGAATTCAGAAAATAGATACATACGTATCTCTAAAAGTAGCACTATTCTGGGTACTAAGGCATTAAAAGAGTGACTGACAATGGTTAAACTTAAAAATTCCTATTACATTTTCTTACATGTTGGTGAAATAATTTTGTAAACCCTCTGCAGGCTGAGTGTGGTGGCTCAGGCCTGTAATCTCAACACTTTGGGAAGCCGGGGTGGGAAAATGACTTGAGGCCAGAAGTTCAAGACCAGCCTAGTCTGGTCAACATGGTGAGATCCCGTCTCTACATTTTTTTTTTTTTTAATTAGCCAAATGTGGTGGCATGTGCTTGTAGTCCCGGCTACTTGGGAGGCTGAGGCAGGAGGATTGCTTGAGCCCAGGAGTTTGAGGCTGCAGTGACCCATGACTGCACCGCTGCATTCCAGCCTGGGTGATAGAGCAAGACTCTGTCTCAAAAAGCTAAAAAACCCTCTTCAAAGAAAATCTTAAGATATGTTTGTGGTCAAAGACATGGAATGGTGACTATCACTTCTCACTGTATAGTATTTTGGGTAATATATTCTGGGAACCACCCTCAGAAAACTTGTAAGTATACCATTGTCTATTTTGCCAAAACCTTTAATTTTTACCAACATTCAAAATACTTGATATCACAGTCAATATTTAACTATTGAATAAATATTTTTAGTTGAATTAAAGGAGTACTGACTTTCCAGCATGGACCTCCAGTTCCCTCTTCATAATTCTCATCGCAATATGATCTCCTAGAAATATGAGCTTATTGATGAGGCTTTAACAAAAGATATCTATGTCCATCAACAATGGTTAGAAATCACTATCCAATTTATAAAACGAGTATTTTTTTTTTCAGATGTCAAAATAATATTTTGTTACTTTGGACTGATTCCCTTTAAAGTCAGAAACTGGGTGTACTTTGAGGTGTGAACTAGCAAAAAAGTTTTTCTTTTCTTTTTTCTTGTCCTTTCTTTAAATAAGCAAAAAGAAGATTTAACCAATGAAGTGTACAGCTCAATGTTTTGGGTTTGTCATGTTAAACCAGGGTTTTAAGAAAGCTACTCCTTTTTCTCTTGAAAGTTACAATTTCCTAGTGAGAGCCCATTTCTACAAAAAAAAAAAAAAAAAATCAAACAAATAGCTGGGTGTAGTGGCACATACTTGTAGTTCCAGCTACTTGAGAGGATGAAGTGGGAGGATCACTTGAGCCCAGGAAATTGAGGCTGCAGTAAGCCATAACTGTGCCACTGCACTTCAGCCTGGGCAACAAAGCAAGAGTCTGTCTCCAGAAAAAAAAAAAGTTACACTTTCCTATATAAACATTAAAAATTACTTTGTAGCAGCTCCTTTCATTAATAGAATATCTGCGTTGTTGTAGAAGAAACGTACCTAAGCTATTTCACTCTCAAAGGGAATAGCAATCTGAATTAGGATTTGTCAGGTCCTGGAAAAACATGAGAATGGGAATAATTGGGTCCTGATCCTCAATGATAGAGCACCTACCCAAGTGGGCACAAGGTGGTTAAGTGTAGACACAGCTTAAAACCAAAAGTTCTTGTTTCCTCTCCTCCGCCATGGCATCAATGCTCTTCAAGGGAGTTCTTTGTTTCGGGAATTAGAACTTTAAAAACTAGGTAGCAGCAAGGTAGGCTGTGTGGAACCTGAAGGTCCTAAGATCTGAGAGGAGACAGGAGTTAGGAGCCAAAACTAAGGTTAGGAACTGTTAATCTAGCTCAAGCTTCTGCACTGCAAGTGCACATCAAAATAATCTGAAGTAAACTTTTATTTATATAACAGTTTTATTGAAATATAATTCACATACCATACAATTCTCCCATTTAAAGTGTAAAATTTGAGGTTTTTAGTATATTATCAGTCATGCAACCATTGCCATAATCAATTTAAGAACATTTTTAACACCTCAAATAGAAACTTCATATCCTTTAACTATTATCTACCAATCTCCCTCTTCCCCCATCACCTGCCAACCACTAATCTGCTTTCTGTCTCTATGGATTTGCTTATTCTAATATTTCATATAAATGGAATCATACAATAAATGGCCTTTGTGTCTGGCTTCTATCACTTAGTGTAATGTCTCCATAGTTTATCCATGTTGTAGCATATATCAGTCCTGTTTATGAATAAATAGCGTGCCATTATATGGATATACCACATGTTGTTTACCCCTTCGTCAGTTGATGGGCATGTAGATTGCTTCCACCTTTTAGCTGATGTGTTTTTAAGATATAGTGAGTTACCATTTAGCACCCAAAATCAGGTCCACAACAACTCTAGAAGAATCCCTGGGAATGTTTCCCATGACAAGTTGCAAATCTCCAAATCAACTCCTTTTTTTTTTTTTTTTTTTTTTTTTTTTTTTTGAGATGGAGTCTTGCTCTGTCACTCAGGCTGGAGTGCAGTGGCGCAATCTCAGCTCACCACAACCTCCGCCTCCTGGGTTCAGGCAATTTTCCTGCCTCAGCCTCCTGAGTAGCTGGGATTACAGGCACCCACCACCACGCCTGGCTAATTTTTGTATTTTTAGTAGAGATGGGGTTTCACCATGTTGGTCAGACTGGTCTCAAACTCCTGACCTCAGGTGATCCACCCATCTCAGCCTCCCAAAGTAGTGGGATTACAGCATGAGCCACTGCGCCCAGCCCAAATCAACTCTTTTTACATGCCAGCCCCTGTGCTAGATGCTGGGCTTGTCGACCAGAATGGAATATGTGCCTGATTTCAGGTAGAAACAGTACTGAAAGAGAGAGAGATGAGGAGAGAGTGTTTTCTTCTAATGGTTCCCATCTTCCTCCTGTATCTTTATTGGCCTGCTACAGAATTGGTCAGAGGTTTAGCTTTATTGACAGAAGGTGTCAACCTAAATACTTACATAGGAACATTTGGCTTGACTTCTATGCCTGGACTTATTACATTTAATAATATTTGGTATCCTGAGCATGGTGTACAGATGTCAAATCAAGTACAATTAGAGTTGGGGTGAAAACGTTTGATATTTTACAATTAAACATTTTTCAGGACAAGAAATCAAAGTAGCTATGTTCCTGATAATGTGTAAAGGAAGGAGCCTGAGAGAATGCTAACCAAAAGCAATCGAAATCTCACTTTGTTCATGTTAACTTCTTCCTTTTGGAATTTCAACTACTTAATTATAATCCCGAAACTGTGTTTGATTCATTCTTGACAAGACCATATGTGCCCGTTTTGCCGGATTCTAGTAAAATAGATATTCCGTGCCACATTTCACCACTCTGCCATTTGTAAAATTAGCAATTTCAGGGAAGCAAAAGGCTACTTGCCGTTTTGCTGGATCAGCACCTCATTTGGTCTGCGTGCATATGCTGTGAGTAGAATTAAAGAATGCACAATTTTGTCTCTAGATAAATAAATTTGAATGCAAAATAGATGCAAACCTGTGTCTTGAGAGACAGGGTTCATTTAAATCTCAGACTAGCTCTCATATCAGAAATGTAGCGCTTGGACTTAGATGAAGGCTTCCTTCTGCTCTGGAAATGTGCTTTAAGGACGAGGGAACCTGTCCACCAAGGGGATAGCACCAATTTTCTCTCCTCCAAAGGACAATGTCAATTATGTGACTACCCTTTGTTAAATTTCTTATAATCACTTATGTGTATGAGGAGCTTTAGACTTCGGAAATGCTTTCACATATGTCTCCTTATTTATTTATTTATTTTTGAAACAGGGTCTTACTCTGTTGCCCAGGCTGGAGTGTAGTGGCATGATCATGGCTCACTGCAGCCCTGTCCTCCCAGGCTCAAGCGATCCTCTCACCTCAGTTTCCTGATTAGCTGGGACTACAGGTGCATTTCACCACTCCTGGATGATGATGATGATGATGATGATGATTATTATTATTATTAGTAGTAGTAGAGACAGGGTTTTGCCATGTTGCCCAGGCTGGTCTCGAACTCCTGGGCTCAAGCAATCCACCCACCTCGGCCTCCCACGGTTCTGGGATTACAGGCGTAAGCCACTGCACCTGGCCCTCATTTAATCTTTGCAATGATCCAGCAGTGCCTAATGGGAAAGGATTATGCTAGTCACTGTGCAGTTGCAGAAGTTGTAATGAAGAAACTTGCCCACAGTCATACACCTCAGACATGGTAGAGCTGGCCTTGATGTTAGTCCTTCTGGCACCCATCGCAAGGTCCTTTCCACTGCCCCGAAGTACTGGGGGCCACCTTAGGATTGTCACCTTGTCTCGTATGCATGGGTCTTTGTCCTGAAAGCACATTTCCAGACTGAAGTCCCAGTTTGATTCCCTAAGAACCTGCAGGCAGTGGCATTCATAGGCGGGAGCAAAGGGAAAGGTAATTAAACTGGGAGACATAGAAATCTGTCGTCTTCAGCTTTTCCCCTCTTTTCCCTAGCTGGGACTACTCCTTCCTTCCACTTCACTGAGACTGAGAGGGAAGGGGATGGTGCTGAAGTCTTTCCCCCATCACCTACCAACCACGAATCTGCTTTCTGTTTCTATGGATTTGCCTATTCTGATATTTCATATAAATGGAATCATACAATAATATGGCCTTTTGTGTCTGGCTTCTATCAAATGAGTGTAATGTCTCCATGGTTTATCCATGGAAGGCTGTGAGTATTTCAAAGCCACCCTCTGCATTCTTCTTACCATTCTTTGACTGTGCTAATAGGGGCTGAAGGAATGTGGAATCCTCCCTGTGAGAGATTCCTGTGTGGCCCTACTCCCAGAGCTGCTTAGGCAGATCTGGCTGGCTGCACAGGAGCCACAGCCGACGTGCTCAAAGCCCTTCCGTAGAAGAAGCTGTGATCCTTTAGTGAAATTTACATGTACTTTTCTTCACTTACTGGACTTCCTAATAGTATAGAGAACAAAGGCCTTGAAGTCACAGAGACCTTTTTTTTTAATGAAACAGAGTTTCACTGTGTCCCTCAGGCTGGAGTGCAGTGGTATAGTCTTGGCTCACTTCAGCCTCAAGCTCCCCAGGCTCAGGTAATTCTCCCACCTCAGCCTCCCAAGTAGCTTGGACTACAGGCGTGCACCACTATGCCTGGCTAACTTTTGTATTTTTTTGGTAGGGACAGGGTTTTGCCATGTTGCCCAGGCTGGTCTCAAACTCCAGGGCTCAAGCAATCCGCCCACCTTGGCCTCCCAAAGTGCTTGGATTACAGGCATGCACTACCGCACCCAGCCTCAGACAGATCTTTAATCAAAGCAGCTCTGTGACTTCTTAGCTGTATGACCTTGAACAACTTAATGTTTAAGTCTCAGTTTTCTCATCTGTAACATTGGGATAGTATCCTCCACCTCACAGGATACATGTGAGGATGATATGAGATGATGCTGGTAGCACAGGGCCTGGCATGTGGCAGTTACCATTGACAGATATTATTTTAAAGAAATTCTCAAAGCTTAATAATATTTATTGCGCATGTTCAGGGAAAGGTTTGGGTCAAGGGTGAGGCACACTTCTGAGAATCTTCTCCAAGTTTCCCCTCTGCTCAGCAGAGACTGATTGCCTATGGATCTGCAAATCACATCTAACTTGTTTCTGTTCTCCTTATGAAAGCTCGTTAACTATGAATATTTTCCATCCAACCTACTGAATTCCTACTGCCACCTGGATACCATTTTCCTCTTTTTAATTCTTGCTGACCTTGATGGCACCATAACTGAGTCTGGCCTAGGGTATGCTCTAAGTACCTACCATATGCTTTCAATAAAAAGAGAATGACTGTGCTCTGACTGCACTGAAAGTGGCAATCACACATGGACTGGTAAATTTAATGGGAGTGTTTTCTAAGAAACTTTCATTTGGACTTCCAATGCCCATCACATAAAATGCAATGATCAGGTTGGAACAGCAGTGTAGCTTTCAAATAAGCAAAGGTCCATTCACCAAATAGGCCTTAACTGAGACATCTTCAGAGGTGCCCAGCCAGATGGTCACTATTAAAGTCAATAGGCTTTCCATGGCAAGTGGAGCTCTGGGCTCTGACAATTACTTTCAACCATTCCCCTCACATTAGGCTACTGATGCAGCCCCAATCCATGGAGCAAGGCAACAAAGCAGTTAAAGTCCCTGAAAGGGACAAGACATGCAACGATTTTGGGAGCCAATTATCCCCTATGTCATCAGTGGGGAGTGAAGCACTACTACACTTCTTATTTTCTTCAGCCTACTTTAAGTAACTGAGAGCTTAATGTAAACCCAAAGTGCTAAAATCATATAAAGGAAAGGAAAATTTAGGGTGAAGGCGAAGAGGTGGATTTGTAAACACACTGCATTATATTCTTTGAGCCAGAAAACTTCAGTAGTCCCCGATTAGCCTGCCTGCTTGTCCTTAGCAAGAGGATTCTGGGAAGGTAAAAGCACCCTGACTGAAGCGGGGTATTGGGCTCAATTCAAAGGAATAAAAGTAACTCCAATTTCAAGAAGTCCATAGCCCACAGGTGCTAAAAAGACACAAAGATTCAATTAATCTGCCATATCCTTTCTCCTTGATTGTAGTGGGTACTTG
Source organism: Pan paniscus (assembly GCF_029289425.2). Taxonomy (NCBI): domain Eukaryota; kingdom Metazoa; phylum Chordata; class Mammalia; order Primates; family Hominidae; genus Pan; species Pan paniscus. The sequence goes on from NC_073272.2 coordinate 132,221,824, forward strand.
GTTGATGGAGAGAGCTACGAAGTTGATGGGAAGATGCGAAGCTCAAAGCTAAGTCATAGGGTTGGAAGCTGCAATGCCAAGCCCTTTATATATTCCAAGTCAGATGAAAGCTCAAGCCTTCAGACTGCCGAACTGCAGATTGATTAGCTTACCACCCTGTAAAAAGCGCTTGCCAAGAACACCATCACTATTGGAATTCTGGGCTTTCCCCTGTCTGAAACTTGACAGGGAGAATGGAATTCCATTTAATGCCTAACTTGTAAACGTAAAGCTGTCACTTTAAGACTCTGAGTGCGAACAGAGGTTTGGACCTAATTCCTTCTCTCTAGTGATGGCAGTGGAGTGTGTGTATGCACATGTGTGTGCATTAGGAGAAGGAGGAGATGGAGAACAAGAGGAAAGTTCTCATTTGTTCCTCTGAAAGAAGAGCTGATCTGAGTATTGATCTAGTTGACCATCTAGAAACAGTGACAAGAAAGGGAGTCAAGTTGAGGCCGGGTGCAGTGGCTTATGCCTGTAATCCCAGCACTTTGGGAGGCTGAGGCAGGTGGATCACCTGAGGTCGGGAGTTCAAGACCAGCCTGGCCAACATGGTGAAAGCCAGTCTCTACTAAAATACAAAATTAGCTGGGCATAATAGTGCATGCCTGTAATCCCAGCTACTCAAGAGACTGAGGCAGGAGAATCGCTTGAACCTGGGAGGTGGAGGTTGCAGTGAGCCCAGATCGCGCCTCTGCACTCCAGCCTGGGCAACAGAATGATACTTTGTCTCAAAAAAAAAAAAAAGGAAGTCAAGTTGAAAGAAGGAGGTAGGGCGGGGGGCGGGAGTGTCCCATTCCCAATGGGAAACCTGCTTTTCCCTTCAATACACCCCATTCCTCCCCAGTGCTGGATGCTCTCAGGAGACTGCCTGGATACATGCAAGGAAGGAAGCAAAAGGGGCCCCTACTGCATATTGTTGTTTGGAACCTCAGAAGGATGCAGCATTATCGTAGAAGTCCAGGATTTTAGCAACTTGAAAAGGAATGCAGATCTTCAGATTGAGATTCTCATCCAATACCCATTCCACCAACCAGGAAACTGAGGTCCCAAGAGGAACAGGGACCTCCTGGGGTCACTCAGCAGAATAGCCAGCAGGGATCCTTGTTTTCCTGTTCACAAGTCAACGCTTGTCTCACCAAGCTATGCCGCCTCTTTGTAGTTTATGATTTTTAGCATGTTACTTTTCTTTACATTTTTGAAAGTGCAGTCACTTGTGTATTACTCATTCAGGCTTCACAGCACACTGATGTATTCCAGTATTGTCCTATTTGTGCTATTTTACAAAAAAAGTCCCCTGAAGCATGTCAAAACATATAGTTAGTTATTTTAAAGGGAAAAAAAGGCTCAGTAAACCTCTACAGAATACATCTTTTGAGTTTGCATAATAAAAAGTTGATTCTGTTAAAATCAAATCATTTAAAAGTCAAGTGTTTGGCTTTAGGCTGATCTCAAGTTCAAGGTGGAAAAGACTCCAGATCTGATGGAGCTACCAACATCCTGCTACAATGTCCCAAGCTCTCACACTTCCAAAGCACCCAGGGGACAGAGTTACATACCTTCACAGTAGCACTTATCTCAGGGTTTTATAATGATCTGTTTACTTCTTTTCTTCCCTAGCTGACTGTGATGGCCTCAAGGGTGAGAATTCCCTCATGTCTATGTCCCCAGAACCTTGCAAGGAGGCCTGACCCAGGGTAATTGCTCAGTAAATGTTTGCTAAATAAGTTATTAGAATAGCATTATTCCACTTTACAAAGTTCTACCTATGTTGCCCAGGCTGGTGTTGAACTCCTGGGCAGAATCCTTAAGAGGAAGAGCAGCACTATTAACAAGAGGTGAGTTTCTAGGCTTTAGAAGTCCTTTCAGAGAAACTGATGGTTAAACTTTGGGAAAAATTGCAATGTTCATAAATGCACTTATCTGATTAAAAATGTCTCTAATTAGACACTAATTAGACAGGTGAGGTGCTATGGAGTAGAACAGTGTTATCCCATGTAAGCCCCTAAATCCTGATGCCTGGGTCACTTTATTTCATCCAAGACATTTTTAGTGTCAATTTCCCCATAAATCATCATGTTCTCTTTTACTTTTTTTTTAAATTATTTTGAGACAGGGTCTTGCCCTGTCATCCAGGCTGGAGTGCAGTGGTACAATCACTGCTCACTGCAGCCTCAACCTTCCAGGCTTAATCAATCCTCCAACCTCAGCCTCCCAAGAAGCTATACTACAGGTGCATGCCATCACGCCTGCCTAATTTTTGTTTTTTGCATTTTTTGGTAGAAACAGGGTCTCACTATGTTGCCCAGGCTGGTCTCAAACTCCTGGGATCAAGCAATCCACCCACTTTAGCCTCCAAAAGTGCTAGGATTACAGGTGTGAGCTGCTGTGCCCAGCCCTCTTTTATTTTTGAGCTGTTGAATCTACTTCTGCCACAGAGTGGTTTTGTGAGCAGTATGTATGTCATGATAACCTCTCTGAGCTCCACTTTCTTCATCCAGAATGTGGGGATAATATAATTATCAACCACATAGGATTATGGAGGTGATTCAATGAAGTAATGTGTGTGAGATGCCTAGTGCACTTCAAAAGTTCTCAATAAATCTAATGATTTATCTGCTTCTCTCATAAATACTTCACAGGACACATTGTTCTCTTTACCTCTTTACCTGCTGGCAAAGGTTGAACTAAAAGTGAACAATAAAGTTGAAGGTGAGGTGAGATGCAAGGAAGGACCGATTCTCAAGAGTCTGGAACATGCCATAACAGTGCTGTAGAGCATGGGTCCCCAACCCTCAGGCCATGGACCAGGTCACACAGCAGGAGGTGAGCGGTAGATGAGCGAGCTAAGCTTCATCTGTATTTACAGCCATTCCCTATCACTTGCATTACTGCCTGAGCTCTGTTCTGCCTCCAGTCAGATCAGTAGTGGCATTAGATTCTCATGGCAGTGCAAACCCTATTGTGAACTGCACATGTGAGGGATCTAAGTTGTGTGCTCTTTATGAGAATCTAATGCCTGATGATCTGTCACTGTCTCCCATCACCTCCAGATGGGACCATCTAATTGCAGGAAAACAAGCTCAGGGCTCCCACTGATTCCACATTATAGTGAGTTGTATACTTATTTCATTATATATTACAACATAATAATTATCAAAATAAAGTGCACAATAAATGTAATGCACTTGAACCATCCTGAAACCATCTCCCACCCCCTAAGCCCATGGAAACATTGTTTTCCATGAAACTGGTCCCTGGTGCTAAAAAAGTCGAGGACCACTGCTGTAGAGCACCTCACTCCCATCATCCCCTATGTTGACTGCTGCCCCATATGCCTGCCTAAGCCCCAGAGCCCACCGTGCAGTGGAGAACTCCATCATACCATGATCTGCAATTGTGAGCTCTAGAGGGACTACATGCTGACTGGCCGGTTTCTAACTGGGTGACAGAGTTTGGTTTTGTGCCCCCACCCAAATCTCATCTCAAATTGTAATCCCCAGGTGTTGAGGGAGAAACCTGGTGGGAGGTGATTGGATCATAGGGGTGGTTTCTCCCATGCTGTTCTCGTGACAGTGAGTGAATTCTCATGACATCTGATGGTTTTATAAATGTTTGGCTGTTCCTCCTTCACTTTCTTCTCTCACCTGCTGCCACGTAAGACGTTCCTGCTTCCCCTTCAGCCATAATTGTAAGTTTCCTGAGGCCTCCCCAGCCCTGTGGAACTTTGAGTCCATTAAATCTCTTTTCTTTATAAATTATCCAGTCTCGGGCAGTTATTTACAGCAGTGTGAAAACCAACTAATACACTAGGTATTGTTCCTGACTCCTGACTCTGGTGTTTCAAGGGGTATACCCAGAAACCCATGAAACAGGATCTTGGCTCATGCCTCCTGGGAGAAATTCACCAACAGGAAGAAGAGAATTGCTTGAACCCGGGAGGCAGAGGTTGCAGTGAGTCGAGATCACGTCACTGCACTCCAGCCTGGGTGACAAAGCAAGACTCTGTCTCAAAAAAAAAAAAATTCTATAGTTATAATATCCTCCTATTTTCTTGCTCAGTCCCATTTGCAGCTTACTCATTCTCCCTCCTTTCTCTTGTGTTGGATTCATTTTATATTCTTTGATTAGTTTTACTGCCTTGAAAATTGAATATTGATTATGAGACAAAGTATGGAAAGAAACATTAACATTTTTTACTTGAAAAGAAGACTTGGCAGGATTGTCCTCTGATGGATTACACAGTGAGCTTCCTAAAGCCAGACCACCCCACAGGCCAGTAGAATTGCAGCGCCAGGTGGATGCTATCTGTTTCCTTCCTCCCTTGGTCCAACAAGGGACTACAGCTTAGAATGGCCTTCTCTTGGGTTCCTTACTTGCTAGGGATCTCCACTTTCCCAGAGAACTTCTGCTGCCTGTACTTTAGCATGTAGCACTGTTAAGTTCATAGCATAGTAGTAAGAAGGAAAACATTAAATGTGTGCATCCTCAAAGGATTTGGAACAAAGGATGGTTTTAGGATGCCCTATGAAACCATCTTCCCAAGTAAGGATTCCTGCTATTATTTTAAAAATTCATACCGAAGGGATCCAATTAAACATGTGGCTTTTGTTTTTTATTGACAACAAAAATGATCTAACAGATAAATACAGGATGAGATGTTTATCCTCTCCAGGGTAAATATTAACGTGAAGCTGTAAGGTAAATGGTGGGATTTTTATAGAGGTCTAAGTAGTTTATAGATTTTAATTGGGAGCTGTTCTGAATGAATGCAATTAACATTGCTTGTAATATAAAATATCTGTATAACATATAATTAAATATATCAACTCATTAATGAAGGCATGTGTCAAAGGCAGGTGATGATAACAAGGAAAGCCATAAGTGGTACTACAGAAAACTACCATGATGTTGCTATAGCTCACGGAAGACTAACCAAGTGAGAAGAGAAAAATGAAACCTTGGTTATGCAAAAGTGGTGACACTCACTTATGTAATCTGCTTATTGTTTTTGTCTAAAACCCGGGCAGCACAAGGATAATAACAGATCTCAATAAGTTTGTGTCATACTTCCTTTGTCATCAATTGTCTTGGACTTGAAGAGAAGCCCGGATGCATCTTTTTTCTGTCCGCAAGTGTGTGGTCTTCTCATACAGCAAGGCTGCCTGCCTTTTCAGTTTCGCAGATGAAGAGGACACTGTAAAGTAGTAACACTTTCCCAGGAAAATACATCTTCATTCCAAAATAAACTATGAGATTCTACAAACAGAGCAGAGCACTATTTCCCCTAGAAGATGACTCGTGGCTAAACTTCTGGGGGAGCTAACGAATATTTGAAAGGCAAGCAATAACAGGTGAAAATGCACTCAGATACTGCCTGGGAACCGCAGGGCACCAGGAATGCACCTTCACCTCTGCCTCTCGTATTTTGCATGCAAAAACACCAAACTGAGCCTCTGTGATTTTTCCAGGCTCAGGAAAGTTTCAGTGTCAGGAAGAGTGGCTTTAGATCTGCCTTATAATGATTGGAACCAGGACTGAAGAAAGCCTGGTGAAGGAGAGGAGATCAAGCAGAAGGGGGAAGGGGCTCAAACGCTCTCCTTTCACTGTAGTTACCAAGCCAGGTTTGGGGTCTCCCTAGACGAAATTGCCTTGCTAATAAACTTAATCTCCCCAACCCCATTCTGTCCTTCCTCAGGAACATGATCAACAGGGCTACTTGATGACAGCCATGAGAAGGAGGCCAGGTAAAAGAGACATTTCAAGGAAGTCAAGACAGGCCCAAGGCCAGCCCTGCCCAGTTACAGATGTTCGGTCCAGTTCCTTCCAGATCCGAGGCTCTCTACTTGGTTAGCTAAGCAGCCAGCTTCTCTCCTTTGTTTGCCCCTTATTGGCCCCCTACTAGTTAGAGCTTCTTCGCTTACTTTTCCTAGTCTCTTCTTTTTCCTAGTCTCCCAGAAAATAGCTCCCTTTTACTTGTTTTCCTAGTATCTTGCTTTACCTCTAGGTCTCTAGCTCTGCCATACCTGCAAGATATGACCTAATGGACACCCATACAGGAGAAGGGCCCTATAGAAGTTGACATGCATGGTACAGAAAATGGGGTGTGAAGGCAGCAGACGTGCTTTATTTTATTTTATTATTTGAGTCAGAGTCTTGCTTTGTCACCCAGGCTGGAGTGCAGTGGCACAATCTCGGCTCACTGCAGCCTCCACCTCTCTGGTTCAAGTGATTCTCGTGCCTTAGCCTCCTGAGTAACTGGGATTACAGGTGCCCACCACCATTCCTGGCTAATTTGTGTATTTTTAGTAGAGATGGGGTTTCGCCATGTTGGCCAGGCTAGTCTCGAACTCCTGGCCTCAAGTGATCCACCCACCTCGGCCTCTCAAAGTGCTGGGATTACAGGCATGAGCCACAGCGCCAGGTCCTCAGATGCATTTTAGAATTTCAAAAATTTTCTTAGAATTGCCAGCTGCTGTCTTGGGTAAGTGACTTCCTGAGCCTCAGCTTCCCCGTCTATAACATACGTATACAAATACTAATCTACCTCAGAGAATTATGAGTAGCATTACATGAAATAGTATTTGTGAGCCCTCTGCACAATGCCTGGAACATAGGAAGTACTAAAAGGTTATTGTTTTTATTAATCAGGAGGTGTGACTTTGACACATGCTTCCCTGTACAAAGAAACAGCTTAAAAACAGCTCTCACTGGCCATGGCAGGGGATAAAACTCCAGGCTGTTATTTTTATTACTAAATCAAAACTATATTGATAATTTATATACGAAAATCAATGCTGAACTAAAATAATTGGCTTTATTTACACCTTTGAGCCTATGCCTGTTATAAAAGTGTGACTCCAGTGAATAAATATGGCAAAAGGACTGTTGACAGGTTTTCTCCCTTAAGCTTCTTCTCTGAGCTTGGGAGGCCAAAAGATTCTGTGGGAGTTCACAGCTCAGTGACACTGCCATGATTGTCTCTTGTTGGCCATATCCATTGCCACCATCCACTGCTTAGAACCCTGCCCCGAGCAAGTGTGCAGATACCTGGACACCACATACCACCTAGCCCAGAGGAAACACATGCACCAGAGGCTGGAAGTCCCAGTGCTCTTCTTGGCCTCATCTCGAGGAAGAAGGCAGAAGCCCACAAGTTGCTATACTACATGGTGTCAGCATCTCTAGCCATACTCACTGCTCTTCTCCTGCTTCACCCATTCATAAGAAAAAGGGGGGTGGGCATGGTGGTTCACACCTGTAATCCCAGCACTTTGGGAGGCTGAGGCAGGAGGATCGCTTGAGCTCAGAAGTTTGAGACCAGCCTGGGCAACATGGTGAAACCTCATTTCTACAAAATAAAAAATTTTTGAAAATTAGTTAGCTATGTGCCTATAGTCCCAGCTACTTGGGAGGCTGAGATGGGAGGATTGCTTGAGCCCGGGAGGTTGAGGCTGCTATGAGCTGAGATCAAACCACTACACTCCAGCCTGAGCAACAGAACAAGAACCTATGTCAAAATAAATAAATAAATGAAGGAAAAAGACACAGGGCATTGGCTCTGTTACTTTACTGAAGTGGTAGTTTGGACATTGAAACTGATTCTTCTTTAAAGCAACTTGTTGAGATAGGCAGATTTATACCCTGTATAATATCATCAAAATGGAAGTCCATTGCTACAGTGTACAAAGAGGAAATTCTGATATATATATACATGTATATATATAGCTACCAACTGCCACTGTCCACAGATGTTCAGTGTGCCTCTCAGAGGACAGTAAGAAAGGAAAGGCAGTCTAGAAGGTGAAAGGAGCCAGGACCAGCCCTGCAAAGGAGGTTCAAATATGAAACCTGAGGGTGTGAGTCAAGACTGTTTGGTAGATTGCAGATCCGGTGACCTTGGAGTGTCAATTCTATACACACATGGCCACCTTTGGCCTTCGCTGGTCTTTGTCAGTGTGGTCTTCTGGTGGTACGCAGAAGTACGGGGCACAACATGGGCAAATCAAATGTTAAAAAGTACATCTCTCCTTAAGACCAGTCCCTTAAGTGTGAAAGCCCAAATATAGGAAATGAGAAGAGGGGAGAAGTCTCGGGGCTGAGAGATTTTCTCAACAAGATCTGGCCCAACAGCTCCTCTACAGCCTCCCTGCCTCCCCCATCCCCCTTGGGGCAAACCAGTCTCTGACCCCTCTCACCAGCAGCTTTCCTAGCCTCTTCCCTGACAGAGACACCCAGATTGGTTCATCTGCATAGCCCGGCTAAACACATACCTACCCCTGGGAGGCCAGACCTCCAAATGTCCCCCCTCTCCCAGCCCCAAGTATACCTCATCCCTACTGAAAAGGCATCTCACTGCGACCACAGGCCAGACACAAGATGAATCTGAGGACCAGAGCTCCAGAGCTTTTAGCTCCTAAATGGGAAAAACTCCTGCCCCCACTTTCACATCCAAAAGTGGGCATTTTGTTTGTGTGCCCGGATGGCTGCACGTTTTGTAAAGCATATGAAATTTAATATCTCACAAGTATTCAAATCTAGTTCCAGTACTCAGACACCCACTAGAGGCCACCTTAGTTGAATAGATTGAGTAGACTGGGTTTATTACACAATGTTTTGCCTTCAAACAGGATATTGTATCTACATCGGCAAGGAGATATTAATATCAATATCATTCCCTCAGATCTCCAGGCTCCTTCCAATCTTGATATTCTAAGATTTTATAATTCTCTACAGAGATTGCCTTTTGGGGGAGAACAGGGTGTTATGGTGGTATTTGCTCAGATGAGACTTTGCCTTGGTATACCACATTCACAACCAACCCAGAGTCCTAGTACACTAACACAAGCAATTCAATTCATCTTACAAGGAGAAACTAATCATCCATTCTCTCCTCCTTGCAGAGAAGGTACTGATAGAGGAAAAGAAAACAAGAGAATCTGTAAATTCTCCTAACCAATATTGCTACTACTTCTAAATTCTTTCTGATCTCTCGAAGGCACAAAGTGAGTCCTTAGCTAAAACTGCCACAAAAGCCTCATCTCATTTGTCTTACATGGACCTGTGTAATTTATTTTTTTCTTTTTGTTATGACTTGTATAATTTCTTCCTTTGTAAATCACTCTCCACACACAAACACACGCAGTCAGAGTTTTGGAATAACAGTGATGATAATATGCAAATAATTCCTGAACTATCTATCACAGTGATGTTCCAGAGACATGGCTAAATGTCTTAGGGCAAGTGGTCGGCAAGGTGGCAAATATTTAGGCTTTCTAGGCCATAGAATCTCTATCACAACCACTCAACTCTGCTATGATAGAGCAAAAGCAGCCATAGACAATATATAAATGAGTGAGCACAGTTGTGTTCCAATAAAACTTTATTTATGGACACTGAAATTTGAATTTCATATAATTTCCCTATGCCACGAAACGGCACTCTTCTTTTGATTTTTTTCAACCTTTTAAAAATATGAAAATCATTGTTAGCTCACAGGCAAGCTGCAGGCCGTGGTTTGCGGGCCCTGTCCTAGAGGAAAACTGTGTAGCATCTTATACCCCTAATTGAGAGGGTAAGTAAATTATCATAATTATAATGACATATGAGTTCATGGTATCTGCCAGGGATAAGGCTAAGCTAACGAAATGGGGTCTTTGGTTTAGTCTTCACAACTAACCTATGTGATTGGGACTATTGTGCCCATTTTACAAATGAGGACATTGAGACACAAGAAAGGTGAAACGAGTTACCCAAGACTGCACAGCTACTAAGTATTAGGTTGGTGCAAAAGTATTTGCAGTTACTTTTAATGGCCAAAATGGCAATTACTTTCGGACCAACCTAATAGTAGATCCAGGATTGGAACCACACCTGACTGACTCCAAGGCCTGAGCTCCTTACCACTCTCTATAGAAAGGGAGTGCCAAATCCACACTCATTAACCTACCCCAATTATGTGAAATCCTGTCCCAGGAAGATGTGAATACAGTGGCTCCAAATAAAAATTGTATCAGGTACATGAACTAGTGGGCCTGAGATGGCCACAATTCATTTAAAATTTAAAGAGTTGAAACAATTTTCATTACGTTTTCAGCGAAGCCCTTAAAAAGCTTGATTCTTCTCATAGCTAAACTAAGATAAATCACTAAAGAGAGCCTAAAGAATAAAGGGGGTCCAATGAGTAGAGCTGAAGGGAGATTAGTGCTGTCAGGATAGGGGAGGAGGAGGAAGTGGACAGTGCCAGGGCTCATGCTTATAGGGACTTATTTCTGTCTTTACTCAATTTCTGATGCTCTTTATCGAGCTCAGGTCAGAGTAGGCCAAAAATGCTGAATGTGGCAAAATTGAAAATGTTAACACCTTAAAAGACATAGAACGATTCAGGAAACAGCTGATAGATTCTTCACTGTGAGAAGTGAAAACTCTAGGAAAAGAAAAGTCACGAGGCACGATTTTGGCTGAAATGCAAGCACTGCGAAAGGACGCTAAGGAAAGTGACTAAAAGCAGAGGGTGCTGGGCATCAGAGCAAAACGGCGCTAGCATTGAACAGCTCCTAGGAGGGTCATGTCACAGCTGAGAGTGCGCTGGCTGGCATTCCCTCCAGAAGGCTGGGAGAAACTCAGCAGCAGTGGTTGGCCATTAGCGCCCAAAGGAAAGCCTCCTGAAAACTCTTCTGTGACAGCACACAAGGATCCCTATAAGACAATTCCAATTTGGCTGGCTTGGTGCATTTACTTCCAAGCTAGATGTGTCTCTGCAGCCTTTCCTTGCCCATTTGGAAATCTCGCCCTTGTGGAGCTGCTGAGAAAATGGCTTTCTCTAAAATCCCTGTTCCAGAAGATCAGGCAGGTGAATGAAAATCATTATCTGAATAAGACACAGGATGAATAAAAACAAGAGAGATATACAAAAAGGGAGATATTCCACTCAAACCCCCAACTACTCCCCGAAAGCCTCTTTTTACATTTCCAAATGTCACACTCCACACTTAAATTAACATGCCTTTCTTCCTAATAGGGAAAAAGTGTCCAATTTGTTTTGATATTTCAAAATGTGCCTGTAATATAAATGATTCCTGTAACCGAAGGCCACAGGGCAAAGGAGATTATTTGACATGGAAACTCTGAAGTTTTTACATCCCCAGCCCCATGTGTCATGGGAGGGCATTATCTGGCTACCCCACTTGCCTGGGCTCATGGCTCCACTTTCTCCAAAATCCTAGCACTTGGAAAATCTAAATTGTCAAAGACAATGGGGAAAGAAGGCCTTTCAGAAGCAATGGATACTTTACAGAACTGTAGGAACCTATCATTGCTTTTGGGGTCAAGATCAAATTCCTACCCACTAGAATAAGGAAGACAAAAAAGGGGCATGAGTTTAAATTCAGGTTTCCAAGGAAAAAGTCAACAAAAATGGCAAACAAAGAAATTAGAGCGAAATGGCTAAGAGATGCTAAATGACTGCTCCCAATTCCATATGTGTGGGACGCATGTGGTGAGGGTTCAGGTCAGTGCACTGGACCACAGCCTTCCCTCTAGAGGCTCTCGGGTGGGGCAAGGGTAGAGAATGACCATCGCACCACTACCTTCACACAAGACTACATTAGTGCCAGTTACAACCAGTCCCAGATTTAATAAAATGTGTAAACTAGGATTTCTCATGCATCAAACGCAAGAAGTAGAAGGTGGGACCCTGGCATTCATTTTTGTTTGTTTGTTTGTTTTTTGAGATGGAGTCTCACTCACTTTGTCACCCAGGCTGGAGTGCACTGGTGTGATCTTGGCTCACTGCAACCTCCACCTCCTGGGTTCAAGCCATTCTCCTGCATCAGCCTACAGAGTAGCTGGGACTACAGGCCTGTGCTACCACGCCTGGCTAATTTTTGTATTTTTAGTAGAGACTGGGTTTCCCCATGTTGGCCAGGCTGATCTCAGACTCCTGACCTCAGGTGATCCTCCAGCCTCAGCCTCCGAAAGTGCTGGGATTATAGGCATGAGCTACCATGCCCGGCCCTGGCATTCATTTTTTAAACAAGCCCTGTAGGTGATTCTGATGCAGATAGTTCAGGGACCACACTGTGAAAAACTATTTACTTATCCTGCTCAATCAGAATCTCTGAGAATAGATTCCAGGAATTAGCAGAAATTCATTCAACAAATACGTTTTGAGTACTGACAATGTGGTTGGCACTGTGGTTCGTATCAGGAATGCAAAAGCATCATGGTCCCTGCCTTTCCTGAGCTCAGGCATTACCTGCAGGCCTCTGATCCCACATTTTAACTAAGGATCTGAGCAATGAAAACCTCATACAACTGGCTAAATAACTGAAGTTTCTTCTTATTGTTTCTTTTCTTTCCTGTCCATGTTCTCTTTGCTTGGATTACTATTCTAAGAAAGGTATTGTCCAAGCAACAACCTCAACTTTATGATCCTATCACATGGCCCATAAACCACCTCGATGCTTCATTCCATTACCATGAGCTTCCCCAGGACAAAAATACAAATTATAATGAGCAATGCAAAACAAACCAACAATGCCTTCCTGACCTGCATTGAAAAATAACACTTTATCAGTTTAATCCAACTCCATTGTTCTTTGTAACAAGTAAATGATTATATGAGATTGTCTGAAAAGCAGACAGCATTCATTTCAGCATCTGCCTCTAAGAGACCAAGAGGCCTGAATCATAAGCTGGAAATAAGGAGAAGAATAAGTGCTCCCTTCCCCACTGAGTCTTCAGTTTTCTGAACGTTCAATGATGCTGGTTCCAATCTTGGTGTTAAGAGATACTAGAATAATATTTCTGAAAATATTAAGGGATAGCCTGCATCAGTATCACTTTAGGCTGGGCATGGTGGCTCACACCTGTAATCCCAGTGCTTTGACAGGCCGAGGTGGGAGGATTGCTTGAGCCCAGGAGTTTGAGATCAGCCTTGGCAACATAATGACACCTCATCTCTGTAATTTTTTTTTTAAACAGCTAGGCCTGGTGGTGCATGCCTGTAGTTCCAGCTATTTGGGAGGCTGAGGCGGGAGGATTGCTTGAGCCTGTGAGTTTGAGGCTGCAGTGAGCTGTGATGGCACCATTGCACTCCAGCCTGGGTGACAGTGAGATCATGAGAAAGAAAGAAAGAAGGAAGGAAGGAAGGAAGGAAGGAAGGAAGGAAGGAAGGAAGGAAGGAAGGAAGGAGAGAGAAAGAGAGAGACAGAAAGAGAGAAAGAGAGAAAGAAAAAAATCACTTTGAGAAGCTTGCTAAATATGTAGATTCCGAGGCTTTACTGAAACCTACTGTAGTAGATTAACTGCATTAGTGGACCCAGTGACCTCTCTACATCCTTGCTATTGCCCTCTTTGTACACCCCTCCCACTCGGAATCTCCACTCAGCCATGTAACTTGCTTTGGCCAATAGGACGTTAGCAAATAGGATGCAAGCAGAAACTTGAAGAGCTCATGTGCATTTCTTCTTGTTCCCTCATATTATTGTGCTTGCTTGCTTAGACTCCTGCCACAGCACAAAAACAAGCCTGGGCTGATGTTTTGAGGATGAGAGGCCACGTAGAGCAGATTAAAGTCATCCCAACTGAGGCCATCCTGGAAAAGCCAAGCCCTGGTTAACCCACTGGCTGACTGCAGCTGAGTACATCTATGATCAGCGAAGCCTGGCCCAGATGAGCAGAACCATCCAGCCAACTCATAGGCTATAAAATAATAAACAGTTATGTTAAATCACTTAGTTTTGGGGGTGGCTTGTTATATAGCACAAACTATCTGATATACCTACTACATTAGTTTGATGGAAGAGATGATTTTGTGAATCCGCATTTTTAACAAGTTCTCCAAGTGATTGGTTCTCATGCACTTTCAAGTTTGATCATGTCACTATTGTGTACACAGCAGTGAGAAAGAAAGTGATATGTCAGCTGGCTTAAATGTAATGCACACAAACCTGAATCATAGCTCTGCTAAGAGGTAGCTCTTACACGAGGTGTCTGCTCTGGATTTGCTATCTGTCAGCAGTGGAAAGAGCCACTACTCTAGGTTACGAACAACCCAGGAGACCCCAGTCAAGCTAAAATGGTGGCTCTAGAAAGTTTTTTTTTTAATGGTGGTAAAACTTATTTTAAGTATTATTAAGTATATAGTTCAGTGGCATTAAGTACATTCACATTGTTGTGCAACCATCACCACCATCTCTAGAACTTTTTTCATCTTTCCAAATTGAAAGTCCATACTCCATTCCTCCCTTTCGCAACCTCTGGCAACCTCTACTCTCTGGCTCTATGAATATGACTACTCTAGGTACTTCATACAAGGGGAATCATACAGTGATTTTGTAACTGGCTTATTTCACTTAGCATAATGTCTTCAAAGTTCACCCATCCGTCACTTACCATAATATCTTCAAGGTGTAGCTGTGTCAGAACTTACTTTGTTTTAAAGGCTGAATTATATATATATATATATATATATATCACATTTTGTTTGTACAGTCTTGATACAGGCATGCAATGTGTATTAATCACATCACATAAAATGGGATATCTGTCCCCTCATGTATTTATTATCCTTTGTGTTACAAATAATCTAATTATACTCTTTTAGTGATTTTAAAATGTACAATTAAATTATTATTGACTATAGTCACAAATATCTATTTAAATCCTTGCTTTCAGTTCTTTTGGTTCTGTATTCATAAGTGGAATTGCTGGATTATATGGTAATTCTACTTTTAATTTTTTTGAGAAAGCACCGTGCTGTTTTCCACAGTAGCTGCACCATTTTATATTCCCACCAGAAGTGCACAAAGGTTCCAATTTCTCCGCATCCTCAACAATACTTACTTTTAATTTTCTTTTAATAATGGAGATCCTGGCCGGGCGCGGTGGTTCACACCTGTAATCCCAGCACTTTGAGAGGCCAAGGTGGGCAGATCACGAGGTCAGGAGTTCGAAATCAGCCTGGCCAACATGGTGAAACCCTGTCTCTACTAAGAATACAAAAATTAGCTAGGCATGGTGGTGCACGCCTGTAATCCCAGCTACTCCGGAGGCTGAGGCAGGAGAATTGCTTGAACCCAGGAGGTGGAGGTTGCAGTGAGCCGAGATTGCACCACTGCACTCCAGCCTGGGCAACAGAGCAAGACTCCGTCTCAAATAATAATAATAATAATAATAATAATAATAAAATAATAATAATAATGGCCATCCTAATGGGTGTGAAGTGGTATTTCAATGTGATTTTGATTTGCATTTCCCTAATGATTAATGCTGTTGAGCATCTTTTCATTTGCTTATTGGCCATTTGTATATCTTTTTTTTTTGCGGGGGGGAGAAATTATTCAAGCCCTTCTCCCACATTTAAATAAAGTAGGTTTTTGTGTTTGGTTTTGTTGTTCTTGTTTCCATAAGGATTTTACATAGTGTAAAAAGAGCAAGGTTTCTTAGGCAGAGAATTCTAAATTAAAGAAAATAATCAATCACAAATGCCTCAGACTCTGTTGGAAAAAGCCTTTAGTTTATCTGTGCCCCTGTGCATCCTTGCTTCAAAACCCCATCTCAGAGGAAGGGCTCAAGTCCATAGCTAACCATCTCTCTGTGGTTTCCTATTTCCTTTTGGTCCTCTTGCTACCTCTCCAATCTTTATCCGTTATCCCCCGATTTCTCCCCTTTTACTAGCTCTTTCTTCACTGACTCACTCCTCTCAGCCAAAATAAATGCTCAACTTTCTCCATAATTTAAAAAAAAGTTATTCAGGATCTGTTTGTCTTCAAGATTCTGTCATCTCTCTATACCTTACCAGACAAGTTTCTAGAAAGAGTTGTCTACATTTATGTCTCCAGGTCTCCATTCCTCATTCAGTTTCCAAACCACTGCCACATAATTTCCACCCATAATATTCTACTTGGTTTGCTTCTTATTACTCAATAACCTCTTTAATTACTAAATTACTTAATTACTAAATCCAAGGGACATTTTTCAGTCTATCTAACTTGGCCATTCTTTAGCGCTTAGCAATGTTGACCTCCGTTTCCTTATTGAAATTCCCTTCTCCCATGATTTAGATGCTCTCTCTCACTTACTCTTGGTCCTCTTGCTACCTCTCCAACTGTTTCCTCATGGTTCAGGTTGTTTGTTACATTTATTCCGCCAAGATCACACATATAGATATTCCCCAGGGTTCCATCCTTGTTTTCCCTCAAGCTTCAGACCCATATGTCCATCTGCTTACTGAACACGTGGAGGACTCAGAGAAAGTTAGATTATAATAAAATTGAATTGACTTTCCTTCCTTTTCTAAACCGATGCCCAGGCTTCTTATCTCAGTCCATCAGTTCAACCCATCACAACATACAGGCTGGAAAAATCATGCCTTCATTGTTGACTCTCTTTGACTCTTGCTCTGACCACATCAAATTGGTCACATGTCCTGTCTTGTCAATCCCTCTCTTATATGTGTCCCCTCCTCTCCATTACCACGCCCCTAGTTCATGTCCTCGCTGCCTTTTACCTACCGTAAAAGCCTCACAATTGACTTTTTTGCCTCTGATCTCCCCTCCATTTAAGTTGTCCCCTACACTGCCACTAGAGAAAGCAAATAAATAAGTGAATAAATATGCAGTTGGATAAATAAGCTGCAATGAAAATATGTTTCCCCATGTTCAAGAACATTTATTTAATTTTATTTATTTATTTATTTATTTGAGATGGAGTCTCGCTCTGTCGCCCAGGCTGGAGTGCAGTGGCACAATCTCAGGTCACTGCAACCTTTGCCTCCCAGGTTCAAGCAATTCTCTGCCTCAGCCTCCTGTGTAGCTGGGATTACAGGCACCCACCACCACGCCCGGATAATTTTTTTGTATTTTTAGTAGAGACGGGGTTTCACCATCTTGCCCAGGATGGTCTCGAACTCCTGACCTTGTGATCCACCCGCCTCGGCCTCCCAAAGTGCTGGGATTATAGGCGTGAGCCACCGTGCCTGGCCTTCAAGAACATTTAAAGCTCCCATTTTCCATAACGTCCAAGCTGGTACAGAAGTTCAGGAGTTGGTGTGGTATATGGAGAGGGAATAATCATTAGCATCAGAGAGAGACTTCAGTTTGAATCTGGAGTCTGCCACATATTGGGTGTGATATTGATCAATTTATATCACCTCTCTACACTGCTTCCTCAGGATGATTGTGAGAATCAAAATAGTTACCCATACATATCTAGTACTTGGTATTTTACAGAGCCTGTTATATAGTTTTTTTGTTTTTGTTTTTGTTTTTCTTAGACATTGTCTCACTCTGTCACCCAGGTTGGAGTGCAGTGGCACGATCTCGGCTCACTTCTCTGCCTCCCAGGATCAAGCGATTCTTGTGCCTCAGCCTCCCAAGTAGCTGGGATTACAGGAGTGAGCCACTGCGCCCAACCTCAGAACCTGGTATATAAAAGGTGTTCAGTAAGTATAAATTCTCCTCCCTTTTCCTACTGAGCACGGCCCCATCTATATTCAGGCTCGTCTCCCAGGACATCTTGCAAAACCCTATGCGATGAACACATACAACACTTAGCCTTTCCCAAACTATGGCAAATACTTTCTTTTCTCCACTTCTACTGTTACCTCAGCCTGGAATGTCTTCTTCTCTCACCCTCTTCAGTCTGGTGAAATCTGGCTCACATTTGAAAACCCAAGTCAAATGCCACAGCCTCCTTGAAGCCTTTCTTATACCCTTTATGCTTCATACATACTTTATTTGGGGCACTTCCTGTTGCTTGCCTTGATTTATAGCTACATATCTGTTCACCTGCCTTCCTTACCTGACTGAACTTCTTAGGCATTTGAACTCTGTTTTAAACATCATTTTTATACCTAGCCCCTAACACTCAAAAATATATGTTGGAAGAAACGAAATAGAAATTATGTATGAATACAGTCAGGATTTAAAACCTGAAGAACAAATATTTAAAATATACTTTAGGACATTACGAAATGTTTTTATATTTAATAACTAGGTAATGAAATAATAACAATCATTTTGTGTATCGATTATTCTGTGCCAAACACTATTTTAAGTACTTCATATAGAAACTCATTTAATCTTCACAAGAGTCCTATAAGGTAGTTACAATTATTATTTCAAAACAACAAATGAGGAAACTGAAGCTGAGAGAGGTTAAGTAACTTGCCTGAGGTCACACAGCCTATAAAAGGCAAGCTGAGAATCAAATCCACGCAGTCTGGCTCAAGAATCATGCTCTCAACTGTTACTATGCTCCAGAAGTTTGTATTGTAATTAACATTGCAACAGGCTAAGATGGCACAATACATGAGTTTTAATTTTGGCTCTGTTAGCTTTTTGTTCTTGGGCAAGTCATTTCTTCTCTTTGGGCCTCAGTTTCCTCATATGTGAAATGAGAAGATTATATCTGATGATCTTCTTAGTGCCTCTCAATATCAACATTCTATGATGCTATGATAAGTACGCTTCACCTGCCTGATGTCTCTTTCAATAGCTTGCTATCCTCTCAAAGGCAGGTACTGTGTTTTAGTCAAATTTGTATCCCCACAGTGGTTGCCTAGGGCTGTGAGTAATAGGGGGATGGGAAAGTGATGGCTAAAGGATGCAGGGTTTCTTTCTAGAGTGATGAAATGTTCTAAAATAGACTGTAGTGATGGTTTCACAACTCTTTGACTATACCAAAAATCACTGAACTGTACATTTTAAATGAGTGAATTATATGGTATATTTATTATATCTCAATGAAGCTATTAACAAAAAAATTATATCCCCAGGCCCCAGCACATAGCATTACTCAACAAATGTTTTTTGAGTGATGAACAGTTGTACTACATGGCTTTTAATCTTAAGATTCTGAGTCTATTCATGGAACAATTTGTGTGTACTTACCAGTTCTTTGCATGTGAACTGGCACTTCTAAAAGTTTGCTCTACTTGGCAGTTTAAATAACCCCTTTGCCAACTTACTTTCTTCTTGTCATAGACATTTCAAGTTTGTTCTTCACACTGTTTGAATTATTACCTTTTGAATTAATAGGGGCTCAATTAAAGAGGTTTAACTATATTTCTGATAACAATGTTCACTGCTATGCTGCCCACGAACAGATTAAACTAGTCCCCAAGATTCAAAGGTTATAAATTGCTCTGAGTTCTTCAAGTGAGAGACCTAATAGGAAAAGATGGTGTCACTACTGTAATTAGTCTTCAGGTACAAAATTAGTTATTTGAACCAAATGGGTAGGGAATGATTGTCAATGACTGTTTTCCACCTCAAAGGAAATAAAAGGAGCATATTAATTACTGGGAATATAGTCTGAAGTTTGTGCAAGGGTCTCTACTGGAGGGAAGTTTTCTCAAAATATTTGCTGGCTTATAATTAGCTCATGCATCTGATTGACTTAGGAAAAAAGAGAAAAAAATCTGAAAAACCACAACTTTGAGACCAAATGTTAAGTGACTGTACTTGAGAAAACCCAACTCCAAAGACAGCAACTTTAGAGTTCACTGCCAACAAAGAGTAATGAAGCTTCCGGGCCCTAGGAAGTCTCGCTGCCAGCTGGGTTCTGTGCCTCAGTACAAAGAGGCCCATTAGGCTGAGAGGCAGACAACAGAACCAGCATGGACTCAGGGCTCTAATCGGTGGTGATTAGAGAATAAAATGAAAAGTAAAATAAGATCGCAGCAGGTAAAATTAGGGAAACAGTGGAGGCCACAAAGTTAAACCTTGGAACATGTAATCAAGGTGATTAAAAACTCAGGCTGCTCCACCTTGTTACTCACCATCTTGCCAACTCACCATACACTCTTCACAATCACAGCCAATTTTTGTTCTGATTTTTAAGAATGCCCCATCCTAGAGACTCAACTACAGTCAACTTGCATTGAGGTGGTTGAACAGGATTCGCATCTCCCCCCACCTTCCCCTCAATAAGCTTGGCATACCTTGTAGAGACCTACATTTGAATCATGTCAATATGCAGAGGGTTTGGGTGGCTTCTGGTTGGTCACTTGGAAATAAAAGGCAGGGGAGATTATGCATAGTAATCAGGAAATGAAACATCACATAGATTCATGGGGCCTGCAGAGTTACCTAGCCCATACTCAGGGGCACCACATAACCAATTGGAACAATCTAGTGAGCCAGTTGGGAGAAGAATGGGCTTGGAAATCAGTGTAACAGCCCTCCAGGGAACACTGATTGAAAGTAAAATGCCTATGCTTTGCCAAGCCATTTGTCTTTAGAAACTCTAATAAATTATCTTTTGACCATGTTGATTCTTTTCATTCGTCCAGCCAAGACATACGGAGTCACACCTTTGAGAATGATTCCTAAGATGAAATCTACACAGAGCCGGCAGTGTGCAAATCAATTCAATTGAACAAATATCAATAAACATCCCATTATGTGTCGGGCACTGTGCTGGAGATATGCAAGTAAATAAAAAGGAAATTGCAGTCAAAAGTGATTAAAAGCAGGAGCTAGACTGCTTGGCCTCAAATCCCAGTGCTGTCACTTATTAGCTTTATAACCTCTCTTAGTCTCAGTTTCCCCTTCTGTAAAATGGGCATGATAATCATACCTACCTCTGATAGCTATGGTGAGAATGAAATGAGTTTGCTTAAGTTCATGCACATATTCATGAATCATATTCATGCCTGGCAAGTGCTACATGCACTTTAGGATTATGTGGAAGTTACTAACCCTCTTGTGTGTGATGGACTTCTTCAAGAAGTTGATGAAAACTCTGGTCTATCTCCCTTGAATATACACACATATTTTTGCATCTAGTTTGAAGGGCTTTATGGATACTGAAAGGCTCTACAAAACCTAGGTGAAGAGCCCAATTTTGTGGGAGAGACTCCCAAAAGGTTTGTAATCCTAATACACGTGTGCCCCAACCCCTAGTTATTAATAGTTGTACTGTGTGACACTCTTTCGGCTTTCAAGAGAGACAATGCAAGAGAGCGGTTAAAAGCACGGACTGCAGGGTAGAAGAGCTCTATGTTCTAAGCTTGACCCACCACTTACTGTTTGGTTGAGTGACTTCAGGCAAGTCACTTAAGTTTTTTGAGCCTCAATTTTCATATCTGCAAAATAGAGTATTACCCCACAGAGTTGGCAAGAGGGATGATGCTTTGGCATGTGTCTGGCACCAGATAAACACTGCAAAACTGTCCCTAATACTAATAATATACATTAGGGATAGGCAATAACTGCCATCAAAATATAGAATGATGATCAGGAAGGAACTATTCTGCACTAGGATTAAAAAAAGCAGCTGGAGGTTTTGTCTCTTGAAAATTACAAGCTCATGTTTCTCACCTACAACTAAAATCTGTATTCATCTGTAATGGAAATGTGTGCAAAACTCAGGGCTTGCTGTGGAAGAGCAAAAGGCAAGAGGTTGGTGTCCACTGACTTTCTCAATGCATAAAAGCCAGTCTATTTTCTGTATTATCAGAGCTAATGCAACATGCCAAGAGAAATAGGTAGGTGTGACCAATTGGGAGTTTCTTTCCATTCCACCAGACTGTTGAGTATCTCACCATATCCTTTGTCATCCAAATCAGCAGTGAAAAGCACTGTCAGCCAACCCCCAGCACATTCAGCAGATAGGTTGCTTAATTAAGTATGCCACTGAATGGGCTATAGAATTCTATTGCTGATTCTGACAGGTGAAAGACAGAAGGGACAATTTCCTGGGTTTTTATTTAAGATGTATTTTCAATGTATCCTCCACAGAGGGTGTCCCAGGCTGCATTAATTTTTATGTTTTTTTTTTCTAAACTCAACTCTACACAGAATGAGCTAGTTGATGAAAACAAGTTTAAAATCAGTAATGCCCCCATTGTCCCCACACTGAGAACCAACGCGCAATGGGTGGATTAGGCCATTATGAAAGATTTAGAGGATGTTGCAAAGCAGTGTTGGGAAATAGGCTCTCTTTCCACCATTCTCAGTGTTAATGCCTTTAAATCAGGAGTGGGGAACCATTCCTCAGTACCAACTGGAGGTATGGCATTTGTATATAGCAAACGGACCTAACAAGTTATAAACCATGCTGAATTTAGGGATTATGTGAATGTTGTTAAATGAAAACTTGCAAAACCTGGGATTCACCAGCTTTGAAAAGAAAATGCTGGAGACAAAAAATTAAATACAATACAATACAACGGTCTGGCACACTGAGCTAGGAGCTCACCAGAACTAGCTAGTGTCCAGGCCCCATCAGTAGCACCAACTGCATGTGATGTGTACAAAAGACAATACCCAGAGAACTAAGAGTATGACCCATGCTTCCTAGAGATCCAACCTTTCTGAAATAAATGGTAAAGAAAGACAAGGTTCCAAAACAGCATTCTCTTTTGGAAGAATTTGAGGATTGGAAGAAATCCTCCCTTCTACTTTCCCATCTGGAGAGAGAATTGCAGTTGTCATGCTCCATGTCCCCTGCCATCCCAGAGCCAAGCACTTGACCTGACAAAAAAGTGAACTTGCAAGAGAGCCCTCTCAAGCACTTTGCTTCCTCCCTTTAGTCTAAGCTGCTGCATATATGATAGCATGAGTCCTTAACGCCAAGACTGCAACAAAACACAGCGATAGAGCCCACCCAGTAGCTTAGCAACTGTTTTTATTTCTTTAGGCTTTTTTGAGAAGTAGAGAAAAGAAAAAGAGCTTTGTCAAAGTGAATGTCACGCCACCGTATTTCTTCCCACTTCACGGGGGTGGGGGTGAGGAAGAGGCTTGGCCAAATGTTAATTGTGAGCTCTGAAGCGTTTCATTCTAAGGCCCAAGGACGAAGGCTGTAAGGCAGCAAGGGTGGCTCTTCCTGCTTTTAGAAGGCACTATGCAAACTGGCTGCCCTAGTAGGCACCTCGAGCCTCCCCAGCCTGAGGTCTATTGAAGGCAAGCAGACTATGCCCCTTAATGCCAGACAGTTTTTTTTAAGAGAGAGTTTGAGAGTCTGAGCCTCTCAATGCAAAGGCCCCCTGCTTCACTGCTATTGTCTTTGTCCAAAATAGACAGATGAAAGACCCTAATAGATAGGGCCCAAGTCAAAGCAATCACCCCTATTTCAAAATGCAGAAAGTTGGGCATCGCCATAGGTCTGTCCTAGAGCTAGGGTAGATGGAGGTAGGTAGGAGAGGGGGCAGCCAGAGGACTGATAATGATCCCTAGAGATTTCTGAACCCAGGGGCCAGAGAAAGGAAGAATGGAAAAGAGATTTTGCTTGTAGGCATCGGAGAAAGCCCATGCAACGTGTGAGAAAGTACAGACAGCAGGCTGAAGACCAAACCACAAGACTAGCATGCAGGGAATGGTGGAGCTATCCAGGGAGCTGTGGGCAAAAGGAGCTTCAGATGGCTGCTATCGAGAACCACCGGCATGAGCTAAATCTATGATGGTGTATAAGCGTGAATGCTCGCTCTGGTAATTTACAGGAATATTTGGGGTAATGGGGCATGAGCACTGTAATCAACCACGAGTTGGATCAAGGGCCGGAGGTGCTCTTCCATTCAATCAGAATTGAAAGGTCATTAGGCTGATGATAGGGTATGCAGTGTTAGTGTGATGGCAAACTGGGCAGGATATTTACTCTAACTCCACTCCTGTGAGCTGGAACACTGAGAATGTCCTGTTTCTACCCTCCACAGCCCAGGACATTCAGTGTCACTGCAAGGAGGAAAAACTCCTTGTTTTTTGGCATCAGTTCCCATTAACAAATTAGGGTTTATTTATGAAATTCAGATCTCCTCCTTCTCAAAGTGATTTGACTGATAATTCTCATCACCTCCCCCCACCATAAAACCCTCATTAACAAAGATAGATAACATTCCTTTTAAGTAAGAGAATATTTCTTACTTATAGTTACTGAGAGATCATCAAAAGCAGTTTTTCCTCACTGTAATGAAATCATAGTTCCTGCTTCCCATTCCCATTCTTTTTTTTTTTTTTTTTTTCGAGACAGAGTCTCTCTCTGTCACCCAGGCTGGAGTGCAGTGGCGCGATCTCGGCTCACTGCAAGTTCCACCTCCCGGGTTCACGCCATTCTCCTTCCTCAGCCTCACAAGTAGCTGGGACTACAGGCACCCGCCACCACGCCCAGCTAATTTTTTGTATTTTTAGTAGAGACGGGGTTTCACCGTGTTAGCCAGGATGGTCTTGATCTCCTGACCTCGTGATCCGCCCACCTTGGCCTCCCAAAGTGCTGGGATTACAAGCGTGAGCCACCGCACTTGGCCCCCGTTCCCATTCTTTAGAGGCAAGAAGAGGCATCTGAGTGATCCTGGTGACCCCCTCCCCACCCAGGCCCTCCAACCCCCAGGGTCTAGGTTCTCAGAATCCAACACCAGAGCTGGAGAATGCCAAAATGAAGAATCTAAAAGAGTCCAGTTCTAACAAATATAACAGCTAATACTGTACTCAAAAAGCATTTGCTGGCATGGCATGGTGGCTCACGCCTATAATTCCAACACTTTGGGAGGCTGAGGTAGGAGGATTGCTTGAGCCCAGGAGTTTGAGATCAGCCTGGGCAACATGGTGAAACCCTATCTCTACTAAAAATACTAAAATTAGCTGAGAGTGGTGGCATGCGCCTGTAATCCCAGCTACTCGGGAGGCTGAGGTGGGAGGATCACTTGAGTCTGGGAAGTGGAGGTTGCTATGAGCTGAGATCTCCCCACTGCACTCCAGCCTGGGTGACAGAGCCAGACCCCATCTCAAAAAATAAATAAATGAAAGCACTTGCTATGTGCCAAGCAATGTTCCAGCACTTGACAATACAAACTCATTTAATCTTCATAATAACCCTAGGAGTAGGTACTTTTATTGTCCCTGTTAACAGGTGAGGGAACTGAGCCACAGAGTGTATAAGTGACTTGCCCAAGTCAGAAAGTTAATAAGTGGTAAAGATGCAAATATCCAGAGTTCAGCTCCAGAGTCTGCACACCTGTGTCATAAAAACTCAGAAGAGCTGGCTCTGTCGAGTAGGCCAAAGTGATTTCTGTGTCCCTTTCTTCCCCTGGCCCAGAGGTACCTCTCCTTCCATCCCTGCCCGTGGTCTCAGAGAGGACACCCTCTCTGATATCAGAGCCGCATCCTGCTCAGCAACTCAGGCTTGCACTGAGGAGCTGGGCAAACCAAGACCATGGAGGAAGGAGAAGAGTAAGGCCCAGTACAATCTCTCCTCATGCTCTAGCTAAGACAAAAGGATCCTGGCAGCTTCCCAAACTCTGCCTGGACTCCTGATATGTGCTATGTCAGTTTCAAATATATCCAGATTATTACCCCAATACTTCACCTGAAGTGTCCTAATGAAATATGAGTGGATATTAACTAAGCTATAAAATCCATAAAAATGCTGCTTTACAAGAGACATTTACCTATGAATCAGCAGTTGGGTTAATTCATTATTTAGCAGGGTTGTTATTTATAGCATATTACAGCTTGGTAAATTATTTATATGTGCTTGTTTCTGTGCATGATTTTCCCTTAAGAGAGGGAAAATGTTTATCAACCATTCAGGGAGGTTGTTTCAGTCAGAGGCCTGTTGTCAAAATAGCTTGAGCTAGTTTCTCTTTCTTACTTCCTGCACAAGATTCTCGTCTGGAAGGAACAGGGGCTGACAGAACTATAACCAAATCAGGCATTTAGCCATTACTGGGGAGCCAAGAGTCCACTGTAAAGCAGCATTTCCCATTGTGTGTTCTGCCACAAGGCCCATGGAACATGGACTACGAAATAAAGGCTCTGTAGGAAGACTAGTTTGGTTAATACTGGGTTAAAGTCAAAGTTACAAACTGCAAGACTTTGATAAAAAAAGTTTGAAAGCTGTATAGCCTTTAATATACGAACAAACATGTCTTTTAAGTCTCCAAGAGGAAGATATGGAATGGCTTGCCTATGGAGTCCTTTTTATGCACAAATCTCATGGGGACTAACCTATGTTATGAACACTCCTCTAAGAAGTATTTCTCATGCTGAAATGGAACTTACATTTTTTTTAATTTTTTTTATTTCAATAGCTTTTGGGGTACAAGTGGTTTTGGGTTATATGTATGAATTATATAGTGGTGAATTCTGAGATTTCAGTGCACCTGTCACCTGAGTAGTATATGTTGTACCTAATGTGTAGTTTTTTTTAATCCCTGGGCCACTCCCACCCTCCTCCTTCTGAGTCTCTAAAGTCCATTGTATCACTCTGCATGCCTTTGTAGACTCACAGCTTAGCTTCCACTTATAAGTCAGAACAAATGAATTTTGGTTTTTCACTCCTATGTTACTTCACTTAGAATAATGCCTCTAGGCCAGGCACGATGGCTCATACCTGTAATGCCAGCACTTTGGGAGGCCAAAGCTGGTGGATCACTTGAGGTTGGGAGTTCGAGACCAGTGTGGCCAACATGGTGAAACCCTGTCTCCACTAAAAATACAAAAAAAAAAAAAAGCCACCTGTAGACCCAGCTACTTAGGAGGCTGAGGCACAAAAATCACTTGAACCCAGGAGGTG
Organism: Pan paniscus; assembly: GCF_029289425.2. Lineage (NCBI taxonomy): Eukaryota > Metazoa > Chordata > Mammalia > Primates > Hominidae > Pan > Pan paniscus. The sequence continues at coordinate 132,248,380 of NC_073272.2, forward strand.
GAGGTTGCAGTCAGCTGATATCAATCACACCACTGTACTCCAGCCTGGGCAAGAGTGAGACTTCATAAAAAAATAATAATAATAATAATAATAATAATAATGGCCTTCAGCTCCATCCAAGTTGCTGCAAAAGACATTATTTCATTATTTCATTTTTAATGGCTGAGTAGTATTCCGTGGGTTATATATACCACATTTTCTTTATCCACTCATTAGTTGATGGAGAAAATTTCCATTTTGGTAAATTTGGGGCCTGAACTCTGCCATCTTGTCCATCCCTGAGATATTGTGAAGTGGAATAGTCAACATGGACCAATCTATTGATGCAATACAGAAACAATCTAGCCCAGCTACACCTAAATACCTCTAAGAAGTATCTGCACTGCATCATTCAGCACACTATTGTATTTTGGAGGGGTTGTTCATTGCTTCGTGTTTTTTAGTCCTGTCCTCTAAAATGACTACACTTCACTATGGCAGGGACTGTCTTCTGCCTCTTTGGTCCCTCCTTGTACTGCATAAGCATGACAAGCACCAGGTCCCAGCAAATGTAATGATAAGCAGCAAACATTAAGTAGCAACTAGCTATTTCAGGCCTTAGCTTTCTAAAATGATTTTGCTTCCAAGCAAAAGTAGAAAAGCAGACAGTGTATCTTTGAACAAAGGCCATAAAGTGAAATGATGGCCAAAGTCAGAAGAAAAAGGGTAAAGGAATTCAAAGTGTTGGGACCTTTGAGGCCAGACTTAGAGGGACTGACTGCTCTATGTTGTGAATAGTTTGTCAGATAAGGAAGGCAGCCTGAATACCTGCCAGAAGGCCTGGCCTCTATTCTATGGTTACTCTAAGCATTTTGTTGTTGTTGTTACTCTAAGTATTTTTATTCTATGATTTATTCTCCAACTGGAATCGTATTCCAAGTAAGGGATACCATTAAACTTTAACTTTAAAAGTCATTGCTTCTCTCTTAAATGCGAGTTTAAAAGATTTACTGCATTAAAAAGTGCCATTTTATTATATTCAGCAGGGTCAACATTTTTTCCATTTGAAGGACATCTGATTTTATTGAAATCCACAAGGCTATAGAGGCCACTTACCAAAAACTCATTTTATAGCAATCATTACTGAAATCCATCTCTTAATTCAGGGATACCTTCATCTATGATAAAGTTTGTCAACTGTTAACCCTAGAAAGCTAAAACAACTACTTAGTGATTGAAATACACTTCCTAATCTGAATTTGTTGCTTTCTATGGAGAAGGCCTTTGGCAAACACTAGCATAGCTCATTGGGTGGAGAGAGTCCTGGTGTGGGCACAAGCTCTGACACTTCTAAAACTGTGTGACTCTGGGCAAAGTCCTTTCCTCTCTAAGCCTCTGTTTTCTGTTCTATAAGAACAGGGCCTTGAACTAAAAGGTCTCTGAGATCCCAGTATTCTAGTATGATACTGGGGTATACGAGGAGAGAGAAAGGAAGAAACCAACTAGTGGAACACTGGGTTGTAAAGACCTGAGTCAGTGACCTCAGTCAACTTTCAGGGGCATCATGCTAAAAGGCCCGTTTGTATCTGTTCAGAGGACACAAACTGCAGAGAATCCTTGGCCTGGAAATTCTCTGTCCTATGTTGAGGTGGTACGTCAGCACTTGGGCAGCACCTTTGTCAATAGGGCTGGGGGGCGTCCCATTAATCAAACACAGAGATCACTGCTTCCAGCGTTCTCAGGAGCATATCTCCTGATGGTTAAAGTAAATGCTCCGAACTCAGAAGGTTCTGTATTCAAAATTTTGCTAGGCCAACTTTCTGGATGTGTGACCTTGGACAAGTACTTCTACCTCTCTAGAGATTCCACTTTCTCATTTGTAATATTCAGTGACAAAAAAATGCAAAGAATTTGATACAGGGACTGGACCCTAATCAGGAACATGCTAGCTGCGATTATTATTTTCATTCCTGTTGTTAACTGAGGTCTCTTAGCCATCTCTCTATATAGTCCAACTCTCTTTAATACAGCCAAAAGGAATCCCATCTTTCTTTCCACAATTTCCTTTATGTGAATTCTCAGTTATAGCCAAGCTAATCTACTCTCTGTGTCACAATGCTTCTGTAGATGTGCTCAAGCTGTCTCCCCCACATGAACTGCTTGTTCTCCTCTTTCCCCATCTCAGACAAATATTATACTTTGTCCAATGTCCCCTGTCCTCCATGACCATCTCAAATAGTAGGGATTACTTTCTCCTCTAAATTCACAGTCCTAAGCTGCCAGAATCACTTGCTTGAGAATTAATCACAAAAACTGCCTTGTGCTTGGACACATTATAAATTACAACCAAAATGATTTCACTTTTCACGTGTGACTGCTTTACGGTAGAGGCTGCACTGCACCCTTTTGTCTCCCCACTCTAGTGCCTAGCACAGAGCATGGGACCAATAAACATACAGAGTCATTTTTTGTTTTGGTTTTGGTTTTGCCTATGAACAAACGTAGCTCCATCTTTATAAGAAAGACTCCACTAGAAGTTTCTTTGGGCCTGTGCTGGCCAATATGATCGCCAGTAGCCACATATAGCTCTTGAGCACTTGAAATATAGCCAGCTTAAAAGGAGGTGGGCTATAAGTATAAATTACACACCAGATTTCTAAGACTTAGAACAAAAACAAGTAAAATATCTCATTAATATTTTTATATTATTTACACGTCAAGGTGATAATATTTGGGGCCTACTCAGTTAAATTAAATATATATTATTAAAATTAATTTCACGTTTCAACATTTTTAAATTGACTACTAAAAAACTTTAAAATTATATATATGGCTCACATTTTATATATATATATATGGCTCACATTATATATATATATATATAAAGGGCCACTGCTGTGGCCCTTTAAAAATATAAAGCATGTGAACACACTGATAATTAGATGCACTAATTATTTTACCACTGTTCTTTTCAGAGAACACCTATAACAACCTACTGGTATTTGAATTTCACATCTGTTCTAATCTAACACTGTAGGTGTGAACTGTTCACAGGTCCTCGGAGGGAATGGGAGCTCCTGATCCGTATGCCAGCTGGGGACCTGTCTACAGAGTCCTGGTAAAGGAATGTACTATGGTCAGGCCATCTCCTTCCAGCTTGATGTGTTTTTGTTATTAAGTAAGATGACTGAAAACTCCTTGGTGAAATACTAAAATAAAATATGGCCAAAAAGGTTTCCACATGCAAGTGGGGAGGGTGGCAAAGGAACAAACTCAGTGACCAATGTTGGATAATTATATTGATTTTAAGGCAACAACTGGGCATTTCCTAAGGCACTTCCATTGATAAGAAATCACTCAAAGGCCCTCCATCCATTTACAAGGACCATTTGTATCTTTATGCTGACAGTGGCTACAGTGTCTTCCCAACAGAACCCCATCTTTGTCACAGCATTATTCAAGCCTAGAAATTGTTGAGTGCTCTGTGAACACAACTTCTATAGGTGCTGTGGGAGCTGCAAAAGATAGAACTCCAACACTGAAGGGTCCTGTAAACTTACTATGGTTCACGGTGTCAGGGAAGGCTTCACAGGGCATGCCACACTGGATAAGTGACAGTTTGTTATGGCACAGGATGTTACAGCAAAGGACAAGAAAGATGTGAAGGAAAAGGAAAACAGGAGGAGGATGTGTGTCCTGGAATGTGTCAACAGTGGGAAAAGGGGAAAAAAGAAAGAAAAGAGGGAAGGAAAGAGGCAAAGAGGAAATGTAACTGTGAGACTCTGGACATGTTTCAATTCCCTCCCTTTAAAGGGAGATTTATATAGATCAACCTCATAAACTTATTGCAAATATTAAATGGATTATTACATATGAAAGCCCCTAACGTTGTTCCTAGCCTCCATCTTTGTTAATTTCCTCCCCTCTTTGCCTTTCATGTTGGGCTTACACTTGGTTTCTGACTTGGGACACTGAATTTACACCTACAACCACTGCTGAGCCGTAAGTTCTTGCTCGTGATGTTCCTAACTTTGATGTTGCCCCTCGATTTTGCTGTTAGAGAGGATTTCAGGTGCTTCATAACTCATGAAGAGCCAGTCTATCTCAGAAAGGATAGCTTTCACGGAAAATTGGGAGCCATGATTTTCATCAAAATGAACAACAAAATGACTGTTTAGTCTCAGCAAGGGAGTATTTACTGTCTGAACCTGTATTTCGAACTCGATTGACCAAAACAAACATATCATTTTATCTGCCCAATCCTAATCACTCTGGGAGATCCACTTTTAATCTACTTCCTAGGGACTTGCCATGGCAAAGTATTGCAGGATTTGCAAACCAAGCACTTCATACCCTCTGTTTTAACTCATCTATAGAAAGAAAACAGCCAGGAGCATTTGGGGGTGGGGGTGTTTCTTTAAAGTCAGCATGGCTCCTACTTTATTTCTGTAACACACCTTCATTGTCACCCCCTACCTGCTACCGCACATGGTTCAGAACAGATGGTAGTGGTTTTGTTAATTCTTGAAGGGAAAAAAAAGGTAATGGATAAGCTGCACATAGTCACAAAGTGATCCCTAAGGCAACCTGGGCACAGGATAGCTAAGCTCAATACAGGCAACTGGACATCAATGAAATAAAGACTGTGCATATCTTCTTGAGCCTGCCAATGTGAGGTGGCAGAAATCTGAGCGACACCAAAGCCATGGCAATCTCCCTTCAGAGACTGCCTGTCAAATCATTTCAGATGACAGAAGAACATTTCCGAAATCACTCAAAAATGAGGGACTTTCAGAATAGTGGTTACCTTGGGGGTGGGTGGAGACACCGACTGGGCACTACATACCAACTAGGCACTAGAAAACTTCCTGGGGATAATGGAAATATCATATTTTATATATATATATATATATATATATATATACACAAACACACACACACACACATACACACACAAACATAGGTGTGATTTATATATATAAATATATACACAGCATATACATATTTATATATTTAAGTATATATATGCTGTACATATATTTATAATTTAAGTATATAAATATATATATGCTGTATTTATATATTTAAATATGTAGCTATATATATGCTGTACATATATTTTATATATAAAAATCACACCTATCCTTTTTTAACCTAGCATTATAACATAAGAATTTCCTAACATTAATTACAATGTTTTCATTTTTAAAAAATGATGACATAATAGTCTATCGAGTAGATTCATGTTAATATAATTAACTACTTGTTGCTGGAAACCTAGATACTTTCCAACTTCCTCTTATTCTGATCTGGAAAGATCTAAGTTAATATCTAAGCTGGAAAGTATCTAAGTTAATCTTGTGTTGGATCCTGTAGGTAAGGAATATATATATATATATATATATATATATATATATATACACTTATATTTATATTTATCTATGTAAATATATGTGAAGCACATATGTTTATGCATAAATTAAGCCTATGTGTATATGATTTATACTAACATATAAATCATATATAATATTAAATATATAAATCATATGTGATATATCATATATAAATATAAATGCTGCTCAGATCGATCAATCTATGTATCTATGTATTTATGTATATATGTATCTATCTGTCTACAGAGAGAGAGATCTGGGATCTGGGTGGCATTTACCCAAATGTAGGTATGTAAAAATTCCCCACGCCTATGCACTGAAGACTTCTCCAGTTTATTGTATGTAAATTATACTCATTAAAAAAATTTAATGTTAACTGTACCCATGTACAGATCCAGAGGAAGACTCAAGCCTTGCCCCTGCCAGCCATGTCAACTGGCACAGCCCTTCAGGAAGGCAATTTGCCACTACATATCAAGGGCCTTAAAAGAGGTTGAGAATCTTTGACTCAGTAATCCCATTTCCAGATGTCTCTTCTGAGGAAATCATTTGAAACATGAGAAAAGTGATGTGCAGGGTGATGGTGAAACAAATCACTGGATAGAAGATGTACTTGCCCGTGTGTGACTAGGTTATGTTCTGTGAACATGTCAGGTTAAAAAAGCAGGATACAAAAGCTTATTTGTTCATGATGACTTACTTGTACTGACAAAAAAGGAACAGAGAGAACAAAAAAGACAAAAAGTACCACACAATTGTCACAATATTTATGTTGTGATGAGGGATTTTTTTGTGATTTCTTTTGTGTCTCTCTCCTGTGGTTGCCTTAGAATCACTTTGTGTCTGTGCACAACATAGCCACCACTGGTGTTTTCTATGAAGTATGGTTATATAATTTGCAAAACAAAATCAGGGAGCAGAGAACCCAAAGGTTTCTGGATGGATCTGCCCTTAACAATTGCATCAGGTAATTGGTATCAAGCCAGACAAATTAATAAAATGATACTTCTCAAAGCAATTCCATACCTACATGACTTCTCTTATATTTGTACCATGATTTAAATATTTTCCAGAGTGCTTTTACATACAAACATCAAATTCTGAGAAAGATGGAATGATAAAACGCAAACCTAAAGGGGCCTTTGGATTGGATCACACAGGGCCCACTAGGATGGACATGGGACCAGGTCACCCAGTGCCTAAAAAGGCAAAACGACTATAGAGGTAAAGTCCTTCAGATCCCTGTCATCTCGTAAGAAATTCTGATCTGGTTCTAGCCTTGATTTATTCTGCTAGCTGGAGCAATTCCAGGGCAAGCAAATTGAGACTCACATTTTTTCCACCGCCTATAATAAAAACAAGCATTTTTAAGCATTCTTCATCATCCCCTGCTACTTCTTACATTTTAAACACAAAATTTTACATTCCTGTCACTTCTCAGAACTTCCAGAGATTTTCTCCTTTCTACCTGTAAGAAGTTTGAGAACAATTTCATTTTTCCCCTCCAGGTCTTCCATTAGCCAAAACCGTTAGAAAGAGCCTGAACCTTGTCTTTATGAGGCCTCCTTCAAAGTAGGCTGTCACTGGGGTTGATGGTCCGGTTACAAGATTGAAGACTTGGGCTCTGTAAAGAACTGCTCTTGAAAAGTCATTAGTGAGGTCCCCAAGGCCCAAGTTTTTACACCCAGTGTAGGAATTCCCAGTGCATTTTACCGCCAGTGAATACATAAATTCCATTAATCCACATGTACCTTTCTGCTATTGCCCAAGAGAATGGCTACATATGCAGAATACAAAAGAAGGTAGTGAAGGGGGCGACAGGGAAGACACTAGGGGTTGTTTTGTTTGATTTTAAAGATTTCAAAGAAGATGTATGTCAAGAAACTATCTCAGGACTTTTGTTTTTCCAGAACTTTCAATAACTTTCTTTCCTTTAGGTCTCTGAGACCTAACTGGAAATCCTGTGACAAACTATATGTACCTGTAATTTTATTATGCTGGATTAAGGGCCAAATAATAAACATGAGGAGAAAGAGATTTCCCAGAAACCTGACAAAGAGAGGACAGAAAACAACTCTGAAATACTGTGATGTTATTATATAGGCAGAAGAATTCCACTAACCAACTTTGTAGCATAAAACTAAACACTTAACTAACCCCGGCATCGGTCTTCTAATCTGTAAAATAAGGGGTTCCAACAAAATAGCCTTCCAGTTTCCAGAATTTCTGGTACAAAATGAGAGCCTAAGAGGATATTCAAGTGGGAGGCTCAAGATGTCCAAGACAAGGAGGACTAGCAACGTGCGGGCCTCTCCTCTGTAAGTCCCAGCCACTTACAGACATTCTACAGCACATGAGCTTGTCCAACTACTTTCTGGACACTGCCTCTCAGTTCTCAGAACCGAGATACTTTGGAAATGGTTCTCATCTACTAAAATGTACCCGACAGCTGTACTTAATGAGGCTGGAAGGAACACTTCGGTCCTTTTCCAGGGGAGAAACAAAAGGGTCAGGCCTGTCTTAGGCAGAAGCCACCCAGGGCAACAATGTTTCTCTTCACAGTGAGCTTTCCCACCTGTCAACAGATGCTTAAAGCAACAGGATGAATCTGAAACAGCTGAGTTGGACACCAAAGTAGAACAAGGCAGCTGTTTCTTGCCTTTCAGTATAAAAAGCCTGGCAATTATGTTGAGAAGGATCTGGTGGTCCATAAATAAGCACATTCTCTTCTTTCTGTGGTTTTTAGGGCTTGAGTTATTTAACTGAAATAGCTGCAGAACAACCAAAAGGTTTATGCTACAGGTAAGCCAAAGAAGCAAACATTATAGGAGACAAAGGATAATAATAAATTACCATGGTGAGGCGAGGAGAGCTAGGGAGTCTCTGAGCTTCAGAATTAAGCTCCAATAGAAATAATAGATTGTATGACGTTCACTTGCAAAAGTTCATCTCCAACCAGTACTTAAGTACTAATCATTTGAAGATCACTTATCTGAATGTTTTGATAAAAGCTAATATAAATAATAGATTTAAGATCAGGACATGTAAATTAGGGGTGCATTATGATTACAAAGATAATTTTTAATTTATATTCTGAAAGTTTCAAAAGCTCTAAATCTAAACAAGGATAGACGTCAATTCTGAGAAAACAGTTTATTAAAAATTTTTTTATCACAGATTTTCCAATATTTATGCCATGTGTTTTATGTATACCATTGTGTTTGGCAATTTCATTACAAGCCAAAATATTAATGAAAAGGTTAAGTATTGATATTTAATCCAGAGTACACGGGGCCACATACTCTATGCTACATTTTCATCTAGTTTAAAAATAATTTTTTCTCTTACTTTTTAAATTATTTATATTTTCAATTCCATGAGCTAAAAAAGTTGGCATTAATTCATTTTTGTTTATTTGCCTTTCCAATAGTTTTTTTTATTTTAATATATGAGACTACATATGTGATCATTAAACTTAATCACTGTATTTTAAAATGTGAAAAAATACAGAAGAAAAATCAGTCCCAATTTGCTACTAACTTATATACACTGTTAGCCTTCTGGAAAATTTCTTTCTGTTCCATTTTTGTATGTATAAGACTTGTTCTTGTTGTCAGTAACAGCTTTATTGAGATATAATTTACATAACATACAACACATCCATGTAAAGTGTACCATTCAGTGGTTTTTAGTATATTCACTGATGCAACCGTCACCACAATCAATTTTGTAACATTTTCATCACTCCCAGAAGAAACCCCACGTCCCTTGGCCAATGATTCCACAACCCTCATTATTCCCAGACCCTGGCAACTACTAATCCACTTTCTGTCTTTATAGATTTGTCTATTGTTGTTGTTTTACATTTCTAATTAAACTATATATTTTTATCCTTTTTGACCTAACATTACAACATAAGCATTTTCTAACATTAATTACCATGTTTTCATTTTTTTTAAATGATTACATAAGTTTATCAAGTAGATTTACGTTAATATATTTAACTACCTGTTTCTGGAAACTTGAATACTTTCCAACTTCCTCTTATTTTGATCTGTTAATGTTGTGTTGGGCCCCGTACATTAGCAATTGATCCAAGATTCATTCATTGGAATGTGAGTGCCAGCTGTGACATTAGGGCAATGCCAGCCCTCCTGCCAGCCTGTATTTCTCCTTCTCTCTCAGAGTTTAGTGCTTGGCTAGAATTCTGCCCATGAAACACTTGGCATGTAGTGGCTAACCTTGTCAAGGGGAAACTAGGGATCAAAAGTGACCCCTGTGACCAGCTGTCAGATGCCGGATGTCTAGTGTCCTGATATCTTCCTGATCTGATCAGTATCACACCCAGAATACTATTCCTCCATTTGGCACTGTAATCTGATGCCCTCAGGCTGCAGCCAGAAGCACACAGCAATTAGGAAACCTGTAAAAATCTAGTCCCCACTCGGGGAAGTAAGCAGGAGGCTTCCAGGAGCATTCACAGGAAGGGAAGTTGCACATTCCACTCTCCCCAATGTGAAAAGTGATGGGACAACACACAGCAAACCTGGAGGGAACATAAGTTTTCAGGGCCAGATCTTTTTTTTTTTTTTTTAATTATTATACTTTAAGTTTTAGGGTACATGTGCACAATGTGCAGGTTAGTTACATATGTATACATGTGCCACGCTGGTGTGCTGCACCCATTAACTCCTCATAGGGCCATATCTTAAACCTGATAATGACCGCTGTTAAGGATGAAATGTTAATAACTACAGGTAACACTGAGCATTTACATGCTGTTTATATGCACAATCACATTCTATTATCCATCCTCATTTGGCAGATACAGAAACTGAGGCTCTCCTGCTATGTAACCTGCCCAAGGTCACACAGCTCTCTGCAACCCCATCCTCCCACTCCCTAAAAAGGTGACATAGGCAGGACTCAACTCCATTCTTTTCCTGTGCCAAAGTTCAAGCCCTCTCATTCATTTAAATGCCATCCACCTGCTATAAAAGAAGAGGAACGAGGCAATATCATGTGTTTATTAGAACACTTACTATGCACCAAGCCCTGGGTAAAATACTTCCTCACATATAAGCACTCAATACATGTGTGAGTTAAAGGCATGCCCATTTTACAGTTAAACAAACTGAGGCTTTGAGAGGTTAAATGATCTGTTTGACCTCTCAGAGCTTAACGGATGGCCCAGCTGTGATGAAATCTCTGATTCCAACTAAAAGAGCTTATTGTTATTCTGCGGCTTAAAGAAAAATGCCTCTGCTTTAGGTCATTCATACAGTCAAGGTCCTGTGGCAACATCATTATTTGAAGACCCAAGGCTCAGGAAATTGCACTTTGGCCAAGTTAAAGAAAAGCAGGCTAAACTCATCTCAGGGGGCAATGAGTTCTGAATACTTCATTTCCAAGTGTAAGATAAACTCAATGAAAAGGATATAATTTTCTTCGTAATTTGAGAATTGCACATCACACATAAATGTGCACTTTGTCAAAGCTTTGCAGTTCACCTTTACGCTTTACAGCCCTCTTGGGAAGCAGAAAAATATGACAATTATGCAAATAGCAGTGTTGAGCCAATTACATGGAAAAGTGGTTGTACTGAAAGGCAAAAAGGGTTTGGCAAAACTTAAGCTTCCCTTCTTAACAATGAAGAGTTTAAATTCAAATACATTTTTGGCAAACATGAGGGCATAGGTGGCTCTCGCTTTCTCCCTAAGTGTTATTAGTGCCAGAGGGCTCCTAGTTGTTTGTTTTCAGCTTTTAATAACCCAAGTGCTTTCTAATGGTATTTTAAGTGAGTTGCTAAAATGTTCAGAATTCATTTCTCCATATTGAGCTTCACAGAGATGATTCTCAGCAAGCAAATAAAAATAAGCATTTAAAAAGATTTCTTCTCTCATCAAATGGTGAAGAAATCCATTCCTTTTAGCCTGTTCCATGCTTGAAAAGGTTAGTGTGGCCTTTGGAAAATACCAGGCTGTGCATTCCATACACTGTTAATGATTCCTGGGATGCGCTGACACTTTTGAGGACATCTTAACCTTTTTAAAATGGGGCCTCCATTGTCTTACCTTAATAAGCAGTTTGCTCACCTTATGTCTTACAAAGGCCACCATGGTGGAAAATACATACGAGATGAAAAGCTGCACAGATGAGTGATATAACAGAAGGAGGAGGACGGAGCACCAATTACATAAAACACAACCTGCAGAGCACCTCCCCTACCTGTCTCTGACCCCAACCCAGTAAAGGCAGTAATGATAGCGGCTCTCTTAAACAGTACCCGATGATTACTTCTCCTCTCAGTATCTTCCTGGACGTCCTTCTCCAAATTGTAGCTGTATGAAGGTAACTCAAATACACATTTATGTATCTCCTTGTAGTCACAAAACTTCAGGTTCACCAAGTGGTCCCTGTGGTTTAGAGAACCAGATTGATAAGAAATCTGTTATAAACATTTTAGGCCACACCTGTAATGCCAGCACTTTGGAGGCCAAGGCAGGCAGATCACCTGAGGTCAGGAGTTTGAGACCAGCCTGGCCAACATGGCGAAACCCCGTCTCCACTAAAAATACAAAAATTAGCCGGGCAAGGTGGCAGGCGCCTGTAATCCTAGCTACTCGGGAGGCTGAGGCAGGAGAATCACTTGAACCTGGGAGGTGGAGGTTGCAGTGAGCTGAAATTGCGACACTGCACTCCAGCTTGGGTGACAGAGCAAGACTGTCTGGGGTGGAGGGGGGAAGAAATCTGCTAGAAATATTTTACTTTCCTGTTTCGATGCCTCACATATTCTGGGGGCAAGAGCTCTGAGCTGTCTGGAGTACCCTTTCGAATTCTTGAGCCTATTAATCCCTCATAAATCTCTACACATTTTTTAGGCTCTTCAAGTGAAGCAGTGGACCACACATTTTTTAGCACAGCTCCAGAGTCCCCTATGTGGAGTTAGCTGGCCCCTCTTCCAGATTCCCATAGTACTTTCTTCCCCCAGCAGTTTAAAACTTTTATTGAGCATCTGCTATATGCAACACTTTGTGCTGGGTTCTTGGGTTACAGATGTGGCATCACATAGTCCTCGCCTTCAAGGAGCTCAAGACCAAGTGGGCTGCACTTCTGTGGGGTTTCTGTAAAGTTAAAATAGTTAATATGAGACCTTTTTCATGTGTAATTTACAATCTATCCGTAAACATGAGGGAGTCTCAAGGGTACTGGCAACAGGGCACCTTAAGGTTGCTAGGGCAGGGGGCCCCTGTGCCCACAAATGGGAAGGCTGGAAGGCCATTATGAAGATGGAAAAGGCCATTTTGGAGCATTCTTGGACTCTCTGCATCCCATGTAGAGGAGGTGCTGCTGTGAGAAGCAATAGCTCTCCTCTCCTCTCATAGTCCTTTGCACACACTTCAACACAGGTTCAACATATCTCATAGAAGTGTCCACTCTCATATCTGCCCTGGCCAATGGCCAGTAAATTGCTTGAAGGAAGCAGCTGGACTTACCTGTGTCCCAGATCCTTTTTCTTTTCTGTATCCTCTTTAACAACTAGCATACTACATGGCAGATTCTAAGCCTTTCCTATTGCTTCCAGATGAACAAATAAATAAAGGCAAGTGAGTTTAGGTTGGTTAGTGGCAGGCCTTGATTATAAGGTCAAGGAATTTGAACATAGTTGGACATAATTTTTCATGAGAGGAGTCAGAATAGATAAAGCCTCTAACAGGGAATGTATATTCATTTGTGTGTCCTATAGAATTAAAAATTCTAGCTTCCACAGTGTAAAACAAGATATTAAGAACTCCTTTGAACAATCTGTTTGTGGGAAATGAGGAGTCATTTAGGATTCATCAGAGCAAAGAGCCGTGAGGTGGAGAGAAATGGCATTATAAATCCATTTTAAAAAGAAAAGCCAAAAACACCTAGAAAGCATTTTGCAGTACAAGAGAAAAGCAATTTACTTGTTACTGCTTCAATTTCTTAAATCATCTGGCTTCATAGATCAACACTAACTCTCTTTAAATCTACCAAATGAAATTCCATCCAATGACTCATTACCCAGGGCAAGCCACAAATTGTGATTTGTGATTCCAGTAGTTCCTCCAGGAAATGTGGGAAAAATGATTGTCCAGGAAAACAGTATAGCCGTGTGTGTGTGTGTGTGTGTGTGTGTGTGTGTGTGTGTGTGTGTAAATAGACACCATTCACGTGCCTGAGTCTGCTCCATGATGTCCAGATTGGGAAGACTAATCATAAATGGCCCTGTGACTTCCTAGACAGGTGTTTCTGACTGAATGCTGGCCCCACTGGCCACAGTTTGCAGTGAAACTAGCAGAATGCAGAAAGCCTGGCTTCACTCTGATTGAGTTCAGGCAGTGTCACTAAATCTCTACCTCAAACAGGAACCCTGTGTGGCAGGTTCCTGTGAAACAGTCCTTATTGTTTCCCTCCATTAGCACTTCTTCCATATCCAGGCAAGCCATTCTTTACAGAGTAGAATTTGGGAAAAGAAAACCCCGAAACTCAGATCTAATCTCTCATTCAAATTGTTCCGCACACTTCTAGAACTATGACTGCAGGTGCCCAAGGAGAGTTCAGAGAGTTCTCAGCTTGACCCTGTTTCTCAGAATCATCCTTTCATCTCACGACCATTTTTTGTTTGCTGTACTCTGTGCATTATTTGATCCAGCCCCATCTTGTAAGGAGTCATTGCTTAATCAATGGCTTTGCTGTGAACAATTAACATGAGACGCAAATAGCCATAATAAATACATATTTTTTTCTCCTCACAAAAGCACAGGTTTCTTTATGGCACAGGCATAGTTGCCATCATCAAGTGGTTATTTAGTCTGATGCAGCATGTTTTACAGCAATTATGTTTTTATGGCTGTATTCCTTCAGACTTACATAGAAACGTCATTTTAATTATCATAAATTCTTTAACCATCTGACTCTTCTGTGAACACAAGCTCTCCCCGCCCACCCACTTCACCAGATCCTGGCAGGCCTACAGCAAAGCTTTACAACACACTATTTCCCTTCTTGCTCGCGAAACATATCTGCCCTGCCCTCTCCACCCTTTTACTGCCAGAGAGTCATCAGTTCTGTCCGGAAAGATGTCACTCATCAGATGAGATCCCAGGAACCATCCGCTGGTTGCCCTGTATCTGAAAGCAAGTAGGTCATTAGCAAAGAAGTATCTCAGTTCCACTATCTAGCACCAGACGGTGATTACAGTGAAGGGAGCTATGAAATCTCCAAATGATAGGCCTGGATTAAAGGGATGGTCTAAGGAGGCTTTGGCTCCTAAGACCCAGAATTATAAATTATAGTATCTGAATTGAAATTAAACTCTACTTGGCAACACCGAATTTAGTATTTTATCATTTTAACTTGGACTTGATTTTTTTCTCACTAAAAAAGGACTTACATAGAAATTCCAAAAGGACATATATTACTTCCAAATGAATGCAAGAAGGTTTTATTTTTTGCTGAATCACACTTGACTATAGAAAAAGTGGTTCTGGATTTCAATATCGTGAGCTGAAAAATTCAGTTGTAAATGACAAGTCAAGTGTGAGGAACATACCACCTGCCGTCACTATTTTTTTTAAAAAAACACCCCAATTAAAAAGCGGGCAAAAGACATGAATAGTCATTTTTCAAGAAGACATACAAATGACCAACAAGCATATAATAAAATGCTCAAAATCATTACTCATCAGAGAAATGCAAATTAAAACCACAATGAGATACCATCTTACACCAGTCAGAATGGTTATTATTAAAAAGTCGGGAAAAAAAAACAGATGTTGGCAAGAATGCAGAGAAAAGAGAAAGCTTATACACTGTTGGTGGGAATGCAAGTTAGTACAACCTCTATGGAAAACAGTATGAAGATTCCTCAAAAAAAAAAAAAAAAAAAAAAAAAAAAAATAGAACCACCATTTGATCCAGCAATCCTACTACTGTGATTTACCCAAAGGAAAAGAAATCATTATATCAAAAAGACATCTGCACTCATGTTAATCACAACACTATTCACAATAGCAAAGACACGGAATCGATCTAAGTGCCCATCAACGGATGACTGCATACAGAAAATGTAGTGTGTGTGTGTATATATATATATATGTATGTATATACACACACACACCGTGGCATACTATGCAACCATAAAAAAGAAGGAAATTATGTCTTCTGCAGCAACATGGATGTAACTGAGGGCCATTATCTTATGTCAAACAACTCAGAAACAGAAAGTCAAATACCTAGCGTTGTCACTTATAAGTGGGCACTAAATAATGTGCACACATGCACATAGAGTGTGGAATAATAAACACTGGAACCTCGGAAGGGTGGGAGTGTGGGAAGGGGTTGAGGGATGAGAAATTACTTAATAGATACAGTGTACATCATTCCAATGATGATTACACTAAAAGCCTAAACTCCATCACTAGGCAATATATCCATGTAACAAAACTGCACTTGTAAACCTTAAATTTATACACATAAAAAAAAGTTACCTATGAGGATCAACAATTGTTCAAGATGATAAGGATCTGCAACCAGAAGAGGAGGGTAAAAAACAGCTCCCCATGGAAGTGGGAAGATGCAAATGAGTATCCTCTTCAAATTAGAACCTCTGGCCGGGCACGGTGGTTCATGCCTGTGATCCCAACACTTTGGGAGGCCGAGACACGTAAATCACTTGAGGTTAGGAGTTCAAGACCAGCCTGGCCAACATGGTGAAACCCCATCTCTACTAAAAATACAAAAATTAGCCAGGCATGGTGGTGCACGCCTGTAATCTCAGCTACTCGGGAAGCTGAGCAGGAGAATCACTTGAACCCAGCAGGCAGAGTTTGCAGTGAGCTGAGATTTTGCCACTGCACTCCAGCCTGAGCAACAGAGTGAGACTCTGCCTCAAAAAAATAATAATAAATAAATTAGAGCCTCTGTAGAAGTAGTAAGAGCAGCTGAAGAGCTGTGAACTGGGTCAACCACTTGGCTCTTGACTATGAAACAAGTATCTTTAGTTCTAATTTGATATTATACCCACAAAGATCCAGTTAATGTAACAATTGAATTTAGTTGCATGAGGTAGAGGGGAGACTCAGAATCATGAGATCAATAATGCAGGTTCCCAAAGTCAATCAAGCCCAAATATTTTGGAATGAGGCAAGCGTTGGGTTTCCCTCCTCCCCACTCTCCCTTTCTCTTTCCCTTTGTCACTCCCTCCTCCTCCTCTTCCCCTTCCTCTTCATCCTCCCTCTCTCTCCCTCCCTCCCTTTCTCTCTAAGTACCTAACACATGTTATTAATATTATTGGGATTTTAAAAGCCTGTATATTGCAAGAATGTTTTAAGGATTAAATGGAATTGGGTGTGTGAAAATGCCTAGTACAGCGCCTGATACATTTTGGAAGCTCATAAAATATTAATTTCACTCTTATTTCTCCTTTCCTTCCCCTTTTTTTCCTCTTCCTACTTTGCCCTTCCTACAGCCATTGTGTCCTTATCTGGCCATGACTAAGAATTGAAGTCAATTCTAATATATGTGCAGGTACAAAAATGCATAAACATTAGCACTTATTCTTAAATCATTCTGTATGCTGCCTGTTCTTAATGATAAAAGCGGTTATGTTGAACATTTTCTATTTCCCTCTCATATATAATGCATACCATGTTTGTGTTTTATTAACTTCACAGGGGTGGTTCATAAAAATCGCAAAGCAATTTTAAAACTGGAGTGGGCCAGTGGAAAGCAGTAGGCTTACAGAGCTTAATTCTTTTTCAAGTGCAACAAAGTTGTTCTTAAATTCTAGTTACAAGTGGTGAGAAAGCCCTAACAGAGGAAATGAAATCACATGATCTCATACAATCACCCAATTTCATACTTTGAAGGAAATTCAGTCTCTCAATTATTTCTATGAGAAATAATGAGCTAGTACTCTTACATAGAACTATGGGAGAAACTTGAGACTTACCAACTTTAGAAGAGCTCCAAAGATTTATTGTTCATTTTTCCAAAGGTCTCCAATGAGACTGCTTTTCTTATCTGGAGGTTTTTCCCCCCAAAATCAAGAAAATATCTATAATCAGTATACATATTGCTTAGTTGCTGCATCCTTGGTACTTCATATACTCCACAAATACTCTTCTAGTACCTCCTCTGTAGAAGACCCTTGGCATCTTGTGAATCTCCCTACTGGGTATCAAACTGGGCAACAGAAGTACCGCTCACCTTTCTGTAAAGAAAATCGACAGGCATGATACTCTTTATGAAGCTCAGGGTAGGGAGGCATTGCTGAAAATGAAGCTTATTATGGGAATTAAATGAGGAGCCTTCTTGCCAGCAATAGGGCTCCCAATAGAATTAAGAGCAAACTAAAAGGGTGCTGGCAGCAGCAGTCAGTTTGGTGAGCTACCATATAAAATGGGGAGGCCCTACTGTGACAGTTCTCAAAAGTACACTTCAGTTGAACTTGATACCCAAATAGCCAGTTAAAAGGTGAAAAAAGCAAGCAACCAAGCATCATGTTTTATAAAGACAAAACTCCGGCTTTGCTGATTTGTTTTTACAAAGAGTAGTATTTTTTTACAACAAAATTAGTCAATTATTTTTATAATCTATAGGCCCGTCATACTAGGTTAAACATTTTCTCTGTTTTCATAGAAATAGGTTAGTGAAACTGATGGACACAGCCAACATGCCCATCAGGTGAAGATCAAAGGAAAGATGAAGGGTTGTATCTTTTAAAGTTTAAGAAGATTGAAGATGAAAGATGTTGGGTTAAGGAGGAAACTGGCAATGAAGACATGATATCAAACGCAAATGATTAAAGGTTAGAAAAAATCCAACCCATTGAATTTAGAGGTTTTGCCTACATAACAGGAGGGGAAGCACTTGAGATAATTCGGTCACTACATCAGCTAGTTCTGACTGAATAGATCAAATCACCCTACCACTTTCCAGCAGCCACAGTGGGCTTTGAGTCCATTCCACACAGAGCCACAAACAACAGCTCAGGCTGGCAAATGCTCCCTGACAAGGTTTTCCACCTCTCTGTGGGAACTGTATCTGCTCAATTTTGGTTTCGTTGCAATTATACACAGCCTAATTTCAGCACATTCATTTTTCACACAGCAGTTTCATTTATTTATTTATTTTCATGTTCAGCGGATTGGTCCCTAATCACCAAACAGCTTGTGCGCAAGTACCCCTAAATATGTTAACTTGAACTCATAATGCAAGCGCATTGTGCTGCTGTAATCACTTTTCATTACCACCTCTAATTAAATGTTTTGCTAAACTATCAGGAAAATATTTTCCTTTTGATTCCCAGAAAATCCCGAGAGAGAAAGACAGAGAGAAACGGTGCTTCCAGGCTGGCCTGTTCTCTTCCTCCCCTCCCCCTGCCCTGAATAGACAGCTCTGTGGATGAAGGCAGGGGCCTTTCCAGATTACCACACACAGTAGAATACTCTCACTGGTCATCAGTGCATCCGACAGAAGCAGCCTCTGAAGGAGATAGATCCTGGTGACTCTATTCCCATATGAGGGGCCTGCCATGCCTGGGATGTTTAAGCCAGCCCAGTCTTTATCCACAATTCATTATAGACTTGGAACCAGAGGGGGATCTCTAGCTCCACTACAAGTATCTGGATAAATGGCTACTGATTTAACAGCAAGGCATTTATAAGAAAATGATGTTGAGAAACCATTCTATTTCTCCAAGGAGAAGAGCCACCACACATTTACACAAGGATGTTCTTGCTTGTTTACACATACAACACAGTATGCTTCTAGGTGCAGTTGCATTCCAGGCAGCCCCAAGTGGCAGTCTCCCATTTTGGCATCTGTTGGCAGGAGGTTATCTCCACCTCCTACTTGGCTCACACTATCTTCCCCATCTTATAAATAGCAAGTGACCACTTTCTGCCGCAAATAAATTCTTCATAAGTATTATATCTGTTAAAAGTTCTCAATGCTACCTGAACTAATCATGTTTACCATTTCATTTCCAGAATGTCCAAATAAAAAATGCTGAAAATTCCTTCAAAAACAAATAATTGATCATGAATTAAATAAACCACTTATGTATTTTCATGTGTGAACATTGTTAAGTATTATACCACTTACATGGGTTTTGGTGTTCATTCTGAAAGCATCAAGATGTCCTTAATATTTTGCAAGCAACAAGAATAATAAAGTTAAATGATGTGTGTGTTTTTTTTTAAATTCCTAAAGGGAAACTTACTCATCTACATACATGTGCATAACAGTCCTGATTTGGGCATCAATGTGATGCCTTTTTTAAATATAAAAAAGTGGGTATAAATAGATTCACATGCCAAACCTCCAAACGCAGCTTGGAGGAGGCTTTAGCAATCAACAGTTCATTATGAGTCAGCAGTGTGAGGGACTATCACAGAAACTAGTTAATTGGGCATTACTAGAAATATATTACCTAGAACGAGGGGATTGTAGATGATAGCATTCTGATTTGTGCTGGTCAGAACACTCCCGAAATGCGATCTTCAATTCTAGCTGACATGACTTTATGAGGGACAAAGACAAAACAGACGAAACAACCAACACAGGGAAGAGTCTGTAAAGCACAAATACATGAGAAACGTTTGGAAAGGCTCTTTTCCCTGGGGAAGTCGCCTTAAGGAAGGCATACAAATTGTGTTCTTATATTCAAAGGACCATAGAAGAGGGGTGGAACTTATTTTCAGTTACTTTAGGGAGCAGAAGACAAACAAATAAAATGAATTTGGGGAAAGTTACATAGAGATAAATTTCCACTCAATGTGGGGAATAATTTCACAACAATTCCAGCTGTGCTGCCTCATGAAATCCTACATTCGCTTTTATAGGAAGGTTTACATGAGATCAGTCAGCAATTGTTTATCAGAATCCCTGTGAAGAGTTCACACATCTTCTAGAGAGGTGGCTTTTAACTTTTTGGGGGAGTGGGGATGAAGGAGGTTTCCTGGACTCATCCTATAGAAAATAATGAAAGCGCGGAATCTTTTCTCAAGAAAAATGCATAGACACATAGCCTTTTCAGGGAAGCCACTGACTAACCCAGATGAAGAACCATTGAGCTAGAGGGCTGAAATAGAGAGGCTCCAATGTCTCTTCCATCCTGGATAGCCATGATCCTCCTGTATTCTAAGTCTTGATCTACAGGTACAAATAATAACATTTCTGATCTTACAGGGTATTTAAGTTGTGAACTCAAGATCTGGAACTAAATTTAATAAAGGTTCTGCCTGGATGAGCTAATTTTTCCCTTCTCATCTTCCTCTCATTTCTCTTAGCATCACTACTGTCTCTCCCTTCAGCTCCACTTCCAAATGGGGTGCTCTACCAGGGCAGCCATCAGCAGAATGAGCTCTCCAGCTAATCCACTGACTTCCAGCAGACCACTCTTTACTTTTCTGGCCCCCTCCCAACACCACAGGGACTCCTATAAGTGGAATCAACACCCACGGACCTGATGCTGATGGAGCATAAACAAGCTCTTGACAATATCAGTGAAATTACAGAGCCATATTTTTAGGTCAAGTCTCCATCACTGAATAATCTAATCCTAAGGATAAAAATTATATAGATAAAGAAATCTCAAGGCTAGTCTCTCGATTAAAGTCAGTTTAGTTCCATTCAATCAGCATTTCAGAGGCATCTACTATGCTGAGCACCATACGTTGTGCTAGATGAATAAAGTTTCCAACTTTATTCATCACTGGAAAACTGGAGTTTTCCAGTGTTGGTATCCTAAATGAACTATTAAAATAGAATATTCTGGGTGCTATGATAGAGTCTCTCTAGGGTTAAAACTCAAAGTTCTGGAGAAAATATAAATTTTAAATATATATGTGTAGTTATAATATATAATTATTATATATTAACAATTAATAATAATTATTAATATATACATTATACATATTGTGTATTTCACCGAGAGAGAGAGATTGATTCAGAGGATCAGTCTCAATCACTGATTAATCTAATCCTAAGAATAAAAATTACATAGATAAATATCAGGGGATATTCTCTCAATGTCAATGTCAATTTAGTTCAATTATATGTGAATGTGTGTTGCATGTGTGTATATATAATATAAGCAGCTGAAATGTAAAGCTTAGCTTTCTAATATCTCTATGTATGATGAGAGACACAATCAGCCATAATTCAAAAGGGAAGAACATAATTTAGCATCAGTTTAATTGCAACAAAATTGAGGTAGAAGCTCTCTAAATTAAATATATACAAAAAGCTTTGGGAAAGGTCTCCACACTTATTACCTGGCACATAGGAGGTATAAAAGAATTCTACTGAAAGAATGTAAATAACTGAACAACTCTCAGAGTTAATCAGGAAGCAATTCTCAAAATCCCTATGAACATTAGAAGTTACCTTACAACTCTAGGTTGAGAGGCTATTAGTTGTGCACATAAAAAATCCAGAAATCCCATCCGGCAACTTGAGCTTCTTAAAATATTTCTTCCAGCTCCCAGACCATGACAGTATATATAGAAATAGATGCCTTATTTAGCAGTCTCAAAAGCCCTCGGTGCCTTCCTTGAGTCCACACTCAGACACCAAAAGACTCCCATCAAATACGTTATTCATAAGAAGTTTATTTTCTCAGCCCCTAACAGAATGAAAGTCACAAAATGAAGGGTCTTTTACACAAATTAAGCTCTAGACCAGGGATTGGCATGCTTTTCCTGTAAAAGGCCAGAAAATAAATATTTTAGGCTTTGTGGGCCATAAGGTCTCTGTTGCAACTACTCTAGTTTTGTTTCAAGAAAGCAGCATAAATAACACATAAATAAGTGTGGTTGTGTTCTGATGACCCCGCCATAAGGACAATGAAATGTGAATTTCATATAATTTCATATAACTTTCACATGTCACAAAATCTTCTTTTGACTGTTTCCTACCATTTAACCAGGTAAAAACCATTCTTAGTTTGTGTGCCACAGAAACACAGCAGGCAAGGTGGAATGGCTGTAGCTTTTGGCCTCTGGTCTACTCTTGGGGATCAAAAATTGCACATTTGTCCCTTGGAAAAAACATTTTAGTTGTCTGGTAATTTCACTCCAGTGAAAAATTTCATCTCAAGTGAATAAGATAATCAGAACTCTCTTAGTAGGACCCTTATACCAAGCTCATCTCAAGTGGTTTGTTTGCAGGATGCAATATCATTGAAAGCTGAAATGAGAGTCTGATGATCTTGACCAACAGTGGAGCCAATGTGGTCATTAAGTCAGCAACTCTAGCATTGTTTGGCCTGATACAGAAATCAGAATAGATGCAAGAACTTTTTCCTTAAAACAGATCCCATTAGAGACAGCAGGACCTGCCTACCAGTCGCAGTGATTCTCTATCTGTCTAGGCATGTGGAACTAATATCACTGGAACAGTGCTAGGAGTGAATGGATTTTGCCAAGCAACAACCTATGCATCCTTGTTTCCTCCCACCCCATGCTCTTATGAGTGTAGATACTTTTCTTTCTGCTGATGTGGCATTTGGAGACTCCATTTGCAGAGCAGTGGTGCTTGGCTAAACTCTCTCTTGCTAATCTAATTGGGTGGGAGAAGATACAAATGCCATTCTAGATCACACCAGCTCTCTACTAAGGAAGTCTGGGAGTACCAAAAATGTAAAAAGAAAAAAAACTGAGCACAGCACCTCCTAATGATCATCAGTCCACCTGCCATGGAATCCCATGCCAGTCTAGGAAAACAATTTGCTTTTGGTTAAGAGGAAAGTTCCCTGAATTTGGTATTAATAGTCCATCAGAAGCAAGAGGGGTTCATGCATGAAGCTGGAGGTACTGCAGATATGTTCGTTGATGATATATATCAAGTCCAAGAAGGTCTTGAAACACTACAGCTGTATGATTTCTAACCAGATGAAATTAAATAGGAATAAGCAAAAGATCCTGACTTGAGTCAACAAAGCTACCTTCACAAGTACAGAGAAAAAATTTGGAAGGAATATGGACACAAGTGGCTTGAAGCAGGGTTCTGTAACCTTGATGCTATTAACATTCTGGGCTGGATAATTCTTTGTCATGGGGGGCTGTTTTGTGCATCCTTGTTGGATGGTTAGCAGTATCTCTGGACTCTACCCATTAGATGCCAGTAGTATACCATCCCCCAAGCCATAAAAATCAAAATTGTCTCCAGACATTGCCAAATGTCCGGGGGATGTTGTGGGGGATGACAGTATCACCCCGGTTGAGCACCAGTGGCTTAGAGGAAGCACAGACAATAATAAAATTTTTATCAAGTACAAGTTGAATAGGAATCTCCAGTATGGTGAGACCACCAAAAGAACTAACAGAATCTTGGACTCCGCTGCTGAATCAAAGTTAAGTATAAAGACGGAGATCATCAACACTAGTGAGACCACATCTGAACATTGTTAAGAGGAATATGGAAGAACTGGAGCCTATTTCTATCAGAGGGACCAAAAGGGAGAGGGAGAATCAAATCCGTGTTATCAGAGGAACAGATGTGCAACTTCTCACCCCACCCTCAAGTCTTCCTTAATTTAGGTTAATCAACCTCACTGCAGCTGAGATGGAAAGGAAGGGTGAGACTGGAATGTGACATAAAGCTCCGAAGGGCTGGCATAGAGAAGAACATTAGACTTGTTTTGTATGGTTCCAAGAAGCCCAGCTAGCATCAGTGCATGACAGCAATGGGAAAAAGATTTCAACTCAATCAATGGAAGGTGTTCTAATGCCGTGTCTTTGAGAACATCATGCATAGGCAAGGATAACGACTTGGTTGTAGAAACAGCTGGTGCATCAGATGGGGGTGGGTGGTGGAGTAGATGACTTTCAAGGGATCTTCCAGCCCTTAGATTCTAATGAGTAAGTAAACGGAATGCTGCCAGTGCTGTGTTTTTTTTCTGAGCAGGCTAAGAAGGCAATACCCTAAAGCACATATGCTAAAGATGCCCAGTACTGTATTTAACACGAGATCAGAAAGATCATCTGTTCTCACTGTTCCTTTGAAAAAATATGGCTTGTCTGATAATCAAATAAGGAAGCACCATCCAACCTGCCTTCCTCAGCACTGTCTCCATGCTCAGAGATGCATCCCTCCTGGGTAGGATGGATGGCAATGAGCCTGTCATAGGACGAAGCTTGGCATCAGCCCATGCCCAAAGCTAACTCAAAAGGAAACAAAGAAAACTGTTTTCCACATCCTTTTTGTTCAAAGGAGTAGTGTCCTCTAGAATTCCTGGCCCTCTTCCACAGGGTGGTGCCTTCTACTTTCCTGGCACTTAGCCTCAGTGGCGCTCAGCACACATTCATCTGGCTGTCACTTGGGCCGTTTTCATAGATGAGCGCCATGGACTCTTGGGGACTGCAAAAGAGAGGTCTCTTAACTCCCGAAAACACAAGAGCCCAGAATATACTGCTTATAATCACTCACAGATTGTTAAGAAAATTCTATGCATACTCCAAGAGAATCCTTACTGAAACTTGTTACTGAAAGCCAACAGCATGTGGCAGGAAACCCTAAAGTAGTGGAATTGCCGAAGTGTCTAACTCTGGAAACAGCACTCTCCCTAAACTCCCACATTCCAATGACTGCAAATTGCTAAAAGGGCCATGATTGGAAAGATGCATGCTTACAGAGTCCTTGATCTTTCCTCACATACTCAAATGTACCCAGATTCCTATATAGCTTATCTTAAAATGGGAAAATGAGAAAAATCTCTTTGTCCTTGAGCTAGTAAAAAAAAATTGGGTGTGCACAGGGGAAAGCTTGATAACTGGACAAAATTCAAATGCATAGGTTTGGAGAGGTCTTCTATTTCCTTCATCATTAATGACTGATAAAGCTCGGCAAGCCAATAAAACAAAAAGCAAACAAAGATAAAAATCTCTTTTTAATGTCCGTTTTTCTCTCTGTTGTAATTTTTAATAAATTCTTTCTGGTAATATTTTGATTGCAAAGATAATTTTTGCTTTTATTCCTTTAGGCAACACAGCATATTAACTCTCCAGTCCCCCCAATGGCAATGCAAAGACACAGTCAAAAACGTGGATGCAAGAAGAAGAAGGTATTTTAACTACACATACTCTACTGCTGGCTTTTAAAGAGCCAAAGAAAGAGGTGTATACAGAAAAAAAATCAAGTGGGGAGGTTGCCAGGCAAACACAACTACCTTTTCAAATAAAAATCATTATAATCACAGAAGCCTATGTTAGATCACAGGGGTTACACTAACAATATCAGACAATCATTCTGACTGCTGGGAAACACTGTACTGCAAACATTAGCACAAAAAGAATACATTTCAGTATTCACCCTCAGCAGAACCCAAGTACTCAATAGTAAATATCTTTGGAAATGTTTCAGTGGGGCACACTGACTTTATAAATTACTTACTTGGTGACATTAAAATGTCAGTAGATCTGCTTTATCTAATACACGAATAATAAGGTTTGATGCATATTTCTTTTACGAACCTCCTATCAACCAAAGGTACATTAGCATCCATCAAATGACCTTTGTACACAAAACTGCCTATGACAACATCAGAACACTTTTAGAAAAGCTAGAAGATAGCAGTGTTAAACCATCTAAACATTATAAGACTACAAACTAATCATCTTCCCACTTGCAGAGACTTATAGAAGAGAGAAGTGCTTTCAAAATCATCCAGTTGAACCCTTTTATTTTGCAGAAAAGGATATCAAAGTCCAGAGAGGCAAAATGATTTGACCAAGATCACATAGCATGAAATGAAAAAATAAGTTAGAAACTAAGTCAACTACCTCTTAGCAGAAGGCTATTTCTCCATGCACTAACAGCACCTCCTCATTTTCTACATCAAGATGAGTTGACTTTTGGCATCTAAGAAACCAAGAGACAGATTTCAGTGGGACTTTGTGTTTGGGAAAAAATACATTGTATGGTTTTATAATGTTCCCTAAAAAGTTTATTTTTAGAGTATTTTGTGAGAAAGACTTTCATTTTCTTTTTCTTTTAAAGCCCACATCGTAGTGAATGTATTATTATGTAAATAATGACGTGCTCTGGTGAGCCAATTTTCCTCACTTTTTATTCTCTTTAAAGCTTACCTCTGGCCTAGAATTGGTCTCTGGCCACCAGATGAAGGTGCCAGCACATTTTCCCACACTCTCTTTTTCTAAGAAGCAGAGAGTCAGAAAGAGGGAAGGCCGACAGACAGTGCAATATACCAGTACAAATCAGGCAATCTGAGCTCCAGTTTGTGTGACTTTTGCAAATCTCAATTTCTTCTTATCTAAAATGAGGGGAGCACCTATGAATCAGTTGCTAACAACACTGGGACCAAGCATTTCGAATTTGGTTTACTTGCACCATTGCCCCCTGGGGAGACAGAAGAAAGGGATGGAGGTGGAGATAGAGGCGTTAAAGCACAGGTAGGAAGTCTACACATACAGATGTATGAACATAATTTACTTTAACTATGAAGTCTAAAGTCCAGATAAGAAAATGCTATTTTCTACATCTACACACACACACACACACACACACGCTCCCACATCATACACACTGATGTATTCTCATCAATGCATCATCAATACAACCTGATATATTCTCTCCCAAGAGCTAGGTCAAAGCTGCCTGGTTTGATTTTATGTGCAGAGCAACTTCTCAAGCACTAGATGTTGAACATCAGTTTACCTTTCCCTTTCTTTAACAATCCTGTGTAAATGATTATTGTTCTACTAACCTAACATTTTCTGCCATGAATTGTCCTCTTCCAGCTTCACAATTAATGGTCTATTTTTTGTAAAATTGAGAGGCATTAATCTATGTAAAGATTAGTAGAAGAGCTATAAAATCTGTGTTATTAACATAATATTAACCTTATCCAACCTGTGCTGTAAGTCACTGAGTTCCTAGGATCTCAGCACATATCAAGAAGCTAAGGTTATTTCCACATAATACTAAGAAACACAATACAAACCATTAAAGAGGGGTGGAGAGAATAAAAGAGAAAATTTAGTATTAATCAAGTTTCTCTTTTCTATTCTACCTGAGGGTAACCAAAATGCAATCCAGAGACTCCAAAATCAACTTCAGAAATAAACACCCACCATTATGTCCTTTCTACATAAGACACATCTTGTAATGCCTCCCGTAAGATAAGTAAGTGTTAGAAATATTCTAGTCTCTGGCATCAGAAAGGCCTGGGTTCAACCCCTGACTTGCCACTGTATGAGTCTGGGAAAGTCGCTTAACTTCTCAACTTCAGGGTTGTTGTAAGGGTGAAATTAAACAATGCATGGAAAGGATCTAACACATAGCAAGAACTTAATTGGCATTACTGCCCTCCTCTTGAGGGTCAATGTGGGCAATGGAAACAATATCCATAACCAGAGACAATTTAAATATCACATCATAAATTGGCTGGCTTCACAGATCTATATCATGCATTTCCAACAAGGGTGATTTTGTCCATAAGGGGAAGAAAATTGATTTGGGGGGAAAGTGAAAAAAAAAGATATTACAGTAGATTGTGGCCCTTCACATCCAATCCTCCTCCCCTAAATCTTTTTCCTTAGTATTTAAGTTCTCTCATTAGGATTATTTAAATTGAATTTCCTCCTTAGGGGATGATCTTTTTCAAAAGGTTGTGAGGCCAGGCAGGGTGGCTCACACCCATTATCCCAGCACTTTGGGAGGCTAAGGAGAGAGAATAGCTTGAGGCCAGGAGTTCCAGACCAGTCTGGGCAACACAACAAGACCGTGTCTCTACAAAAAACTTTAAAACTTAGCTGGGTGTGGTGATGCACGCCTGTAGTTTTAAATATTCCAGAGGCTGAGGAGGGAGGATCGCTTGAGCCCAGGAGTTCAAGGCTGCAGTGAGCTGATTGCACCACTGCCCTCCAGCCTGGGCAACAGAGTGAGACCCTGTCTCTTAAAAAAAAGAGAGAAATTTGTGAAACACTGATACGTATCCTTTGCATTATTGAAAAGATGCACTCCTGGAAATTTTCACCGTTTCCCTACGCTAGGACTCAAAAAACTGCCATGTTATCAGTACAAGGGACAGGAGTAACCCCAAAGGGCATTTGACATTATGCATGATATTACACGCTGTATAAACATGACATTGTCTCTATTTTTAATATAATCATAGTAAATTCCATTTATTGGGGTTTACCTCATAAACCTTATATGTCCCTCTTCCTAGCATCCAATTTCCAGCCCTATTTCTAATCCATTTCAGAAAGACAATATCAATGTTACTCACCTTTTAAATTAGGACTTGGGCTAAACAATTCTATATCAGAACATTCTTGCAGCAGATGTAGATTAAATCTAAAGCTTCATCCTTGCCTATTTGCATTGTTATCCACCCATAGAAATTCATTGCGTTTTCAAAGGTGACTTCCTTGGAATAAATCCATTCAGCTGTCTCTAATGAATCTGTAGGTGTCAAAGTCTTCTCCTGCCCTGTCATCAATTAATGAGCCTAGGGACCCATCCCTGTATAGAATTCCGATTATGGCCCTGTAGTTACCTACAGCCATTCTATAAAATGGATAAATGGATGTCACAGCTAGTTCAGTCCCTTAAGTATCAGGGTTCTGATTAAAGTAGGAGAGGGGTTCAGAATGAGATGAGGCCAACACACAGCTGATGGCCCCAGGCTCTGCTACCTGTCCTTGATCATCCCTGAAATCTTGGAGACACTAGGTAACTTCAACTGTAGATTTATTTGGTCATTTGTTTATAGCCAGCTGCCAATAATCTGTAGTCCTGGGGTACAACATAAACATGGATAACTAAAATCTATAATCTCCCAACACACCATAGGCAAGAGTGTCAGCTCCTTCCTCATTAAACTGTTCTACCTGCACAAGCTGTTAAGATAAAAAGTAAAATAGTTTCCATCTATCCCCCCATTTTCAGTTTTAAACAAAATTTGTTTTTGTTCTTGTTTTGAGACAGTGTCTCTTGCTGTGTCACCCAGACTGGAGTGCAGTGATGCAATCATAGCTCACTGCAACCTCGAACTCCTGGGCTCAAGCAATCCTCCTGAATCAGCTTCCTGAGTAGCTGGGACTACAGGCGTGTGCTAGGGTGCCTGGCTTTTTTTTTTTTTTCTTTTTTTTTAGAGATGGTCTCTTGCTTTGTTGCCCAGGCTTGTCTCGAATTCCTGGGCTCAAGCGATCCTCCTGCCTCAGCCTCCCAAAGTGCTGAGATTACAGGCGTCAGCCACCGCACCCCACCCTACACAAACTTTAAATCTGGAGTTTACAAAGGTTAAAGGTAGGCATTCAGACAACAAGAAGTAAAATGAGACAGGATACTCCCCAGTAAGGATAATCAGACTATGAATAATCAAGAGCTGCACCCACTGTTACCCAGAAACATCAAGTCTTCTCATGTTTTACATCAAGCCCTACATTATGATTGTAAGTGAATCAGGGTGGGGAGCTTACAATCCTAGAGTTGGCACTGTGGGAGGCATGAAGCAGAAGCTCAAGAGCCAGTTAGGGACTAATGTACATCAAAAGCACAAATAGGCCAGGCACGATGGCTCATGCCTATAATCCCAGCACTGTGGGAGGATCACTTGAGCCCAGGAGATTGAGACCAGCCTGGGCAACATGACAAAACCCTGATTCTACAAAAAATACAAAAATTAGCTGGATCTGGTGGTATGCACAGGTAGTCGAAACTACTCGGGAGGCTGAGGCGGGAGGATTATCTGAGCCTGTGGAGGTGAAGGCTGCAGTGAGCCTTCAGTGCAGTGGTGATCACACCACTGCACTCCAGCTCAGGTGACAGTGAGACCCTGTCTCAAAATAAATAAATAAATAAAGCACAAATACCCCAAAGCCATATCACCATATTCCTCATTTGGAAAAAGGACCAGCAGATCATCTTAACAGCGTTTTGGAATCTGTGCAATTCTCACAGCTTTTACTCTATCGCTAGTCACAATGCTGTTCTTTGCTGAGATTTTTAAAGACTGCCATCTTCATGATCCTACAACATCCATCTTTTCAGAGGGATATCTTGTTTGAGGAGACTCAGACTTAATTACTTTTCATCTGTCTTAAAGAATTCAGGTACTAACCTATTCATGTCAATGTGAATAAAACAGCAAAAAGTAGTTGCTGTGGCCAAGTGCTGTGAAATAAGAAAAGCTGTGTTTCTTGTCCTGGTATCTGCTTCTAACAAACAGCAGGATCTTGGATAAGCATCTGTACTTCAACGCCTTCACCTATGAAACTCAGACAATAATCTCTGCCCTGCTGGGCAGAATAAAATAAGTGCAAAAACATTTTAAAGAGCATAAACCATTACATGTGTTTAACTTATTGCAAGACACTTGAATCTGGAAGTTAAGCATAATATATTTGTGGTCCTTTCCAATTTACAGTAATATGACAATAAATTAAAATAATTTTAATAGACACAAGGAACCTTCTGCTTTTAAAAACTTCAGTAAGACTATTTCTTTTACATTACAGAAACACTTTTAAAAGATCTTTTAAGTGCTCATTGTGAGAAAAAAGTAATGTTGCTTTCTTATGCCCTTTACAAACCTTTACTCTGGACTCAACTGACTAAAATTAACAGCTAGAATTGTTTTGACTTGTTCTAACACAGACGAACCGAATTTCAAATCATTCAACCTCACCTCTTCTCTCCTTCACTCCTGGCAGCCAAGAAGTGAATTGTGCATTCCATCTGGCCTTTTGATAATTTCCAAAATGCTAGAGAAAATGGTCAGCTTTAAATTTCCCAAGGTGAGTTCTAGAAATTCCGTGCTTAATGTACTTTGCTCTCTCATTCAAATGTATTTGAACTGAGTTTAAAATGTCCATGTGGGAAAAGTTCAACCCCCGTAGCCTGTTACCTTCAAATCTTCCCACTCAGTGGATTGAGTAGAGATACTCCAAGGGGTGAACCTTCACCAAGAACCTCTTCGATAGCTCTTCAATCCATAGACCAGCACTGGGGCTCTCCAGCACTCACAATGATTATAAGAGCCATCATTTGTTGAGGTTCTACCATGTTCTATGTGCCAAACATCACACCAGTGCTTTATAGACATAGTCTCATTTTATTCTCACCACAATCCTTCCAGATAGGCATTATGCCTATTTTAAGATGATGAAACTGACTCTCAGAAAAGTGAAATAGCTTCCTTAAAAAGACCAGATTTTAAGTTTCATGAGAGCAGGAACCATGTCTATTTATTCACCAACATAAATTCCCCAGTGCCTGACATAATGTCTGTAAAATAGTAGGTATGGCACAAATATTTGTTTAACAACTGATTCAGTAAAGTGGCACTATGAACACATTGCTATATCAACACAAAATTCACTGGGGCTGGAGGACTGGAGAAGGGATGATGTATTAATACGAAACAAGTGATTTTTCAATAACATTAACAATAATAAACAGTTCCCAGCCACCCACTAATTAGAAATTTGTAAAACTGTTGGACTGTGTTTAATCCTCTACTCCCTACATTGGCATGGCCCAAATCTTGGGACCACCTCAGTTGCCATTTGGAATTCAACTACAATAGTTTAAAATGACTCTCGCTGTTCCTTGCTCATGCAGAGAAGTGACTTTCTAAAATAAAAGCATTTCCTTTCCATGCCAGGCAACTAGATGTGGTTCCGGTAGTTGGTCAGTGCTTTCCTTATTGCTAATTGCAATGCTCACAGTATCCTGGAAACAACAACCAAAGGCAGGCCGTTTTTTGAGTTACTGTGTACATTTAAACTTGACATGTGTTAAATTATGGGTCGAAAACAGAACCTTCATCCACTTAGACCAATGCTGTTTAATAATTAAACCTGAATTGTAACAGTATGCATTCCAAAAGGAACACATTTAGTTGCCTTGCTCAGACAATATATTAATACCAATCTTACCTTACTATCATAGTCCCCACCCTTATCTGTGGTTTCACTTTCAATTTTCAGTGAGCCATGGTCACTCACAGTCAGGAAATACATGATCACAGTATAAGATATTCTGAGAGAAAAAGACTACATTCATATAATTTTTATTACAGCATATTATTATAATTGTTCTATTTTATTGTTGTCGTTGTGAATCTTACTGTGCCTAATTTATAAGTTAAACTTTATCATAGGTAAGTATGTGTAGGAAAGAACATAGTATATATAGGGTTTCAGGCATCCGCCGGGGGTCTTGGAACACATTCCCCACAGATAAAGGGGGACAATGCACCTTGAAACTGAAACTTAAACAATGTGAGAATGATCACTGGATTGCAAACACTATAAAAATCATACAGGAGTACATTTATCTTTTCTTCAGATTCCTTAAAGTCATTCCATTTTTTAAAAGCTCTGTTTTTTCAATAATGACCAAATGCTGCTTCCAAAAAAGAAATTTAAGAGATAATTATTATTAATAAACTAATAATCCTCCAGCAATGCTAACTACAATCCCTCTGATAGCCAGGGGAAAAAAAAGAAAGATGTGAAAACAATAAAAGCTATTTTGGGGAACTCATTAAAAAAGAAAAACAACATCCCCAAAATAAACACTCAAGCTGCGTCAAATCAGGTACCAAATTGTTTGGAAATGAAATTATCTTTGAGAGGATATTTACTATAAGCAGTCAAGATTTAATCAAATAAAATTATGAGAGAAAAAAAGGCTCAATTTTGTCCTGAGTATTTATCATGGTTAAACAGGCAATCTCCTGCAGCTTGAGAATCCAAGGCTATAACTCTGGGGGATGCTCTCAGGACAGAGGACTAAAGGAAATAAATGAAAGAAGGCTGATGTTATAATGGGAGAAAATACTTCAAAAACTGAGTAACAGCTCATTGTGAGCTTGGCACTCAAGACGGAAATACAACAGCCATTATCTTTGGGCTAAACAAATTGATGATATAAAAACAAAGGAATGATCTAGGCAAACATGGATATAAAAATACCCAAAGGTGAACCATTGAAAAAGGGCATCCTCGGCCGGGCGCGGTGGCTCACGCCTGTAATCCCAGCACTTTGGGAGGCCAAGGCGGGTGGATCACGAGGTCAGGGGTTCGAGATCAGCCTGACCAACATGGTGAAACCCCACCTCTACTAAAAATACAAAAATTAGCTGGGTGTGGTGGCGGGCGCCTGTAATCCCAGCTACTCAGGAGGCTGAGGAAGGAGAATTGCTTGAACCCAGGAGGCAGAGGTTGCAGTGAGCCGTTATCACGCCACTGCACTCCAGCCTGGGCGACAGAGTGAGACTCCATCTCAAAAAAAAAAAAAAAAAAGAAAAAAGAAAAAGAAAAGAAAAGAAAAAGTACATCCTTGTTATTTTCCTTACAGTACTGGATATTAGGCAAAAATAGATGACCAAGAAAGCAATTAAAAGTATGGAGGTTGATTAAAGAAAAAATAATAGGAAGGAAAAATGGAAACATCTGTGAAACCTTCAGTGTACACAGAAGAACACACTTGGTCCGGAGAAGGAAGTGATTTGGTTGAGTCTACACACAACTAGTAAATGGCAGATCTGGACAAGAATAGAAAGTTCCATGATGGCACAGACTTTTGTCTGTTTTTGTTCATTGGAACAAAGACTGAAACATAGTACAGTCTCAATGAATATTTGTTGAAGGAAGGGAGGAAAGGTGGAAGGAAGGATAAATTCAATTGAATTCAAAAAGTATACATTACACAATGTCCTTGTGAGGAATTCCAAGACAGTGCACGGCATGGCACCTAACTATAAATTTGTGAAATTGTTGGACTGCCTTTAATTACCTACTCCCTAAATTGACATGGCCCAAATCTTGGGACCATCTCAGTTGCCATTTGGAATTCAGCTACAACAGTTTAAAATGACCCTCACTGTTCTTTGCTCATGGAGAGAAGTGACTTTCTGAAATAAAACATTTCCTTTCCATACCAGGAAACCAGTATGTGGTTTCCTGAATTGGTCCAGGAGCTTACAGTCTATCTGGGGTAAACAAGATGTACACAGGAAAGGGTGACTCACCACCAAATGTTATACACTGAGAGCCAAATAAATGGTGTGTATGTCAACCCTGCAGAAAGTTTGATGAATAGAGACTCAGCTATGAACTGTTGTAGACAGGGAATCTTGATGGTGAAACAAGAGGCACTAAATGCCAGTAAAGCCTCTTGACTTCCCGGTGTAACAGGATCTTGTCTAATGATATTGATGAAAAAATTCTTCACAGTTTTCAAAGTGCTTTCAGTTTGCCTTACCTCCTGTGTTCCTAACAAAGTACTAGGTGGTGGGCAAGAATGGGATGCTGATCTTCATTGAAAAGTAGAAAGAAGACGTATTCTCTGAAATGAGAATTCAATCCAGTACGGTATGTGATGGCACCTATCCATCTCGGGGAAGTTGAGAGTCTTAATGTGGATGTTGTTAGCATATGTGAGATAAGAAGACGCAAGATTGGCACAGACAAGTTTAGAAAAAGGGATTGTTTGGCAGTGCAATAGAATCAAAGCACATCCAGGAAATGTGGAGATGGTGGAGAAGAGGCAAGCACTTCCTCTAGCACACAAGTTCATTTATTCTCTCCCTTGTTCTGCAACAGTAGACAATATCCCCTCCTGGGATAGCTAGGGCTACCACTAGCACATACTGGTGTCTTTATGTGGAATATCAAAAGGTAACTTATCTTGGCACCCATTCTTCCAGGTCGGCATGGCCTCACTCCAGAGCACAGGGCTTAGTGAGCAAAGCACGGGCTGCATTTCAGCTCCCATTCATTTTCTCGGCCAGGTGTCTTTGTACAATGCACAAACTGAACACCCAGATATGTCGGCCCTGGAAATAGCCCATTCAGTCTTTGACCTGCTATATTAGAATGTGCTTCCTTTTACAGAGTCTAAGTACACCTCCCAGTGGGATTTGTTGTGCCCTTTCTAGCCACATGGGAATAGCTAAGCTCCTCTTCCCAGAGACAGTCCTTCAAACACTTAGACTGCTTTTGTGCCCTTCCTCAATCAAGCTACCCATATAGCTATCTCCTTCCAAAGAAAACCAAACCAGCCCCAAAGCCACAGCAGAACTACAGTGCCATTGAAAACACACTTGTAGCAGAGCTATCATAAAGGGACTTGAAATATAAGGAAGAACTATATACAGACAAGGATCATGACAGATTTATCAACACTCTAATGGAAGCAATCAAAGCATTAAAGGTGAGGAAAAGCAGAAGTAGCTGAATATGCAGGATACATGCACTCGAAAGAGCCCCAGAGTAAAAATAAAGAGGAAATGGAGAATTGGAGGAACATTAGGACAAAATGAGGGGGCAAGTGTAGTGGAACTATAAAGAATTCCAGGCATGCAGGCTAAAGGATAGGGATATGAACTGCTTAGGAAAAGAAGAAAAGAAAAGAGGAGGGGAGGAAAGAAAGGGAGGGAAGGAGAGAGTCAGAGGAAGGAGGGAAGGAAGGAAGGGAGGAAGAGGGAGGGAGGGACAGGAAAGAAAGAATGAAGAAAAGAAGGCAGGAAGGGAGGGAGGAAGGGAGGGAGCGAGAAAGAAAGGAAGGAAGGGAGGGAGGAAGGAAGGGAGAGAGAAACAAAGGAAGGAAAGAAGGAAGGAAGAAGGAAGGAAGGAAAGAAGGAAGGAAGTGAGGGAGGGAGGGACAGAGGGAAGGAAGGGAGAGAAGGAGGGAGAGATGGAGGGAGGGGAGAGGAAAGAATGAAAATAATTGGGAGGGAAAAGAGAAAGGCAAGCAGGGAAAGGAGGGAGGGAGGGAGGGAAAAATGGCTCCTTATATCCATACCCAAGTCTAGTTGTCTGGTTTGGGTGTCAGACTTCACTAATGAATGTGAGGCAGGAGAAGCCAAACCAATGCCTTCCAGATCATTATGCATTTACCATATTTATTGAAACGGTAGCTCTGTATCAGGCATCTGCGCATGTGTGGGGGACACGGTGGGTAATTTGTTGATTTTTTCCCCTACGGGAAATCCACATCAAATGAGCTCTGCAAAATCTGGCTTGAATGATGCTGTCCCTGGTAATGGGCATATCTGAGCTTATGAGCGGCATATTGTCAGTCTGTAGTTGATTGGTTTTATGGTGCCTCAGATGGGCTTTTTCCAAGTCCAGGGCATTTGGATTTTCTTCTGGTATTTCATGTTCATAAAACTCAGTTTAATTTGCCACAGCACATTCTACCAGATGGCCTCTCCTTTCACTTTCAGTACCTCTGCTAAATCTGCCCACACAGAGTCTTTGTGCATCCTTTCTTTTGCCAACCATCACACAGTAAATCTCCTTGCATAAAGCAGTGCTTTCTTCTACAGATTATGTTTGACTGAAGGCTGGATAATTCTGATCACTTGCTGCTCATCAAAATGAGGAGTACATGTCTGAGGGCAAAGGAGAATAAAAGGCAGCTTCCAACAGGAAACAATGCTTTATGAATATCCTTCATTTCTGTGACTGTGTTTCCATTTCTAGTTTGAGTTTATTGAGAAAATAGGACAAAGGTAAATAAAAATAAAAACAAGTCCCATGACCCTAACATACCAACTGTTTTTGTTTGCCTTGAGTTCCCTTCCAGTCTGGGTCCTTAGGCATGTGTATCTTTTTTTTTTTTTTTTTTTTTTTGGACATGGAGTCTTGCTGTGTCACCCAGGCTGGAGTGCAGTGGTGCAATCTCGGCTCACCACAACCTCCACTTCACAGGTTCAAGTGATTTTCCTGCCTCAGCCTCCCAAGTAGCTGGGATTACAGTCATAGTATGCCACCACACCCAGCTAATTTTTGTATTTTTTTAGTAGAGAAGGGGTTTCACTATGTTGGCCAGGCTGGTCTTGAACTCCTGACCTCAAGTGATCTGCCTGCCTTGGCCTCCCTAAGTGCTGGGATTACAGGCATGAGCCACCACCTGGCCCTCATGTGTATCTTTCGACAGGATTGAAATTTTAGACAAGATACAAATGTGTATCCTGCTGTTTTTCGTTTGCCATTATAAACATTTTCCATGTTGCTACACAGTGGCCATAATTATCACTTTAACAGATGCATAATATTCTACAGAGTATATGTGTCATAATATATTTGATGGCCTTCACCAATGACTCAGCATTTTAGATTGCTTCCCTTCCTTTCCTTATTAGGGCTAACTCTATAAATTAAAATCTTCACATTATTTAATATATGGCCTTTCCTCTACTTTAAAGGTTTGATGGTAAAAGGAGGTGAATTTTCCTTAGGATTTTTTTCTCAGATAAATTTTCAGGGGCGGATTATTAAGTCAGACTGAATGAACATTTTTATGGTTCTTGATTACTTCATCAAATTTGCTTCCTAAATCAGAGTAATTTTAGCTGCCGCAGGCAGCATATACAGCAGTTTTCTGCCTTATCTTCAACACAAAGAATTACTATTTTCTTAAATGTTTGCTAATTCAAAAGGCATAAGATGCTATCTTGTCATCACTTAATTTGTACCTCTTTGAAAAGCCCTAATTCAACTATTCCCCATAAGCTCAATCACTAGTTATATTCCCTGGTGTGTGAACTGTCTGTTCACGTTCTTTTCCATTAACTTTCCCGGGTATCTTAAGGTTTTCTTATTGATAATGTAATTATCACCCTTGTCTTTCTTATCCGTTGCAAATATTCCCCAAATCTGTTTTCCTTTTTATTCTATGTATATTTTTATTGTTCATTAGTCTTTATTTCTTAAGCAGTCAAATCTGTAATTTTTTCCTTCATGATTTCTTCAGAACTTACCATGGAACAGATGGTTTCTTAAATGAATTTTCTGCTGTTTCTTGTGATTTGATTTTTTAAACAAGTTTGTTCTTTAATAATTGAATCTTATGCCATTTGAAATATATTTTCATACAATATACTAGGTTAGGAGCTTATGAATGTTTAATTGATAACCAGTTTTTCCCAAGTCATTAGTTAAATAGCTCTTCCTTTCTTATTCTTTTGTGATGCTCAGTTCATCACAGTAATATATGAATATAAATATAACACAAGAACATCTATTTTCATACCTGTACATTTTTTCTTCTGTTCCATTAGCCATACTTCTATTTTGGGACCAGGGTAGTGCTGTTTTAATGACTATTGTCCTTTATTGTATAATTATCAGTTTTATTTCTTTCAATGGTTAATTGCAAATGTACCAGAGGTGTTTCTTAACAAATTTGGATACAAAAAGAGCAGGCACAGTCTAAATAGTGGCCATACACTATAGGGATAAGGACACTGACTTCAAAATCAAATCCCTGCTCTGCCATTTGCAAGTTCTGTGACCTTGAGAAAATTATTTAATTTCTTTGAACTGTAGCTTCTCTACATGTAATATGAGAATCAAAGTACTTGTATCTGCATCATCTCAATACCATAGCCACTGGTCACACTAGCTATTTACATTTTAATTAATCAAAACTAAACAAAATTAAAACTTTAGTTTCTTAGTCACACTAGAAACATTTTCAATGCTCAATATTCACATGTGTTAATAGCTACCAGAGTTAGGTGGTGCTAGTATTATAAAACATTTCCATCATCGCAGAAATGTTTATTGGCCAGACCTGTGTAGGGTTGCCATGACAACTAAATATTTCATGGAAAGCACTTAGTACACAATCTAGCACATAGTAATCACTTTATGGTAACCGTAGTTGCAGTAGTGAAAGCTTGAACCACGAAGTACCTACAAGGAAAATGGAAAGGATCTACATCAAGAAAGCTTATCTGCACCTCAAAGTAAGAGATCATTTAGAAATCAATGGCTGAGGAAGCTGAGGAAATTCACCTGTCTGATCAAGGTGAACAAGCAGGGCCTCAGCCCCAGAATACAATTTCAAAAGGTGTTTGGATTCTTCAGGATTGGGATCTGGCACCCTCTGCAGAACAACCTCTCCTGGAAAAGAGGTGGTTTTCTCAGAGACAATATACATGGAAGTATTTCTACTCTGTTCTCCATGGAACATTCATTGTCTGTAATTTGGTGTCTTGAGTGAAATCCTCACACAAGAGTGCCTCTTAAGGGTCTGAGCAATCAGTGTCAGTTGGCAATATAATTAGTAAATAAACAAACTATCACGTTAGAGTTATAGATCAGTGACTTATACATTTGCCTGTTTTTTCCACTTTTATTACATATTTATTTATTTAAAGAGACAGAGTCTCACGCTGTTGCCCAGGCTCAAGGGCAGTGGCACAATCATGGCTCACTGCAGCCCCCAATTCCTGGGCTTAAGTGATCCTCCCAACTCAGCCTCCCGAGTAGCTGGGACTGCAGGCGCACAGTGACACACCCAGCTAACTTAATTTTTTTTTTTTTTGAGACGGGGTTTCACTGTGTTGCCCAGGCTGGTCTCAAACTCCTTGCCTCAAGTGATCCTCCTGCCTTGGCCTCCCAAACTGCTCGGATTATAGGCATGAGCCACTGCATCTGGCCATATTTGGTTCTTAAAATCATTCCTCCAAAGTTTGATAAACTCTGGGTGAGCTGATGAAACTGAATTGAGGATCAGCAAAGTAAAAGACTTCAGGAACTTAATCAAGGGAGTTTCTACCCAAGAGACTCTATTTAAAAAGAGCTCTTCTTTCCTCATAAGCATCGTATCCACTGCAAACAAGAACCACTTATCTTCATCCCTAAAAATATCCATCAGTATGCAGACAATTAAATATTGAAGAAGGCTTACTATGCCTTCTAAACATTACTCATGAATGAACGGGCAGCAATCTTTGCTGTTCTGCAGCCTCTGCTGATGATACCCAGGCAAACAGGGTCTGGACTGGACCTCCAGCAAACTCCAGCAGGCCTGCAGCAGAGGGGCCTGACTGTTAGAAGGAAAACTAACAAACAGAAAAGAATAGCATCAACATCAACAAAAAGGACATCCACAGAGAAACCCCATATGAAGGTCACCAACATCAAGGACCAAAGGTAGATAAATTCATGAAGATGAGGAAAAACCATCACAAAACGGCTGAAAATTCCAAAAACCAGCATGCCTCTTCTCCTCCAAAGGATCACAACTCCTCGCGAGCAAGGGAACAAAAATGGAAGGAGAATGACATGGACGAATTGACAGAAGTAGGCTTCAGAAGGTGGGTAATAACAAACTCCTTCAAGCTAAAGGAGCACATTCTAACCCAACACAAGGAAACTAAGAACCTTGAAAAAAGGTTAGAGGAATTGCTTAACTAGAATAACCAGTTTGGAGAAGAACATAAATGACCTGATGGAGCTGAAAACACAGCATGAGAACTTCACGAAGGATACACAAGTATAAACAGCCAAATTGATCAAGCAGAAGAAAGGATATCAGAGATTGAAAATCAACTTAATGAAATAAAGTGTGAAGACAAGATTGGAAAAAAAGAAAAGAATGAAAAGGAACAAACAAAACCTCCAAGAAATATGGGACTATGTGAAAAGACCAAACCTACACTTGATCGGTGTACTTGAAATTGATGGGAAGAATGGAACCAAGTTGTAAAACACTCTTCAGGATATTTTCCAGGAGAACGTCCCCGACCTAGCAAGACAGGCCAACATTCAAATTGAGGAAATACAGAGAACACCACAAAGATACACCTCCAGAAGAGCAACCCTAAGACACGTAATCATCAGATTCACCAAGGTTGAAATGAAGGAAAAAAATGTTAAGGGCAGCCAGAAAGAAAGGTCGCGTTACCCATCAACGGAAGCCCATCAGACTAACAGCAGATCTCTCTGCAGAAACCCTACAAGCCAGAAGAGAATGGGGGCCAATATTCAACATTCTTAAAGAAAACAATTTTTTTTTATTATTATTATACTTTAAGTTTTAGGGTACATGTGCACCATGTGCAGGTTACTTACATATGTATACATGTGTCATGCTGGTGCGCTGCACCCACTAACTCGTCATCCAGCATGAGGTATATCTCCCAATGCTATCCCTTCCCCCTCCCCCCACCCCACAACAGTCCCCAGAGTGTGATGTTCCCCTTCCTGTGTCCACGTATTCTCATTGTTCAATTCCCACCTATGAGTGAGAATATGTGGTGTTTGGTTTTTTGTTCTTGCGATAGTTTACTGAGAATGATGATTTCCAATTTCATCCATGTCCCTACAAAGGACATGAACTCATCATTTTTTATGGCTGCATAGTATTCCATGGTGTATATGTGCCACATTTTCTTTATCCAGTCTATCATTTTTGGACATTTGGGTTGGTTCCAAGTCTTTGCTATTGTGAATAATGCCGCAATAAACATACGTGTGCATGTGTCTTTATAGCAGCATGATTTATAGTCCTTTGGGTATATACCCAGTAATGGGATGGCTGGGTCAAATGGTATTTCTAGTTCTAGATCCCTGAGGAATCACCACACTGACTTCCACAATGGTTGAACTAGTTTACAGTCCCACCAACAGTGTAAAAGTGTTCCTATTTCTCCACATCCTCTCCAGCACCTGTTGTTTCCTGACTTTTTAATGATTGCCATTCTAACTGGTGTGAGATGATATCTCATTGTGGTTTTGATTGGCATTTCTCTGACGGCCAGTGATGGTGAGCATTTTTTCATGTGTTTTTTGGCTGGATAAATGTCTTCTTTTGAGAAGTGTCTGTTCATGTCCTTCGCCCACTTTTTTATGGGGTTCTTTGTTTCTTTTCTTGTAAATTTGTTTGAGTTCATTGTAGATTCTGGATATTAGCCCTTTGTCAGATGAGCAGGTTGCGAAAATTTTCTCCCATTTTGTAGGTTGCCTGTTCACTCTGATGGTAATTTCTTTTGCTGTGCAGAAGCTCTTGAGTTTAATTAGATCCCATTTGTCAATTTTGGCTTTTGTTGCAGTTGCTTTTGGTGTTTTAGACATGAAGTCCTTGCCCATGCCTATGTCCTGAATGGTAATGCCTAGGTTTTCTTCTAGGGTTTTTATGGTTTTAGGTCTAACGTTTAAGTCTTTAATCCATCTTGAATTGATTTTTGTATAAGGTGTAAGGAAGGGATCCAGTTTCAGCTTTCTACATATGGCTAGCCAGTTTTCCCAGCACCATTTATTAAATAGGGAATCCTTTCCCCATTGTTTGTTTTTCTCAGGTTTGTCAAAGATCAGATAGTTGTAGATATGTGGCGTTATTTCTGAGGGCTCTGTTCTGTTCCATTGATCTATATCTCTGTTTTGGTACCAGTACCATGCTGTTTTGGTTACTGTAGCCTTGTAGTATAGTTTGAAGTCAGGTAGTGTGATGCCTCCAGCTTTGTTCTTTTGGCTTAGGATTGACTTGGCGATGCAGGCTCTTTTTTGGTTCCATATGAACTTTAAAGTAGTTTTTTCCAATTCTGTGAAGAAAGTCATTGGTAGCTTGATGGGGATGGCATTGAATCTGTAAATTACCTTGGGCAGTATGGCCATTTTCACGATATTGATTCTTCCTATCCATGAGCATGGAATGTTCTTCCATTTGTTTGTATCCTCTTTTATTTCCTTGAGCAGTGGTTTGTAGTTCTCCTTGAAGAGGTCCTTCACATCCCTTGTAAGTTGGATTCCTAGGTATTTTATTCTCTTTGAAGCAATTGTGAATGGGAGTTCACTCATGATTTGGCTCTCTGTTTGTCTGTTGTTGGTGTATAAGAATGCTTGTGATTTTTGTACATTGATTTTGTATCCTGAGACTTTGCTGAAGTTGCTTATTAGCTTAAGGAGATTTTGGGCTGAGACAATGGGGTTTTCTAGATATACAATCATGTCATCTGCAAACAGGGATAATTTGACTTCCTCTTTTCCTAATTGAATACCCTTTATTTCCTTCTCCTGCCTAATTGCCCTGGCCAGAACTTCCAACACTATGTTGAATAGGAGTGGTGAGAGAGGGCATCCCTGTCTTGTGCCAGTTTTCAAAGGGAATGCTTCCAGTTTTTGCCCATTCAGTATGATTTTGGCTGTGGGTTTGTCATAGATAGCTCTTATTATTTTGAGATACATCCCATCAATACCTAATTTATTGAGAGTTTTTAGCATGAAGAGTTGTTGAATTTTGTCAAAGGCCTTTTCTGCATCTATTGAGATAATCATGTGGTTTTTGTCTATGGTTCTGTTTATATGCTGGATTAAATTTATTGATTTGCGTATATTGAACCAGCCTTGCATCCCAGGGATGAAGCCCAGTTGATCATGGTGGATAAGCTTTTTGATGTGCTGCTGGATTCGGTTTGCCAGTATTTTATTGAGGATTTTTGCATCAATGTTCATCAAGGATATTGGTCTAAAATTCTCTTTTTTTGTTGTGTCTCTGCCCGGCTTTGGTATCAGGATGACGCTGGCCTCATAAAATGAGTTAGGGAGGATTCCCTCTTTTTCTATTGATTGGAATAGTTTCAGAAGGAATGGTACCAGTTCCTCCTTGTACCTCTGGTAGAATTCGGCTGTGAATCCATCTGGTCCTGAACTGTTTTTGGTTGGTAAGCTATTGATTATAAGAAAACAATTTTCAACCCAGAATTTCATATCCAGCGAAACTGAGCTTCATAAGCAAAGGAGAAATAAAATCCTTTACAGACGAGCAAATGCTGAGAG
The DNA here is from genome assembly GCF_029289425.2 of Pan paniscus. Lineage (NCBI taxonomy): Eukaryota > Metazoa > Chordata > Mammalia > Primates > Hominidae > Pan > Pan paniscus. Next base: position 132,292,337 of record NC_073272.2, read on the forward strand.
ATTTTGTCACCAATAGGCTGCCTTACAACAGCGCCTGAAGGAAGCACTAACATGGAAAGGAAAAACCAGTACCAGTCACTGCAAAAACATACAAAATTGTAAAGACCATCGACACTATGAAGAAACTGCATCAACTAACAGGAAAAATAACCAGCTAGCATCATAATGAAAGGATCAAATTCACACATAACAATATTAACCTTAAATGTAAATGGGCTAAATGCCCTAATTAAAAGACAAAGACTGGCAAATTGGATAAAGAGTCAAGATCCATCAGTGTGCTGTATTCAGGAGTCCCATCTCATGTGCAAAGACACAAATAGGCTCAAAATAAAGGGATGGAGAAAGGTTTACCAAGTAAATGGAAAGTAAAACAAAGAAAGGGTTGCAATCCTAGTCTCAGATAAAACAGACTTTAAACCAACAAAGATCAAAAAAGACAAAGAAGGGCATTACATAATGATAAAGGGATCAATGCAACAAGAAGAGCTAACTATCCTAAATATACGTGCACCCAGTACATGAGCACCCAGATTCATATAGCAAGTTCTTAGAGACCTATGAAGAAACTTAGACTCCAACACAATAATAGTGGGAGACTTTAACACCCCACTGTCAATATTAGATCAGCGAGACAAAAAATTATCAAGGATATTCAGGACTTGAGCTCAGCTCTGGACCAAGTGGACCTAACAGACATCTACAGAATTCTCCACCCCAAATCAACAGAATACACATTCTTCTCAGCACCACATGGCACTTATTCTAAAACTGACCACATAATTGGAAGTAAAACATTCCTCAGCAAATGCAAAAGAACAGAAATCATAACAAACAGTCTCTCAGAACACAGTGCAATCAAATTAGAATTCAGGATTAAGAACCTTACTCAAAACCTCATGACTACATGGAAACTAAACAACCTGCTCCTGAATGACTACTGAGTAAATAACGAAATTAAGGCAGAAATAAATAAGTTCTTTGAAACCAACGAGAACAAAGACACAACATACCAGAATCTCTGGGACACAGCTAAAGCAGTGTTTAGAAGGAAATTTATAGCACTAAATGCCCACAGGAGAAACCGGGAAAGATCTAAAATAGACACCCTAACATCACAATTAACAGAACTAGAGAAGCAAGAGCAAACAAATTCAAAAGCTAGCAGAAGACCAGAAATAACTAAGATCAGAGCAGAACTGAAGGAGATAGAGAGATGAAAAACCCTTCAAAAAATCAATGAATCCAGGAGGTGTTTTTTTTTTTAAAGACTAACAAAATAGATAGAAGGCTAGCCAGACTAATAAAGAAGAAAAGAGAGGAGAATCAAATAGACACAATAAAATGATCAATGGGATATCATCACGGATCCCAAAGAAATACAAACTACCATCAGAGAATACTATAAACACCTCTACGCAAATAAACTAGAAAATCTAGAAGAAATGGGTAAATTCCTGGACACATACACCCTCCCAAGAGTAAACCAGGAAGAAGTCAAATCCCTGAATAGGCCAATAACAAGTTCTGAAATTGAGGCAGTAATAGCCTACCAACGAAGGACCAGATGGGTTCACAGCTGAATTCTACCAGAGGTACAAAGAAGAGCTGGTACTATTCCTTCTGAAACTATTCCAATCAATAGAAAAAGAGGGATGCCTCCCTAACTCATTTTATGAGGCCAGCATCAACCTGATACCAAAACCTGGCAGAGACACAACAAAAAAAGAAAATTTCAGGCCAATATCCTTTATGAACATTGATGTGAAAATCCTCAATGAAATACTGGCAAACCGAATCCAGCAGCACATCAAAAAGCTTATCCACCATGATCAAGTCAGCTTCATTCTTGGGAAGCAAGGCTGGTTCAACATATGCAAATCAATAAACATAATCCATCACAAAAAGAGAACCAATGACAAAAACCACATGATTATCTTAATACATGCAGAAAAGGCCTTTGATAAAATTCAACATGCCTTCATGCTAAAAACTCTCAATAAACTAGGTATTCATGGAATGTATCTCAAAATAACAAGAGCTATTTAGTACAAACCCACAGCCAATATCATACTGAATGGGCAAAAGCTGGAAGCATTCCCTCTGAAAACTGGCACAAGACAAGGATGCCCTCTCTCAACACTTCTATTCAACACAGTATTGGAAGTTCTGGCCAGGGAAATCAGGCAAGAGAAAGAAATAAAGGGTATTCAAATAGGAAGAGAGGAAGTCAAATTGTCTCTGTTTGCAGATGACATGATTGTATATCTAGAAAACCCCATCGTCTCAGCCCAAAATCTCCTTAAGCTAATAAACAACTTCAGCAAAGTCTCAGGATACAAAATCAATGTGCAAAAATCACAAGCATTCCTATACACCAATAATAGACAAGCAGAGAGCCAAATCATGAGTGAACTCCCATTCACAATTGCTACAAAGAGAATAAAATACCTAGGAATCCAACTTATAAGGGATGTGAAGGACCTCTTCAAGGAGAACTATAAACCACTGTTCAAGGAAATAAGAGAGGACACAAACAAATGGAAAAATATTCAATTTTCATGGATAGGAAGAAGGAATATCATGAAAATGGCCATACTGCCCAAAGTAATTTATAGATTCAATGCTATCCCCATCAAGCTACCATTGGCTTTCTTCACAGAATTGGAAAAAACTACTTTCAAGTTCATATGGGACAAAAAAAGAGCCCATGTAGCCAAGACAATCCTAAGCAAAAAGAACAAAGCTGGAGGCATCACGCTACCTGACTTCAAACTATACTATAAGGCTACAGTAACCAAAACAGCATAGTACTGGTACCAAAACAGATACATTGACCAATGGAACAGAACAGAGGCCTCAGAAATAATACCACACATCTACAGCCATCTGATTTTGACAAAACTATCAAAAACAAGCAATGGGGAAAGGATTTCCTATTTAATAAATGGTGTTGGGAAAACAGCTAGCCACATGCAGAAAACTGAAACTGGGCCCCTTCCTTACACCTTATACAAAAATTAACTCAAGATGGATTAAAGACTTAAACATAAGACCTAAAACCATAAAATCCGTAGAAGAAATCCTAGGCAATACCATTCAGGCATTGGCATGGGCAAAGACTTCATGACTAAAAGACCGAAAGCAACTGCAACAAAAGCCAAAATGGACAAACGGAATCTAATTAAACTAAACAGCTGTGCACAGCAAAAAAAAACTATCATCAGAGTGAACAGGCAACCTACAGGCAACCTACAGATTGGGAGAAAATTTTTGCAATCTACCCATCTGACAAAGGGCCAATATCCAGAATCTACAAGGAACTTAAATTTACAAGAAAAAAACAAACAACCCCATCAAAAACTGGGTGAAGGATATGAACAAACACTTCTCCAAAGAAGACATTTATGTGGCCAACAAACATATGAAAAAAAGCTCATCATCAGTGGTCATTAGAGAAATGCAAATCAAAACCACAACGAGATACTATCTCATGCCCAGTTAGAATGGTGATCATTAAAACGTCAGGAAACAACAGATGCTGGAGAGGATGTGGAGAAATAGGAATGCTTTTACACTGCACTGTTGGTGGGAGTGTAAATTAGTTCAACCATTGTGGAAGACAGTGTGGCAATTCCTCAAGGATCTAGAACCAGAAATACCATTTGACCCAGCAATCCCATTACTGGGTATACACCCAAAGGGTAATAAATCATTCTACTATAAAGACACATGTACACGTATGTTTATTGCAGCACTGTTCACAATAGCAAAGTCTTGGAACCAACCCAAATGCCCATCAATGACAGACTGGATAAAGAAAATGTGGCACATATACACCATGGAATACTATGCAGCCAGAAAAAGGATGATTTCATGTTCTTTGCAGGGACATGGATGAAGTTGGAAACCATCATTCTCAGCGAACTAACACAGAAACAGAAAACCAAACACCACATATTCTCACTCATAAATGGGAGGTGAACAATGAGAACTCATGGACTCAGGGAGGGGAACATAACTCACGGGGGCCTGTTGGGGGAGTGAGGGGCTAGGGGAGGGATATTATTAGGAGAAATATCTAATGTAGATGACGGGTTGATAAGTGCAGCAAACCACCATGGCATGTGTATACATATGTAACAAACCTGAACGTTCTGCACATGTATCTTAATACTTAAAAGTATAATAATAAAATAAGAAAAGAAATATTCCTCATATTGTCAGCAGTGTAAAAATGCTCTTCTTTCCAACAAATGCGTTAAGCTCTAGCCACTGTGTTCCCTTGTCTTCCAACACCTTTTTAGGGGGTCACTTCTCACCAAGATTAGTTGGTATGTGCTAAAGACATGAGCACATTCCAGTATTATTCTGGGGCACGAAACCTGCATCTACTGGGAGTAGGAAGATCTCCAAATGATTCACATCGGTTGTCCTTTATTGGTGCAGATAACTGATTGATAGTCGTAGTCATTCATAGTCCGACTCAAGATATCAGTTTAAAATCCCATATAAATAAGGTCCTTGTACTAGATTTTGAAAGTCAGTCTTTCAATTACCTCTCCACTTGTTTATACTACCTGTATGGAAAATATTGCAAAGAACAGCCTGTCTCCTATGAGCTTTTTTAAGCCTCAGAATGTTAAAGCTGGTGAGGGACTTAGAAGGGACTAAGAGACTCCTCGTTTTACAGATCAGGATGCAAGAGGGAATGGAGGAGAAGTGACTTACCAAAGGTCACAGCTAATTACTGGCAGAGTCACTAGAACCAATATGCACTCATTCCCAGCAGAGTGCTTCTGGAACAAAATCAAGTGCTTCTGTAGTACTTTGCACACATAACAATAACTCTTGGAATTTAACAGATCCCTTAATGTGATCATATAAACTCTGTAGGTTTGCTTATTATTTAATACATACAGTGTTCATAACCAGAAAAGGTTTATTGAGAAGCTGACTCCTTATCCCTTTGGGATACTAAGAAACTACCAAGATTGCTGTGTTTTGAAAGCAGGAAAAAATAAATCAATGTGAGATCGTTTCAGAATTTTATCACACAAAGAGGCCTTACAACATAGACACTTTTAACAATAAAAAAAGGTAACAATGAAAAAATCGATAAAACGCTCTCTTTCTGAACAAGCTGATCAAAGCTCTGCAGAGGCCCAGAGCTTTCTTCCAAGAGTCCTTCAGGAGTAAAAGCAATGCACTGCTGAGTCCCATGGCTAAATCACATGAATGCCCAGCCATTCCCAACCCAGCCCATCACTTCCTGCAATCTCTCAAAACTGCATTAAGGCCAGTTAAACATCTCAGGAACCAAAAATCATAAAGAAGAGGAAAGCGTTGTCACTGGTAAACACTGAAATATGTAACATGGCTATTTTGCGATGGGGTGCTCAATGCCAAGTCTACATGAGGCACTAATTGCTCTGTTTTACTCTATTACTGCTACTGTAAATGCACAGGATCAGGCTCGATGCTCCTCTCACTCCTTTTCTACTATATGGGTGATATAAGCTTGTTGCTCTTTCTAGCCCCACACATCCTCTTACATTTCTTCCAGGGAAGACAGGAAACTAAGTTATTCTATGGGTGACAACAAGAAGCTTTGGGTCATCACTCATGCGTCTATCTTAATATCATGTTATTCCAGAGCCCTCCTTCCCAGCAATTTTCCCATGCCCTCAGACCTCTGGTTATGAAAATATATTAAAATACCAGCATTTGGTTTGAGAATTAGATGCCTCTGTGGCAAACTTCATTAAAGTGCATTTGCCTGAAGCATCCATTCATATTTATGGAAATCATATGCCCAGCACTGTGTATGCATAAATGAAATATGCACTCCCTGCTCTTAGGAAGCTCACAGTTTGGTGGATCTGGGTCTTATTAATCACTAAATTCCAGCATAGACTTAATTTCAAAACACATTTGTTGATTGACAAGGGAGGGAGAGAATGAATGGATGAATGAATGAATGGCTTTAAAGACATGAGCAGTCATCGGTTAAACAAACTTATGAACTTGTTAAGAATAGAAGTATCCATATACTGAATGAGCAGCAACAAGCACTAGATATGGGATCTGGAGAGAAGAGAATTGCCCTGGACCTCGGGTGAAATTGTGAGCAGCCCTCAATGCAGGTTCCTATGAGATGAAGCCAAATCTCACCGTCCTCTTGGCAGACAAATTGTCCTCCAAGTGAAGAGACATTGTCTTTATGCATTTGACAGCCTTCTACACCTCTCTGCTTCTGAGAGCAGTCCCACACACCAGATTTCTCTTCATGCAGCCAGAGGCCTTGTACACTGCCCTCCGCGAGGTCTATCGATAACCCTGAAACTACAGGCTTGCCCTAGATCAGAGAGGGCACTTCCAGAGCATTCCTGCTCTGGCCTTGGGAATGATCTGTGTGTACTTTAGACAAACATGTGATCCATAAAAACTTGCAAGAAGAATTTGGCCTAGAGCTGCCCCTGCAAAAAAGAAAGATTTTGAATCAATCAACACAACCAACTATGCAACTTTGTTTCAATTTTAAAACACCTTCCGGCTGGGCATGGTGGCTCACTCCTGTAATCTCAGCACTTTGGGAGGCTGAGGCAGGCGGATCATGAGGTCAAGAGATTGAGGCCATCCTGGCCAACATGGTGAAACCCCGTCTCTACTAAAAATACAAAAATTAGCTGGGTGTGGTGGCACACACCTGTAGTCCCAGCTACTCAGGAGGCTGAGGCAGGAGAATTGCTTGAACCCGGGAGGCGGAGGTTGTAGTGAGTGGAGATCATGCCACTGCACTCCAGCCTGGCAAAAGAGCAAGACTCAGTCTAAAAGCATAAAACAAAACAAGCAAAAAAAACACCTTCCTTAGGGCACAAGAGAAGCCAAAGAGGCCGGTCATGATAGAGACCTCCACACAACAGCCCAGGATGCCAGATCATAGTCAAACTCCGCAGTAATGATGAGAAGTCTCTCATGGTTCCTTGGGACCCCCACATGTGTTTCCACCCTTTCCAACTGGCTATGTGAGAATAGAAAACCCAAATCCTAGCTCAGTCTTGGTCTAGCACAACATCTGGCCCAAGATGACTGCCAAAGACCTCCCCAGACTTGAGTGGTTGTTCTGCCATGTGGGAGAGGCTCCCCAACACCTCCTCCTCTGGAAGGGGGGGGCCCATGGCAGAAAATGGGCAACAGAGAGTCAGGGATGTTCTCTCTGCCTCTACCTCAGAGACAGCCAAGAGTATGAAGTCCAAGTAGAGCAGAAGTCCAAGAGTAGAGGAAATGAAGTGCACCGCCCAGTGACAAGAAGCTATTGACTACTCTCTAATGAGAAGCATGATTCTATGAGGTAAGCAATGAAGCTACAGGGAATGCCAAGGCCTGTGACAGGAAACAGGTAGCTGGGGAAGGAGTTCAGATTGGAGACTATGGTTCCAGCAGGTGGCATGTATTGCCAACTTGATTGTCACAGCAGGCACCCAAGGTGTTTATGCATCCCCCAGAGTAAAGAGTGAGCGAAAGGGCAAACTGATTTTAAACATGGGAGTTTAAATGTAATGTTTGCTTCATTTCAAGGTTCAGGTTCATGATTTAAGTGGTTTGAGGATCCTTGGTTAGAGTTCACGTCTCTGGAGATGGAGCTTTGGTATCTGTATGCCCAGCCCTGCTGGAGGGGTAGTGAACAATCTTAAAGTCTCCAGTCTGCAAAGGCTAGTGGGCTAGAATGTGAAAAAAAAGTCAGGACCTCAGCCAGCTGTTTCCTTTATCTCTCTCAGCCTGTGTCAGCAGAGCCAAGGTGTCTGGGCATTTTGTTATGGGCTGAGGATCTTGTAAGCTTACAATTGGCACAGATCTTTCTGGAAAGCTCCTCTTGGGGAGCCTCGATGAATGGCAGGGGAGACCTTGAATGAATTCATTTTCCTTAGCTGATAGAAATGGGGATGTAACACCTCTGTGGAAAAACACACTTAAGCCCAAAGTCTACAGCCAAAGCCTTGGACTAGAAGTAGATGTTTTATTTTAAAATCCAGCATGCTTTGAAGATCACAAACTTTGCAGGGGGTGGAGAAAGTGAAGGGACACACTTGGTTCTACACGACACTCTGTTTGCTGTTAGCCCATAAAAATACTGCCTCAGGGTATTCAAAAGGATGTGAAGTGATCCAAGAAAAAAAAAAAAAAACTCAGCCTTTTTGGAAGAGATTTTGTAATTGAAGGTTTTTGCCAACTGGTCATTTCAATGTGGGAGATTTAAAAATGACCATGGTCCTACAATGAGAGGCTTCAGTAATGAGAAGATCCTGAAATACCTCTCTTCCAAAATGCAGGTCTATAATCAGGTGCTGTGACAAATATGTGCTTGCTTGTGTAATCCTCTGAGCACCCCAACCCCTTTGTGTTGAAAATGTCAAGGTACAAAGGGGATTGGAAGATGGGCAATTTGTGTGAGAATGGAAGGCCTAATCTACCTTCACCTTAGGCAAACTTCATTAACCTTTGAGATACCAGTCCTCAACTACTAGAGAACTGAGACCCATCCAGAGTTACACAGGCATCAGGTGCTAAGTTAATTGGAATCTGGATCTCCTGACCTTCCTGAATCTTTCAGTAGTTCTTTCAGGGGTAGAGCTTTAAGTGAGGCTATTTGTGATCTGGAGACAGAATAACAGCTTATTTTCAAGTAATCAGCATTGCGGGTTAGGTGTTTACCATTAGGATTGTCTTTCCTTGCAAGTTTTAGTTTTGAGGCTTTATTGCCTTTGGTCCCAGGAAAGATAAATCAGCCACAGGGTGGAGAGGTTCTGGGAAGTATGTGTGGGTGGGAAAAAGAGGGATAGAGGGAGGGAGGCGAGTGCACAGTCCTGAAGGAACACCCACTCCTTTATGGTGGGAGGGGGGTGAGAGACAGCTGAAGAGGCAGAAGAGTGAGCGACTGCTAAGGAATTAGCTCTGGTTCCAGCCCACCAGCAGGGGCCCCAACACGCCTTGATGTTAACCCTTGGTTTACCTTGGCAAAGAAAAATCACACTCCGAGCTGGCAGCTGCCATTGCTGTTTCAATACAGATAACACCTTCAAGTGGGAAATGTAGAGGGGAAAACATTTTTCTTAGTTTTCTTCTAAAAAGCCAAGGCAGGAGTATGTGTAAGTAAATATGATATTTCCTCTACATCAAGGACATGAATTCTAAAAGAATAATATTTAGTCCTTTTTATTGGCTGCCATTCAAAGGCCTGGAAACATTTACTAGCAAATTTAATTACTCTGCATTTTATAGCTGAGAAGTTGGAACTAACAAGGCTACACTTTTTTTAAGTTGCCTAATCCAAGGTACAAGCAGCCTGATTTAAATGCACATCCCCCAAGGGCTGGAAAAGCCTCACATCAGGACAGTCCCGAGAGGGGAATTCATATCCAGGCAACATTTATTAAACACCTCCTATTTGCTAAGCACTTCCACATATGTTATTCTACTTAATCCTCACAATAACCCAATAAGAAAGGTAGGCATTTACATGTCTATTTTACAGATAAGAAAAAAATGAAGCTCTAAAAATGGAAATGTACTACGTGTGTTTGCACTTATAATTTCTTAAAGGTTTGCACGTATATTCGTTCTTCTAATCCTTACAGCATTTTTTCAAATTATGTATGCCAGATATTAATATTTACAAAGCTTAAAATGAGGAAACTGCACTCAGAAAACTGAAGTAACTGGAAGTCACCCTACTAATCTGTAGCAAGTCTGGGGCTTGAGTCCTTCAGCTCTAACCTCTCAGCTCTGTCCACTTAGGGTCAGACCCCCTTTCACACAGGCCATTTGACTCAATGAATGCTGCCCAAAAGGATCAGCTCGGTATAATAAGGAAGGTTGTTCCTAGAGCAAACATGCATGTGCCAAGAACTATGTAAGACACTGTAGGATCGAATCCAAACTGTGTACTTGCTTTTCTCAAGCATCTGCTAGTCAAATGGGACAGTGGCTAGCAGCTCATTGAACCCTACAATAAGCTACCCCTTGACAAGCAGGGAACATAAGAGAGCAGATGATGAAGCCCTTGGCACTAACAGTGATAAACCCATAAATTCTATTGTATGGAAAGGGGAGACAGGAGAGGCATCTTGGAGGAGACGGTCTTGGAAATCAAGTAGGAGATGGAGTTGACTGGCATTCCAAAAGAAGGAAACCACTTGAGTAAAAATATTTAAACGGAGGAGGGGAAAATAGCCATTTGAGGGATAGAATATAAAACCTCCTCGGGCAAGATGTATTCCTTAATAAACAGTTGTAAAATTGCTACTGATGCAGGAGTTTCTGCTCCCTGGCTCAGTTAAATCCAGGTTCTCGTCTCATGACTAGGAAGAATTAGGCATGCAGACACATTAAAGGGTGAAGAGGGCAGAATTTATTAAGTGAAAAGAAAGCTCTCAGTAAGGAGAGGGGTCCTCCAAGCAGGTTTCCCCCTCACAATTGAATACCAGGGCCACCACACAAGAACTGATGAGGCCAGGCTCCACCCCTGCATAAGGTGTGAACTCCTAGTGGCTCCATCCCATTCCCCCAGTGGGCCTCCAGTATGCTGTGGGCATGCCCAGGCAAGCCCCCTGTGCAAGTTCCCTTATCTGCACAAAACATCTGGTGTCAACACTTGTGGGGCAGGTCGGAGATTCTCCGGGGACCTTTCCCTATCTGCCTAGGGATTTGGCTGTCTCCTGCCTCTATCACTACCAAGGCTGTAGCAATTGGATCAGCTCATGTTCAATGTGAATTCTAAAGTGAACAGAGATTCTATGCTACACAGAGTGTACTTGCTTTTTTCTTTTTCTTTTTAATGCTCAAAGATGGTGAATGATGCCAAATGCCAATGAATAGCTTCTAAATAACAATAGAAAGGAAAACAGAATTGCAAAGACTGCACAAAATATTAATTTTAAAAAGTAAGATCATTTGGAATATAAATCAAGAATCATAAACCTATCATATTGTCAAAATTTGGAACATTTTTCATAAGGTACCACATCCAAGATACCACATACAATCAGACAATTTTCTTGGATATTACGACTCTAATATAGAGCACCACAAAACGCTTCCCTGGCACCCTGAGCTAGTCCCAATCCTGAAATAAAAACCAGCAAATAAGTAATGATGCCTGGGAAAGCAATATTTGAAAACCCCATTTCCAAGATGAAGAATGTCATAAAAACAAATTAAATAAACTTCACCCTAGCCAGCAGTGCCCCAGTTGCTCAAGTTCCCCAAACAGATTGCTTGACAAAAACCAATACAGTTCATGAGAATTTCTAATTACAAGCATTTAAGGAATTAGGATCTATGTTGAATTAGCAAGTTGGAATGCAAAACTCACAGTTCCAAGGGCCTTCTACCGCTTCTCCCTAAGCAGGAGAATAATCAGTACTGGCTTAAATCACATACAAAGTAGCTGATACTACAGGGGCTAACCTCATGGGGAATTATGACCCTGTAACTAGAGTCCTGTGCTAAGGTGTGCTAAGGTGAGCTAAGATTGAAAATGCTCCCCAATCACACTCATTGCCTAACAGCCACCCATCATAGAAATCCTGCGCATCATAAAGAAGAAAGCTTGTTCTAAACTGTAACCCATTTCAGGCCATTGTAAATGTAGAAAATGTGGCTACATCTCAACTCCTGAAAACACATTCTTTGGGCCTTGTTTGAAATCCTATCACATCCTGGTAAGTACAACAAGAAACTGACACCCTCCTAGGACTTGATTGAAAACCTATACTATTCAACCACAAAGAGGTGGTTAAACTAAGGAAGCACAGGGTTTCTCTCAAGGAGGCTTACCCAGGCTGTTATGGTTGAAATCAGAGGAGTCTGAATTTTCAGGCCAGAAGGAACCTTAGAAATCAGATTTTGACTTCAGTTCAATCTTCAATTCAATTTATTCTAATCCATTACGTACCAATTGAATGCCTTCTTAGTACAAGCCTCTGTTCTGGGTACTGGAAATACAAGTTGAAGATTCATTCCCTATGCTGTAGCAGCTCATTGAGTAATGGGGGAGACAGTCAACAAAAAACCCAAAAGATGTGTGAGGCCATGAAACACTTTTCCCATCATTTGGGAGCTGAGCACCTACAACGTCATCACTATTCCTCCCCTGGCACATCTCCTCCACTTCTTGTTCTTGCCTGTTAGTATACTACACTCCAAAAAATACACTGAGCTAGACTTCAGAAGGTACTTGAACCCAACCTTGTACCTAACAGAGAAGCCCCTCTACAGAATGAATGCCTAGCGGCTGGCATCCAACTTCTGCTGGAATACTCCAGGTGTGAACTAAAACTTCTCCAGGATTTGTCATTACACCACAAATGTTAAAAAACGTTTATTCACTGATGTATTTCTCAAGCAGTTTCATGCCTTCCTTTCCTTTTCTGCATCTCTCTACTGCCCCCAACCAAAATTAAAATAAATACTGGTAAAAAAGTTCAGAGAGGCCAGGTGCGGTGGCTCATGCCCGTAATCCTAGCACTTTGGGAGGTCAAGGTGGGTGGATCAACTGAGGTCAGGAGTTCGAGACCAGCCTGGTCAACATGGTGAAACCCTGTCTCTCCTAAAAATACAAAAATTAGCTGGGCGTAGTGGCATGCACCTGTAGTCCCAGCTACTTGGGAGGCTGAGGCAGGAGAATCACTTGAACCTGGGAGGCAGAAGTTGCAGCGAGCCACTACACTCCAGCCTGGATGGCAGAGTGAGACTCTGTCTAAAAAAAAAAAGAAAAAAAAAAAAGGTTCAGAGAGAAGAATCTTATCTGGGAAGATGTGTCGCAAATTTAGCAGAGACTATTTAACCAACAACTTTTTTTTTCTTTTTTTGTTTATTACTATACTTTAAGTTCCAGGGTACATGTGCACAACGTGCAGCTTTGTTACATATGTATACATGTGCCATGTTGGTGTGCTGCACCCATTAACTCATCATTTACATTAGGTATATCTCCTAATGCTATCCCTCCCCCCTCCCCCCACTCCACAACAGGCCCTCATGTGTGATGTTCCTCTTCCTGTGTCCAAGTGTACTCATTGTTCAATTCCCACCTATGAGTGAGAACATGCAGTGTTTGGTTTCTGTCCTTGCAATAGTTTGCTGAGAATGATGGTTTCCAGCTTCATCCATGTCCCTACAAAGGACATGTACTCATTATTTTTTATGGCTGCATAGTATTCCATGGTGTGTATGTGCCACATTTTCTTAATCCAGTCTATCATTATTGGACATTTGGGTTGGTTCCAAGTCTTTGCTATTGTGAATAGTGCCACAATAAACATACATGTGCATGTGTCTTTATAGCAGCACGATTTATAATCCTTTGGGTATATACCCAGTAATGGGATGGCTGGGTCAAATGGTATTTCTAGTTCTAGATCCCTGAGGACTCGCCACACTGTCTTCCACAATGGTTGAACTAGTTTACAGTCCCACCAACAGTGTAAAAGTGTTCCTATTTCTCCACATCCTCTCCAGCACCTGTTGTTTCCTGACTTTTTAATGATCGCCATTCTAACTGGTGTGAGATGTTATCTCATTGTGGTTTTGATTTGCATTTCTCTGATGGCCAGTGATGATGAGCATTTTTTCATGTGTTTTGGGGCTGCATAAATGTCTTCTTTTGAGAAGTGTCTGTTCATATACTTTGCCTACTTGTTGATGGGGTTGTTTGTTTTTCTTGTAAATTTGTTTGAGTTCTTTGTAGATTCTGGATATTAGCCCTTTGTCAGATGGGTAGATTGCAAAAATTTTCTCCTATTCTGGAGGTTGCCTGTTCACTCTGATGGTAGTTTCTTTTGCTGTACATAAGCTCTTGAGTTTAATTAGATCCCATTTGTCAATTTTGGCTTTTGTTGTCATTGCTTTTGGTGTTTTAGTCATGAAGTCCTTGCCCATGCTTATGTCCTGAATGGTATTGCCTAGGTTTTCTTCTAGGGTTTTTATGGTTTTAGGTCTAACATGTATGTCTTTAATCCATCTTGAATTAATTTTTGTATAAGGTGTAAGAAGGGATCCAGTTTCAGCTTTCTACATATGGCTAGCCAGTTTTCCCAACAGCATTTATTAAATAGGGAATCCCTTCCCCATTTCTGGTTTTTGTCAGGTTTGTCAAAGATCAGATGGTTGTAGATGTGTGGTATTATTTCTGAGGGCCCTGTTCTGTTCCATTGGTCTATATCTCTGTTTTGGTACCAGTACCATGCTGTTTTGGTTACTGTAGCCTTGTAGTATAGTTTGATGTCAGGTAGCATGATGCCTCCAGCCTTGTTCTTTTGGCTTAGGATTGACTTGGCAATGCAGGCTCTTTTTTGGTTCCATATGAACTTTAAAGTAGTTTTTTCCAATTCTGTGAAGAAAGTCATTGGTAGCTTGATGGGGATGGCATTGAATCTGTAAATTACTTTGGGCAGTATGGCCATTTTCACAATATTGATTCTTCCTATCCATGAGCATAGAATGTTCTTCCATTTGTTTGTGTCCTCTTTTATTTCCTTGAGCAGTGGTTTGTAGTTCTCCTTGAAGAAGTCCTTCACATCCCTTGTAAGTTGGATTCCTAGGTATTTTATTCTCTTTGAAGCAATTGTGAATGGGAGTTCACTCATGATTTGTCTCTTTGTTTGTCTGTTATTGGTGTATAAGAATGCTTGTGATTTTTGCACATTGATTTTGTATCCTGAGACTTTGCTGAAGTTGCTTATCAGCTTAAGGAGATTTTGGGCTGAGATGATGGGGTTTTCTAAATATACAATCATGTCATCTGCAAACAGGGATAATTTGACTTCCTCTTTTCCTAATTGAATACCCTTTATTTCTTTGTCCTGCCTGATTGCCCTGGCCAGAACTTCTAACACTATGTTGAATAGGAGTGGTGAGAGAGGGCATCCCTGTCTTGTGCCAGTTTTCAAAGGGAATGCTTCCAGTTTTTGCCCATTCAGTATGATATTGGCTGTGGGATTGTCATAAATAGTTCTTATTATTTTGAGATACATCCCATCAATACCGAATTTATTGAGAGTTTTTAGCATGAAGGGCTGTTGAATTTTGTCAAAGGCCTTTTCTGCATCTATTGAGATAATCATGTGGTTTTTGTCTTTGGGACTGTTTATATGCTGGATTACGTTCATTGATTTGCATATGTTGAACCAGCCTTGCATACCAGGGATGAAGCCCAGTTGATCATGGTGGATAAGCTTTTTGATGTGCTGCTGGATTCGGTTTGCCAGTATTTTATTGAGGATTTTTGCACTGATGTTCATCAGGGATATTGGTCTAAAATTCTCTTTTTTTGTTGTGTCTCTGCCAGGCTTTGGTATCAGGATGATGTTGGCCTCATAAAATGAGTTAGGGAGGATTCCCTCTTTTTCTACTGATTGGAATAGTTTCAGTAGGAATGGTACCAGCTCCTCCTTGTACCTCTGGTAGAATTCAGCTGTGAATCTGTCTGGTCCTGGACTTTTTTTGGCTGGTAGGCTATTAATTATTGCCTCAATTTCAGAGCCTGTTATTGGTCTATTCAGGGATTCAACTTATTCCTGGTTTAGTCTTGGGAGGGTGTATGTGTCCAAGAATTTATCCATTTCTTCTAGATTTTCTGGTTTATTTGCATAGAGGTGTTTATAGTATTCTCTGATGGTAGTTTGTATTTCTGTGGGATCAGTGGTGATATCTCCTTTACCATTTTTTATTGCGTTAACCAACAGCTTTTTATTGAGTGCATAACATATGTCAAGCATATATTGTACAGAGTGCCCTTAACATAAGTAACTCCATCTTAGAAAAAGACTCCATCTTACATTTCATAGGGCACTTTTTTAAGAGGGTCAAGATGTTTTGCTTAATAAATAAAGACTGCAACCAACCAGATAAGGACATAGGCATACTTTTCCACTATCAGTCCTCACCAGAGGACTCTGTGGCCATAAAAGGAGCAGGACTTCAGCAGCTCCAAATGGCTGTCTTAACTGACACCGTCTTGCTTTCACTCGTGATAAGCACCCAGCATCTGCCACCAAAGGCTCTGCCCACATGAGACTTTTCCTTGCAAAATTGACAAACCAGCTGGTCCAGACCAGGACATTCTTTTTGTCTATATCTGTCTTCCTAGACTGGTTCATTAACCCCTTTTCCTATCCTCTTTCTCTTGATGTTAAATGTTACTTTGTTTGTTGTGGAATGTTCAATCTGTAACACATATATATAGATGAAATGTACTGTTTTGTGTGCTTTGCAATATTGACTGACTTATGGAGTGGTTTGTGCCTCTGTGGCATGGCTCTGACTTCCGAGTGAATGGGAAGTACGAAGGAGAATTGCCTCCTTGGGAACTCCATGTGGCTCATGGATTTTGTGATTGAAATAGCATCAGTAAAAGTCTGACACTGTGGAAAGACACAAACATGTGTGAAACTGGTTATCTCTGACCTTACACCATTCAAAATACATATAAATAGAAATTAGTTTTATATACAATGGTAGTAAGAGGAGAGAAGGAGGGAGAGAGATGAAGGATGGAAAGGAGAGAGACCATGAGAAATAATAAATTTGAAAGTCCAAATTAAACCACAATCTGCAGATGTTATGATGTTTTGAGTGCTACTCCTTTGCTCTGATCCAATGCTAGGCTGCTCTGGGGATGCAAGAATGAGTAAGAATAAAATATTATTCTTGCAGCCAGGAGGAAATTAACAAATTACAACTAAAACAAAAATGACTATTCCACAAGACACTAAGTGCCATCACAAAGTACAAAGTGCTATAGAGAAAAGAGTAACTGTGTCTAATCTGGGGCATAGAGAGTGATTTGACTGGTAGGAATGTGGAAGAGGAGTACAAAATAATTTTCAAAATTAATTTGAAGATAAAATTGGCCAGACTTGGCAACCAATTAGATAAGAAGAATGATGGGAAGTGTTAAAGATAACTGAAGGCTTGGGATCAAACATATCAGATCATGTTTGTAGACTAACAGCATGGAGTCAGAGGAGAAGATGAAATGACTGGTAAGGAGAGATACTGTGGGAGCAAGAAGAGAGATACTGATGAGGAGTGATATTGTTGGAGCAAGGTCCTGCAAGTGGTGATAGAGAGTGGGAACAAAATTTAAGAATTCTTCATGGCATAGAAGGTAATTCTTCAACAATGAGAAGTAAGTAACAACATTATTATAATATATACTTTACATTAAATAAAATATAAAGTGGGGAGGTGTAAACCCAAGAGAACCAAAAAGATGTCTGCACTAAAATTTGTATGCAAAAGTTCATAGCAGCATTATCCACAACAGAAAAAATGTGGAATCAATCCAATGTCCATCAAGTGATAAACAGATAAACCAAATATGATCTACCCTTACAATGGACTATTATTCAGCAATGAAAAGGAATGAAGCAATGATTCATGCTACAACTTCTGGTATCCAGGAGTTGGTGGGAAACAGAAATGAGAAGAGATTGCTAATGGGCACAGGGTTTATTTCTGGGTGATGAAAATATTCTGGAATCAGACAGTGATGGTAGTTGTACATCTTTGTGATTATACTAACAGTCACACAGAGCTGTGTACTCTGAATGGTGAATTTTACCTTAGGTAAATTATATCTCAATAAAAAAAATGAAATCGGAAGTCATGGGTTCTATACTGTGTGGCCGACATCTTTTCGGAAAGCAAGAAGGAGGGTCACCTGCTGAGATTGAAGAAGCTAGAAAGGAGAGCTACTGGAGAGCAAAAAAGCCTTTGGTACAACTGCTGAGAGGAAAGAATATACAGTCATAATAATCATAACAACTAAAACTTACAGAGAACACATATGATATAAGATGGACCAGTAGAAAGTAATAGCCAGGGCAGACTTGAAAATAGCTTAAACCCTGAATGAGCAACTCTACCAAACACAGACCCACCAACAGAAGATAGTAGCCTTAATGGCACAAGATGTTTGGTCACAGCCTCTGTACACTAAACTACACAGACAGAGAAAAGAACCAATAGAAAGCCATGCTTAAAAATAAAAAACAAGAATTTAAAAACTGAGCACAGACATCGGGGGCTACACACGATGTGGGAGACATAATTCTCATATTTAGATCAGGCAAGTTAATAAACAAACTACCAACCAACCAACCAAACAAACAAAGAAAAACAGCAACAACACCAACCATCAGAGGAAAAACACCAGAATCCATAGTTGCTACAATATATTATGTAAAATGTGAGTTTTGAACAAAAAATTAGAGAGAAACAGAAAAGTGAGATGTGCTCAGGAAAAACAAAGCAATCAATAAAGTTTCTGGATGTCCCCATATATTGGACTTGCTGGATGAGAACTTCAAAAGACCTCTTATAAATATGTTCATCACAGAACTAAAGGAACCCATGTTTAAAGAGTTGAAGTATGACAACAAAAATAACAAATTTTTAAAATCCTCAGTAAGGACAGAAAAATTATTTTACAAAAGACTAAATGGAAATTCTGAAGTGGAAAATTGGAGAAAGAGAAATTAAAATTTTCCCACAGAGCCCCATCAGCAGATTCAAGATGGCAGAAGAAAGAATTTGTGAACTGGAAGATAAATCTATAGAAATTATCTTATTTGAAGAAGAAAAGAAAAAGGACTGAATAAAAATAAACAGCCTCAGAGACCTGTGAAACATCAAGTATCATGTGATTAATGAAAATTCTAGGAGAGAAGACAAAAAGGGAGTAAAAGAATTTGAAGAAATAATAGCTAAAAATTTCCCAAATTTGATTAAAAAATAAATAGCCTACAACCAAAAAGATCAAAGAATCCCAAGTAGGATTAATACAAAAATTCTACACCTAGGAACATAATGGCCAAAATGTTGAAAGCCCAAAGAGAGAGACTGAGGGGAGGGAAGGGGAAGATAATGATGTAGACAAAAATAAAAAAGAGAAGACAGGATAGAAAAATCTAGAAAGAAACAACATAAAAAAGCCTCTTATGTACAGTAGAGCATCAATACAATTAATGCTCTTTTTGTCTGAAACAATGGAGGCTGTAGGTAGTGGAGTAACATTCAAAATGCTGAGAGGGCCAGGCATGGTGGCTCACGCCTGTAATCCCAGCACTTTGGGAGGCCAAGGAGGGCAGATCACTTGAGGTCAGGAGTTTGAGACCAGCCTGGCCAACATGATGAAACCCCGTCTCTACTAAAAATACAAAAATTAGCTGAGCGTAGTGGCACACACCTGTAGTCCCAGCTACTCAGGAGGCTGAGGCAGGAGAATTGCTTGAACCTGGGAACAGAGGTTGCAGTGAGCTGAGATTAGGCCACTGCACTCCAGCCTTGGTGACAGAGCAAGACTCTGTCTCAAAAAAAAAAAAAATGCTGAAAGATGAAAAAAGGTAACCAATAATTCTACATGCAGTAAAACTGTCCTTTGAAAATGAAGGCAAAATAAGGCTATTCCCAGATAAACAAAGTCTGAGAGAATTCATTATGGGCAGAACTGATAAAGGACTTGTATCTATACTATATAAAGAGCTCTTACAACTCAATAATGAGAACATAAACCAATTATAAGCAAAATATTTGAATAGGCATTTCATCAAAGGAGATCTGTGAATGTTTAATAAGTATATGCCATCAATTGTCATTAGACATCAGGGAAATTAAATTAAAAGCAAAAGGAGAACCACTGTACATTCACTAGAGTGACTGTAATAAAAGATAGACAATAACAAGTATTGTTGAGAATGTGGTGAAACTGGAATCTCATATATTGCTATTGAGAAGGTATAATGGTACTGACACTTTTAAAAATTCTTTGGCAGTTTCTTAAAAATTAAACACACACTTACCATATAACCCAGCAATTCCACTCCTAGGTACAGATCTAAGAGGAATGAAAATATATTTCCACACAAAGAGCTGTATACAAATATTCATAGCAACATTATTCACAATTGGAAACACTGAGGAAACAATTCAAATATCCATCTACTGATGAATGGGCACACAAAATGTGGTATAGCCACAAAATGGAATATTATTTGGCCATCAAAAGGAATAAAGTACTGATACATGATGCCACATGCACAAACCCCCAAAATATTATAATGTGTGAAAGAAGTCAGATGCAAAAGACTACATGTTATATGGCTCCATTTATGTGAATGTCAAGAAAAAGCAAAATTATAGAAAGTGGTTCACTCAGTGGTTGCCAGAGGTCAAGAGTGAAAATGGCAATTGACTACAATTGCCTGTTTGTAAACAGGCACATTGGAATTTTGTGGGGTAATGGAAGTGTTCTAAAACTAGATTATGACAATTGCACAACTGTATAAATATTCTAAAATCATTAAATTGTACAATTACAGTTGGGTAGATTTTTTTTTTAAGAAAGAGTTTGTATTCGTCTGTTCTCATGCTGTTAATAAAGTCATTCCCAAGACTGGGTAATTTATAAAGATTAATAATGGACTCTTAGTTCCACATGGCTGGGGAGGCCGCACAATCATGGTGGAAGACAAAGGAAGAACAAAGGGACATCTTACATGGTGGCAGGCAATAAAGAGCTTGTGCAGGGGAACTCCCATTTATAAAACCATCAGATCTCATGAGACTTATTCACTGTCACAAGAACAGCACAAGAAATACCCGCCCCCATGATTCAATTATCTCCCACCAGGTCCCTCCCACGACACGTGGGAATTATGAGAGTTACAATTCAAGATGAAATTTGGGTGGGGACACAGCCAAACCATATCAGAGTTTCATTACAGTTGCCCAGGCTGGAGTGCAACAGCATGATCACAGCTCACTGCAACCTCCGCCTCCTGGGCTCAAGAAATTCTCATGCCTCAGCCTCCCGAGTAGCTGGATTACAGGCACGCACCACCATGCCCTGCTAATTTTTCTATTTTTTGTAGAGACAGGGTTTCACCATGTTGCTTGGGCTGGTCGTGAACTCTTGGGCTCAAGTGATCTGCCCTCCTTGGCCTCCCAAAGCGCTGGGATTACAGGTGTGAGCCAACGCGCCCTGCCACAATTGGTAGATTTTATGGTATATAATTCATACCTCAATAGAGCTGATGTGTATGTGCTTGTGTGCATGTGTGTGTGTGTGTGTTTGTACTTCGTGTGCCATTCACTGTGTTATAAGTGCTTTCCATATATGATCTCATTTGGTATTCACAAGCAATCCCCTAAGGTGAGGAGCAATCCCAATTTACAGGTGAGGAAAACTAAAGCCTAAGATTAGATCAATTTTCCCAATCATACAGGCAGCAAGTAGCAGACCCAGGATTTCAGCGTCTAAGTCTCATCAGTTGCCTGTGCTTGGGCTATTAACTGCTGTGCCATCCTGCCTCTCTGAGAAGATGACAAGAGAGGAATACAAGAGCATCCAAGAGAGCATTCAAGCAGTAGGGAGGGCCCAGCTAAGATCAGAAAGTACTACTGATCTGTGTACCCAATGAGCATCATTTTGCAACTTTTTCCACCAACACTTGGTACTTCAAGAGCAGAGAGATTATGCTGGGGATTAAATCAAGAATGATATAAGATTATGGTGTTGAGGGATTTTGGAATTATGAGTCATCTGTTGAAATGACTGGCAATGGTGTGCAGGATACAGGAGAGTGTGAATCCATGGCAAGAGAAGGGGGGAAGTGGCTGAAAGTAGGGAGAAGCTTCTATACTGGGTCAAAGGGAACGGTATGAAGATCAATGAGTCCTGGGAATACCAAGAGCAGATTCTGAGGTGAGAAAGGAAGAGATGTATGTAGTCCAAGATGAATGTAGTCAGAGGTTGAGGTCTTAGGAGTGGATCCACATACGAAAGTGTAAGGTTAAATATGTGACCTTGGTAGTGGGTATGTGAGGGAAGTAAAATGGAGCAGAAATGCAGATCATCAAAGCTAGGAAGGTGGAGAAACAGAGAGGCAATGTGGAAGTAAGTAGCAACTAGCTCTGATGTTCTGGGTGGAAGGACAGACGATGATAGATAAATGCCACCATCATTCTTTACAGAACTAGAAAAAACAATCCTAAAATTAGCCCACATAGCCAAAGCAAGACTAAGCAAAAAGAACATATCTGGAGGCATCACATTGCCTGACTTCAAACTATACTACAAGGCTACAGTCACCAAAACAACATGGTACTAGTATAAAAATAGGCACAAAGACCAAGGGAACAGAATAGATAACACAAAGATTTTTAATTTCTCCTCCACTAACTGAAAGAGTTAAGGTTCATAGGCAACAGTAACTCTTTGTACCCAATGCTCCTGTTAAAGAGGACATATTGTTTTTGGCCTAGAAAGTAATAACAACAGTTAGCATTTAGTGAGTACTTGCTATGTGCCAGTCATTTGGCTATGTGCTTGACATAGATCATTTCATTTAATCTGAAAACTACCCCATGAGAGCAGTACTATCTATCACTATTATTATTAGCATCATTATTCTTATGTTGCAGGAAGAAGAAACTGAGACTAGAGAGGACAATAATGTACCAAGGTCATACAACTATTAAGTGGAATAATTGGGATTTGAATCCATGCAGTCTGACTACAAGGCCATGGCTCATAAGTGCTCAGGTCTATGAAAATGATGGAAATGCATTAGGTTGGTGCATAAGTAATTGCAGTTTTTGCCATTAAAAGTAATGGCAAAACCCGCAATTACTTGTGCACCAACCTAATAAAAATGAGTAGGGATGGGTTTTAAAGGTAGGCTTCTATGGCCATTATTGGGATCAGAGCTGTTTCCATGTTGAATCGTCAGAATGGTTTGGTGTGCTCAGAACACCTTGAGCTCATCTCTATGTATTCTTTTTGGTTTCTGTAACTCTAATTACCTCCTGGTGACTAATAATTAAATATTGATCAAGCTCATTTTGCAGATAGATACTGAAAATGCAGAGACCTAGGTAAGTAACGATGAGCCTCACTTCTACTGTATTGCTGGCTGAGGGTGCTACATGCACAGCCCTAATGACAATCACAAGGGTGGAAAAGGGAAGCTGAAGGTCACTGACTTTCAGCTCTAGGGAAATTAGGGAGTACTTCTGCCTGGGCTTTGGCTGACAATCATCTGGAAAGTTATCTAAAAGGCCTAGTGCATTTATTTTTACCTAATTATAGCATTCAACTGGCATTTTCCAAGGGCTTCAATTATGTAGTCAGCAGCCTGAGAACTCATAGCACCTGATACAAATAAATTGCATATATTACTATGTATTCTTCTTGGTCAAGGATTTGGTGATGGGGAATTCCAGAACCATTAGAAGGAGTGCACCTTTCTCCTGGAGCACTGGTTTGCAAGTCCAAGGAGAATGTGATGAACAGTTCCGATTCTTTCCTCAGAACATGTACAAAGAAACATATATGAATGACTGTATGATCATGGGGAGGAGAAGTGTGAATCTTCCCGAAGCACATTCAAAGACCCCTGCTTAGAGTGTCAGCAATGTGAAGCTGAATTCAGCAAGTGGGGCAAAACTGTCATCATCTGGATGATACTGTTTTGGTAAACATTTGGATAAGCAGGTTTCCTTATCCAAATGTTTACCAAAAAAAAAAAAAATGTTAACTGAAAGAACAAAAGTTTTTTTTTTTTTTATTTTATTATTATTCTACTTTAAGTTTTAGGGTACATGTGCACAATGTGCAGGTTAGTTACATATGTATACATGTGCCATGCTGGTGTGCTGCACCCATTAACTCGTCATTTAGCATTAGGTATATCTCCTAATGCTATCCCTTCCCTCCTCCCCCACCCCACAACAGTCCCCAGAGTGTGATGTTCCCCTTCCTGTGTCCATGTGTTCTCATTGTTCAATTCCCACCTATGAGTGAGAACATGCGGTGTTTGGTTTTTTGTCCTTGCGATAGTTTACTGACAATAATGATTTCCAGTTTCATCCATGTCCCTACAAAGGACATGAACTCATCATTTTTTATGGCTGCATAGTATTCCACGGTGTATATGTGCCACATTTTCTTAATCCAGTCTATCGTTGTTGGACATTTGGGTTGGTTCCAAGTCTTTCCTATTGTGAATAGTGCCGCAACAAGCATACGTGTGCATGTGTCTTTATAGCAGCATGATTTATAGTCCTTTGGGTATATACCCAGTAATGGGATGGCTGGGTCAAATGGTATTTCTAGTTCTAGATCCCTGAGGAATCACCACACTGACTTCCACAATGGTTGAACTAGTTTACAGTCCCACCAACAGTGTAAAAGTGTTCCTATTTCTCCACATCCTCTCCAGCACCTGTTGTTTCCTGACTTTTTAATGATCGCCATTCTAACTGGTGTGAGATGGTATCTCATTGTGGTTTTGATTTTTTGCTTTTGTTTTTGAAGACCATATGAAAATGAAGCAAAGTTCTAGTTGATAAAACATTTTGTTCTTTCAAAATGTTCAAAAATTTATCCTGTAAATTTTCAACAGTATTTTTGTTAAAAATGTCCAATCCGGTTATAAGATTCTTGACTCCCCTTGTATTTCTGATAGTGCACACTCTTGCTACTCAAAATGTGGTCCATGGATCAGTAGCAGCAGCAGCACCTTGGAACTTGATAGAAACACAGAATCAAGGCCTCATGCCAGAGGTACAAGATCAGAATCTGCGTTTCCCAAGATTCCCAGGTGATATGTATACAGTCGTCCCTCAGTATTCATAGAGTATTGCAATGTTCCAAGATCCCCTGTGGTACCAAAATCCACAAATGTTCAAGAGCCTGATATAAAATGGCAACACAGGCTGGGCATGGTGGCTCACACCTGTAATCCCAGCATTTTGGGAGGCCAAAGCAGCCTGATCACTTGAGGTCAGGAGTTCGATACCAGCCTGGCCAATATGGTGAAACCCCGTCTCTACTAAAAACAAAAATTAGTTGGGCGTGGGGGTGCATGTCTGTAATCCCAGCTACCCCGGAAGCTGAGGCAGGAGAATCATCTGAACCTGGGAGGTGGAAGTTGCAGTGAGCCGAGATTGTGCCACTGCACTCCAGCCTGGGTGACAGAGTGAGACTCCATCTTAAAAAGAAACCCAAACAAACAAATAAATAAAATGGCAATGTATTTGTGTATAACCTCTACACATCCCCCATATGCTTTAAGTCATCTCTAGAGTGCTTCTCGTATCCAATAAATGTAAATGCTATATAAACAGTTGTTACACTGTATTGCTTTTAAAATTTGTCTTATTTTTATTGTTGTATTGTTATGTTTTATTGCTTTTTATTTGAAATATTTTCTGTCTGTGGTAGGTTGAATCCATAAATGTGGAACCCACGGATATAGAGGGCCAACTGTGTACATACTGCGTTTGAGAAGCGTTGATATACACAGTAGAGACATCAGAACATAAAGAGGCAGTGAGATGTGGTAGAATGAGGACCTGGACTCTGAACAAAGCTCTACCATTTGTTAGCATCTGAGGTTGGGCACATTCCTCAACCTCTGAGGATGCCTCCTTAACTCTAGCAGCACCACAAAGGGTTGTTGTGCTTGACTTATAGTATTCACGTGATAAACAGTAGTCACTGTTCCCACTGTTAAGATTTGTATTACATCTTAGTAACTGTCATTTACCAGGGTTTAGTAAACTAAAAATCTCCCTGTAGATGTAAATGGAAGGAAAGGAGAGGGAGCAGTGTGCAATTGCTCTAAGCAGAGTGAGTGGCTCAGATGGTTCATAGGACTTATATGTGCAAAGTTAGGGGTCTAAGGCTCTATTGACTGTCTCTCAAATGTATGCCTCTGGGCACAAAGGAGAGGACTGAAGCAAAGTCTCAGGGTATGATTATCAAAACAGGGCTACTCCTCAGTTCTCTCAAAACATGAAAATGCCAGAATTTTAATGCCTGGGGGTTTCCCAAAGTGAGTTGAACACGCTCTTGTTTCCTGAACTGAGGCAGACAGAGGTTTTTCAACTGTCAACTCCACACGGATTCAATTTACCTCATGGCCCGGTGGCTACACACTGGTATATTTGCCACAGCTAAAGTGGAATTAGCAACACAAGACTATATAGTAGGACTAAATGCAAAGAAGTAAGCAAACACAGTGCCTTTACTAAGAGCTATTGATTGGAACTCTTTTTTAAAAACAAAACTTTAAGGTTACTTTTTTTTCTACACTCATGAAAATAGAATGCTTTCCTGAGGCTGAGGAAGGTACGGAGGAAGGGGTACACACTGTGAAGTCATTCCTCAAACCATAACAAATTGAAAGCTGTGGTTTAATATATGACCCAGATGGTCAGTTTTGTAATGATTTTACATTTACAGTATCTTATATTTTTCCTGGGGCATTATATTTCATTTGGCAATAGTTCTTACCCTGGTTTCCCTCCAGCTTCATTTCAAAGGCAAAAAATGTACATTACTTCATCTTGTGGTTTAATCTTGGTATACGAAACATTACATCAGCAGCAACAATTTCTTGTAATCACCTCTGCCCTGTAGCAAGGTCCTTAGGGAGATAGTATTTCGTGCATCATAATTTAACCACCACCAAGAATGATCATCACTTAAATAGCTACAGAGGTGGAAATAAATGAGGACATCAGACGCCCCCACCCATCCTGCTTAAACTACATTCTTCACTGGATAGAAGATGATGATCATTGAGCATAAATTTCTAATATTTTCACGTTTGCTCTACCATTTGCCATCTGGAATCCTGAAAGCCTTCAAATTCGGTCCTGAACCTTATAATGAGAACATTTTATTCGTTTCTTTCTAATTCTTGTAAAAACTGGTTGCCATGAATCTAGACTGTTACCAACAGTTCCTGGAATTTTAGTTAAGAATAAACTGTAGATCCAAACAAATCTAAGCATCCTATTTTAGTAAAATGCTTTCTACTTTATAGCTGGAACAAATCATCCCAGAACCAATTCTTGTTCACCAGTTTTGCATGGTCAACACTGAATATGAAAGAACATAACCTTGAAAAGTATGATCACCCAGGAAAAAAAAGGGAGGCGAGGAACAAGAAGCCTAGATTTGGGCTCCGTTATCTTTTCTCAGTGGGCAATGTAAAGGCAACTTATATATATTCTTTCAAAGAGCATGATTTTCTTTAAGTCACTACTAAAGAACACCCTGATGATCAGTACTATGGAGAATTTAGATTTTGTTAGTGCCTTCACTAATCCCATTGATGAAATTACAATTGCATTAGAAAGAAGAATGGTAGGCATTTTATGCCTATCAGACATAAAGCAGGAAAGTAAAACTTGCAGAGTCAAAGGGAAGTCAGTTCCAGGGCAGAAAGTAAAATCCTGGCCTTATATTCCTTTGTTCCAGGGCGTATCCAACACAGGGATGGTTTTATATTTCTAGTACTGGTTCCTTGCCTTTTGTCCATTTGCCTCGGTAAATACAAGCCTCTGATGGAATAGGAATCCTGCAGCATGACATATGTTAAAAATCTTAGAAGGGGCTGGGTGTGGTAGCTCACGCTTGTAATCCCAACACTTTGGGAGGCCGAGGCGGGTGGTTCGCTTGAGGTCAGGAGTTTCAGACCAGCCTGGCCAACATGGTGAAACCCCGTCTCTACTAAAAATACAAAAATTAGCCGGGTGTGGTGGCACATGCCTGTAATCCCAGCTACCAGGGAGGCTGAGGCAGGAGAATCACTTGAACTCGGGAGGCAGAGGTTGCATTGAGCTGAGATTGCAGCACTGCACTCCAGCCTGGGTGACAGAGCGAGACGCTATCTCAAAAAAAAAAAAAAAAACTTAGAGGGGAAATATTTATCAGTATTTTACCAGTAGCCTGGTCTCATGGGCACATAAAAGACCATTCCTAACTCATTTCCTTCCCACCGCTCCTGGCCCCCTAACCATCCTGATCCCATCCTGCTCCTACCAAAAACTCAGCAGACAAACAAGCTTGAAGGGAAGTTTCATGACATGAGCCTCTGCTGCTAACTCTTGAATTAGATACACCAACAAAGCAGTAATTGTCCATTGGGAGTTCCAGACAGCAATGGGTCTGTCAAAGAATTACCTCTAAAAAAAGGACTTAGGCAAGCACATCATCAGGCAAGGACACTTATCCCAGGGACAAATCAACCTCAGGGTCTTTGCAATTGTGATTACTTCAGCCTGGACTTCCCCTGGCTTTGCTATGGCTAATTCTTTCCCATGATCCCTTAGATTTCAGTTTAAATGTGACCTCTTTAGAGCTGCCTTTCGTGAGCACACACTCTTTTTTTTTTTTTTTTTTGAGACGGAGTCTCGCTCTTTTGCCCAGGCTGGAGTGCAGTGGCGCCATCTCGGCTCACTGCAAGCTCCGCCTCCCAGGTTCACGCCATTCTCCTGCCTCAGCCTCCTGAGTAGCTGGGACTACAGGTGCCCGCCACCACGCCTGGCTAATTTTTTGTATTTTTAGTAGAGACAGGGTTTCACTGTGTTAGCCAGGATGGTTGCGATCTCCTGACCTCGTGATCTGCCTGTCTTGGCCTCCCAAAGTGCTGGGAATACAGGCGTCAGCCACCACACCTGGCCTCGTGAGCACACACTCTTAAGGAATTCTCTCCTTCTCCAACCACAACACACTCTATCATATATCCCTGTAGTTACATCCACAGACTCTGGAATCAGACAAACACTGGCTACTGCCACTCACTAGTGTAGCCTGGGGCAAATCACTTGTCCTCTTGAGTCTCCTGACCCATATCTGTATGATCTCCATTGCAAAGTAACAATAAAGCCTAAAGAGAAGCAAACACTAAATTGAAAATTAGGTAGCCTACCCTTTAGGTCTGTTCTGCAACTAACCTGGTAGGTTACCTGAAACAAGTTGCTTCCCCTCATGGGGCATCAGTTTCCTCTTATGTTCATTGGAGGGAATGGATTTGATGAAAGTCACCTGTTCTGCATCTGGACAGTCTGTGTTTTCACATTTCTGTCCCAAGATCACAGCTGCCCCAGTGTTCGTCCTAACCTGGGACTACCTGGGCTATCCCCTCCCTCTCCCAAATACCATTCAATTCAACTCAATACAATGCATGATTTAATACATGTAGGCTGTGGCATCCTGCTTTATATGGAGCTAGAAAGGTATTTTATAACCAACAAAGGAGTCAGGGTCATCTGTAGTTCGTGGTACAGAATTTAACCCTCTGTGATTGTGCTAACATTTCTCTTGGAACTTTCTTGACAAATCCAAATGCTCATCTTTGTGCTCTTCCATTTGATAAATTTTATCCCTTTTACTGACCCATTGTAAAATCTCCCAACTCATGGCTCAGATGGGGCTCTATTCTGCTTTTGCTCCTGCCTCTGTGTACTGCTCATAGCAGCAGAAGGCAGACAAGTCTTAGGCAGACAGGGGCAAGTCCCTGATAAAACCCCACCTTCAAACCATAGACAGTTTAAAGCTTGAAAGCCAAGCTACAAGTCCTAGATAAATCCATGGACAAAATTGAGAACCTCTCTTCCCATCTGGCATGCTTTCCTTTAATTGATCCCCACCCTTCACCTATTTTACATATACCTACCCTTCCCTAATTGGCTTTTTATACTGTCGTGCCCACCTTTGAGTGGTGCCCTTGTTTTAGCCTTTTTTGAATACTCACAAACCAATCAGCATGCATCCCCTTCTGAGTCCATAAAAACCCCGGACTCAGCCACACTTTGGGACCACCACTCGAGGGCTGGCCTCTCGAGTCCCCTCTCTACTGAGAGCTGCCATGCAATAAAACTCTCCTTACACTTCAGTTGTCAACGTACCCTCATTCTTCTTGGATGTGGGACAAGAACTCAGAACCTGCCAAACGTGGGTACAAAGAAGGCTGTAAAACTGTAGCCCTCTGCCCTCTGCCAGTGCCAGGCAGCCACTTCATGCTCCAGGAAGCAGCAGCAGGGCCAGCCTGGCCCTGGGGCTGTGGGCTGGAGCAGGGCAACAGGACTGAAAGAGCTGTTAACACACCCCTGTTTGCTCAGGCTGTGGATGGTGGGACTAAAACAACTGTTAGCACACTGTAACACCCCCTCTGGGGCTTTGAGGTTGTTGGCATCCCTGTTCAGATGCCACTGTGTTCCCCTCATCCAGATGTCAGCACACAAGGGGGAAGCTGGTTGCAGCATGCCCGGCCCAGCTGCAGGCTGAGTGTGGATCCTGTGGCAAGTGTGGGATCTGGGCAGGAGTGCAAGCCAAGTACAGCCCCCTGGGCCAAGTGAGCAGGGTGCCTCCTGTGGCAAGCCCAGGGCCTGAGTGAGATCCAGGCATGGCCATCGCTGGCTGCAGAGGTCTCCAGCTGGCGAAGTTACACTGAAAAATCCTCTGTCACTGATTTTCCTGGTGAAGTGCTTGTCCCCACTACCCTTAGGTGGCATCTTCCACAACTCAGCCCTCCCCACTTAGTCAACCACAATTTATAAGCCCCAGTCCTATGAGGATTGAGGTTATAGCAAGTAAAATGAGTTCACAGTTCCTGATTTGGGATTGGGGAATATGTTACCCATAAAGGGCCTGTTCTACCAAATCAAATAGGATTATATATTGTCCTGGCATATGACGGCTGATTAACCAGCCCCTCTCCCCCTCTCCTGCTCCCTCAGGCTTCCCACTGCCTGCTCTAAAATGCTGTCCTTTCACCCAGCCTTTTCAATACTGACTTACTAAGTTACTATGGAATTATTTCCATTGAATTACACAAAACTCACTGACTAAACAACTTAGACAAAAATGTGATTTTTTGTGCTTCAATAATAAAAGCAAACCTTCTGTTTAACCCATTCTGCTCTCCCAGAGGGAGAAAAAGATTAAGGTGTCATGATGTTGCTAATAGTTACTTCCTTCCCTGACAGTGTGCTTTCTGTATTATGTCATCATTTTATTAAACCCACATATAAATGCTTAAATTGACCAGGGAGTTTTGGAATCCACTGACAATTACCACCTCCATAATCTCCCTGTGAATAAGGCAAAAAGGGGACCTCATCTGACAAGACCAAATCATGTAACTTCTGGCTCTGAAGCCTGTCTGTGTGCAGAATTAAGGGTAATCATAGCCTACAGCATTTAAGCCTAACCACCAAATGTTCTTTAGAATCCTAAACTTGTCTGCAGGGTGGTTTACTTATAATTGTGTGTTTAGTTATTTTTTTCCTTTTAACTAAGTGAAATTAACAGCACAGAGCTTGCCAACTCTGTAGATGGAAACTTTCTATTCATTCACAAGAGGGAAATTCAGGGGCATGGCAGGACCATTTTTTGGGCAGCCATCTAACCAACACAACAGCCCTGACCTGGGGGGCACAAGGCCAGAATTCAGAAGATTCAATATCTTGATGCAACTAGATCATTGCTTTCTGAACCTCAGTGGACATCCAAAGGGCCTGCTGAGCTGGACTTGCTCTCTCAAACACACAAAAGGGACCAAACAAGTTGGTAGGGTTTATGCTTTCCTTTTACATTTTTAAGTATTAAGATTTATAACCACTTTTGTGCCAGCTTAAAAATGATCAACCATTTAAACTTCAGAAAAGTCACATGTCACCACATTTTTAAAAGGAAAGATGTATTTTCAAAGGGAAAATTGCAGCATGCAGCATGCAAAATTGCAGATCAAGAAGCAGCCAAGTGAAATGAGTCCTTGAGGCTCTCCTGTAACCAGCCTGAACTGGACACAGATTACCCAAAGCAGCAGCTAATCCCCACATTAGCCACTGGACTGTTCCTCAGCTCCTCCTTGGTTTGGCCACCCTCACTAGCAGTGCAGGAAGCACTGCCATCGGCCATTAGCCCATTGTTAAACCTTAGCGTCTCTGTTATGATAAAACACCCAATGCTCAGTATAAGGCCATCCTCAGGGCTCAAGGCTCAGGGCTCAGGCTATGGCACCAACTTGTAGTTGAAATCACCCAATGACACGGGGTTTCTGGGATATCAATGACTCAACGTCCCTGGTGAAGATGAGCTGCTTTCAGCAATAAAATGATGTTCTTGCAAGCTTCTAGTGAATAACTCTTTCCTCAAGACGTATCTTTAGATTTATGTTTTGCTTTAATGTGTAACAACATTGAATGAGTAAATCAGGACCCACGGATGGTCTTCTCAGTTCTGTTAACTGTCTGCATGATCTTGAGCCAATTGCTTATCCTCCCTGGGTATCAGTTTTCTCATCCATAAAATGGAGGTGATTGTCTTAATAATGATGATAATAATGATGATGATGATATCCTCCTTGCTCCACCTAACAAGCTGTGGTAAAGATGTAAGGAAAAGGAGAATATAAAATTGTTCTGTAAAATGTTAAGGGCTATAGTAACATAAAATGTTCTTATCATTGGTAACTTTTTTTTTTTTTGAGAGAGAGTCTCTCTCTGTTGCCCAGGCCAGAGTGCAATGGTGCAATCTCAGCTCACTGCAACCTCCGCCTCCCAGGTTCAAGCTATTCTCCTGCCTCAGCCCCCCGAGTAGCTGGGATTACAGGTGTGTGCCACCACGCCCGGCTATTTTTTTTTTTTTTGTATTTTTAGTAGAGACAGGGTTTCACCACATTGGTCAGGCTGGTCTCGAACTCCTGACCTCGTGATCCGCCTGCCTCGGCCTCCCAAAGTGCTGGGATTACAGACGTGAGCCACTGGGCCCAGCCTATCATTGGTAACTTTTAATAAGATGGGTTTACAATTCCTGCATGCAAACCAAGTCATGGCAAAGGAAAGCTGGGCTGGTATGCAATATGGCTGTAGACAAAAGGTACTGTAACATTGTGAAGAGAACTGGAGTGGCAGTCAAGAAGCCCGAGTTCTAGCCCCAGCCCTGCTGCTAACTATCTGTATGACCTTCTCCTGTCTGGACCTCTACAGAAGAAATGGGTTAGATTAGGTCAATTTTCAAACTCTGTAGGAGCAGAAATCTGTGACATGAAACCATAGGCATTAGCCCAATCTATAAAATAGCAATGAAACAGTGCTTACCCAATTGTGTAAAATTATACTGTTTAACAGAAAACATTATATTTCTTTAATTTGATGATGGACAGTGTGATGGTTAATATTAAGTGTCAACTTGATTGGATTGACGGATGCAAAGTATTGTTCCTGGATATGTTTGTGAGGGTGTTGCCATAGGAGATTAACATTTGAGTCAGCAGACTGTTATGGGTAGACCCACCCTCAATCTGGGTGAGCACTATCCAATTGGATGCCAGCGTGGCTAGAACAAAGCAGGAAGAAGAAGGTGGAATTAGCTGACTTCCTAGTCTTCCAGCTTTCATCTTTCTCCTGTGCTGGATGCTTCCTGCCCCTGAACATCAGACTCCGGATTCTTCAGCTTTTGGACTCTTGGACTTACACCAGTGGTTTACCAAGGGCTCTCAGGCCTTCAGCCACAGATTGAAGGTTGTACTGTCTGCTTCCCTACTTTTGAGGTTGTGGGACTCAAACTGAGCCACTACTGGCTTCCTTGCTCCTCAGCTTGCAGATGGCCTATCGTGGGACTTCACCTCGTGATCGTGTGAGTCAATTCTCCTTAATGAACTCCCTTTCATATATATACATCTATCCTATTAGTTCTGTTCCTCCAGAGAACCCTGACTAATACTGTATTTAATTGAAGTTCATATCTAAAATAAGGATGGGTCTTAGAATGACTGCACACATTCTTTTAATATTCCTGAAATGCCAGTATTAATTGATGGTGCAAACTACAACTAATGGCATCTTAGCATCAAGAACATATGGTGCTTTGGATTTTCCCTGACCTTGATGTCCCTTCTCCAAACAGTTGAGATCTGGGGAACATAGTTTGAAAACTACTGGACTAGAAGATTTCTAGGGGGCATTACAAATCTGACATTCTATGGTTTAAATACCATACACATGACTATGAGAAATGGTGGCAAGGTTCTGTCCAAGCATATTCAAAACATGACCATGTTGAGGCTGGGCATGGTGGCTTACACCTGTATTCCCACCACTTTGGAAGGCTGAGGCGGGCGGATCACTTGAGGCCAGGAGTTTGAGACCAGTTTGGCCAACATGATGAAATCATGTCTCTACTAAAAACACAAAAAATTAGCGGGGCATGGTGGTGTGTGCCTGTAGTCCCAGCTACTTGGGAG
Organism: Pan paniscus; assembly: GCF_029289425.2. Classification (NCBI taxonomy): domain Eukaryota; kingdom Metazoa; phylum Chordata; class Mammalia; order Primates; family Hominidae; genus Pan; species Pan paniscus. The sequence goes on from NC_073272.2 coordinate 132,326,446, forward strand.
GCTGAGGCAGGAGAATCGCTTGAACCCGGGAACCGGAAGTTGCAGTGAGCAAAGACTGCACCACTGCACTCCAGCCTGGGTGGAGACTCCCTCTCAAAAAAAAAAAAAAGACCCTGTTGAAAGATGTTTCTTTTGTGACTAAAATGACCAGCTCTAAAGGCAGTTCTCAAAGAGGGGATTTCAAGAAGTTAGAGCCACCTTTACATGGTTGGAAATGCTGTGTATCTTTACAAGGTGACCTGTCAAAAGGCACACATCTCATTTAGAGCCACATTTACACAGAGCCACGTGACCCCACAGGAGAGGGAATGTGTTTCCGCTTTAAGGTGAGAAAAGCTTAAGAAAGTCCTGGGCCTGCCTGACCAGGGACAAATGGGGTAGCTAGAGCCCAATTAGCTGCAGTGTGGTTAATAACCATGATAACTGCCCTTACTGTGTGCAACACACTTTATCCATGATCTCCTCAACACAAGTCCAGGAGTGTAAAAAGACAGGCACTGTCCTCCCCATTTTAGAGATGATGAAACTGAAGACCTGACAACTGAAATAGATTGCCCAAAATTTCCCAGCTAATAAACAGCAGTGCTAGTGATTTAAACTGCTTCTTCAGGGTTCAGAGTCCACATCAACTCCTATTTCATTGCATGCCCATAGGCCTCACAATACGGAGCCCCCAAGCAACCTTAGCTCTGTTTGGAATCAGGTTTGTTTTAACAGAGGGGCTTCTTTTGGTGGCAATGAACATGTCACTCTCACTGCCATGTGTGGAGGGTCTTATTCCTTAAGTGTGGTCTCCCCCTATGAAATCTTCAGAATCTCTGAAAGTTTCCCAAACTGTCCCTTCTGGAAGAGCCAGATGAGAGACACAGGGGCAACCCTGGTAGCTTGATTAAACCAAGCCATAATGATGGCATAGACCTTGAGAGGCAGTTTTGCCAGGAGGACAAAGCGTGTCTTTCTGACAGCTATAGGTGGACAAAAAGCTAAGACACTTGGTGCTGAGGGCCAGAAATTTTTTAAACTGGACACTAGCAGCCATAATTTCTAAGATGGGAGGTATTTTCCCCTACCCCTTCAGAAAGCCTTCAGAAGTACAATTCAACTGGAGCCCATTTGCTACCTGCTTGGAATGTGATCAGGTGGGACATGATCTCTCTTCCTGGGTGGTCTTAGTGAAGCCCAGCTGGCTTCTCTATTTGCTCTGGAAAAAGCCCCACAGCCTACTGACAGCCAGCCAAACAGTCACCCTGTTAATGGTCCCTGTTCTAAATACAATTGGTAGGTTAGCTCAGAATAAATGGCCTGCTGAAGGCAAGAAAGCCCTGCTAACTCTTCTGATGACACCTTCAGATTGACCATAGGTCCACACCACTTCTTTATGCTCAGTCCTTAATTATTCATGCTAACAGAGGGGAACAATGTCAATGACTATCTAGAAAAAGAGATAATGAGAGGATAATTCCTACTGGGTGGTGGACTATGTTTGATGATGACTTTACAAAATTACCTTCCCAATTATGTTTTCTTTAATGAATCGTGAAATAAGTTGCCTTTTCTGGTTTGGCAGTGGCAGAGAGTCTTTAATGAGATGTGAATAATAGGGGGAGGGACTCCTCTGACCAATTCTCCATAGTTAACCACTAGCAGACTAGACCGCTGCAGGACTAGCAGCACATACAACCAACTGTCACTATGAAAAGACTGGCTAATCATTTAATGCAAGTGGCTAGAATATTCACTTAATCCCATAGGCACAACCATAGTTTAACATGACAATAGAAAATAAAAGATGAGATGCGATTTTCAAATTTCCTGTACCATAAAGTCACATAAACTCTCTGCTCTGAATGGGTCAATTTCCATGATAAAATTTTTCCATTTTAGGACTTCTCTAAGAAGACAGAAAACAGCATCACTGACTTCCAAAAGCCTAAGAAAGACTCTCTGGAGTTTTTCCTGAAACATAATATAGGTTTCATGTTAATTATTTCTTGAGATTTATAGGAGCTGAAAAACTAAAGAAAATGTGAAATTATTGAAAAGGGATATTTTGTGCAGCTTCCCTTTCTTAACATCTGCATACAGCCCTTTGATAGAGCATATTAAGGTACAGTTTTTACAACTTTGATCTTGCATTAGTGAATTCCTTCAAGTCAAATGCACTTC